>NW_028240993.1:0-303000 GCF_964263255.1 Lissotriton vulgaris
ACATTTGTAGGTGGATCATCAGTGTTAGAGCTAAAATTAGCATGTTTAAAGTGATTTTCATGCTTCCAGGGGCCCTAAACACAAGATTTATAGAATGGTTAAAAGTGCATGAAAATGGCCAATTTACTCACTCTGAGTTCTCAAAAAGGGTTTCTTCACCCCGGGAAGTTAATTAAATACCATTTGGAGGCATTTAATGTTCGAGCCAAAACGGCTGATTTTTGACAAAAGAGATAACACCCCCCCATTACGTCATGCTTCAGAAATGTGGAAAATGGTCCGTTTTCAAATGTTTTATTTTTGAACGTCAGTTCACATTTGTAGGTGGATCATCAGTGTTAAAGCTAAAATTAGCATGTTTAAAGTGATTTTCATGCTTCCAGGGGCTCGGGAAGTGAATTAAATACTATTTGGAGGCATTTAATGTTCAAGCAAAAACAGCTGATTTTTGACAAAAGAGATAACACCCCCCCATTACGCCATGCTTCAGAAATTTGGAAAATGGTCCGTTTTCAAATGTTTTATTTTTGAACGTCAGTTCACATTTGTAGGTGGATCATCAGTGTTAGAGCTAAAATTAGCATGTTTAAAGTGATTTTCATGCTTCCAGGGGCTTGGGAAGTGAATTAAATACTATTTGGAGGCATTTAATGTTCAAGCAAAAACAGCTGATTTTTGACAAAAGAGATAACACCCCCCCATTACTTCATGCTTCAGAAATGTGGAAAATGGTCCGTTTTCAAATGTTTTATTTTTGAACGTCAGTTCACATTTGTAGGTGGATCATCAGTGTTAGAGCTAAAATTAGCATGTTTAAAGTGATTTTTATGCTTCCAGGGGCTCGGGAAGTTAATTAAATACCATTTGGAGGCATTTAATGTTCGAGCAAAAACGGCTGATTTTCGACAAAAGAGATAACACCCCCCCATTACGTCATGCTTCAGAAATGTGGGAAATGGTCCGTTTTCAAATGTTTTATTTTTGAACGTCAGTTCACATTTGTAGGTGGATCATCAGTGTTAGAGCTAAAATTAGCATGTTTAAAGTGATTTTCATGCTTCCAGGGGCCCTAAACACAAGATTTATGGAATGGTTAAAAGTGCATGTAAAAATGGCCAATTTACTCACTCTGAGTTCTCAAAAAAGGTTTCTTCATCCCGGGAAGTTAATTAAATACCAGTTGGAGGCATTTAATGTTCGAGCTAAAACGGATGATTTTCGACAAAAGAGATAACACCCCCCCATTACGTCATTCTTCAGAAATGTGGAAAATGGTCCGTTTTCAAATGTTTTATTTCCGAACGGCAGTTCACATTTGTAGGTGGATCATCAGTGTTGGAGCTAAAATTAGCATGTTTAAATTGATTTTCATGCTTCCAGGGGCTCGGGAAGTGAATTAAATACTATTTGGAGGCATTTAATGTTCAAGCAAAAACAGCTGATTTTTGACAAAAGAGATAACACCCCCCCATTACGTCATGCTTCAAAATGTGGAAAATGGTCCGTTTTCAAATGTTTTATTTATGAACGTCAGTTCACATTTGTAGGTGGATCATCAGTGTTAGAGCTAAAATTAGCATGTTTAAAGTGATTTTCATGCTTCCAGGGGCCCTAAACACAAGATTTATGGAATGGTTAAAAGTGCATGAAAATGGCCAATTTACTCACTCTGAGTTCTCAAAAAGGGTTTCTTCACCCCGAGAAGTTAATTAAATACCATTTGGAGGCATTTAATGTTCGAGCCAAAACGGCTGATATTTGACAAAAGAGATAACACCCCCCGATTACGTCATGCTTCAGAAATGTGGAAATTGGTCCGTTTTCAAATGTTTTATTTTTGAACGTCAGTTCACATTTGTAGGTGGATCATCAGTGTTAGAGCTAAAATTTGCATGTTTAAAGTGATTTTCATGCTTCCAGGGGCTCGGGAAGTGAATTAAATACTATTTGGAGGCATTTAATGTTCAAGCAAAAACAGCTGATTTTTGACAAAAGAGATAACACCCCCCCATTACTTCATGCTTCAGAAATATGGAAAATGGTCCGTTTTCAAATGTTTTATTTTTGAACGTCAGTTCACATTTGTAGGTGGATCATCAGTGTCAGAGCTAAAATTAGCATGTTTAAAGTGATTTTCATGCTTCCAGGGGCCCTAAACACAAGATTTATGGAATGGTTAAAAGTGCATGAAAATGGCCAATTTACTCACTCTGAGTTCTCAAAAAAGGTTTCTTCATCCCGGGAAGTTAATTAAATACCAGTTGGAGCCATTTAATGTTCGAACTAAAACGGATGATTTTCGACAAAAGAGATAACACCCCCCCATTACGTCATGCTTCAAAAATGTGGAAAATGGTCCGTTTTCAAATGTTTTATTTTTGAACGTCAGTTCACATTTGTAGGTTGATCATCAGTGTTAGAGCTAAAATTAGCATGTTTAAAGTGATTTTCATGCTTCCAGGGGCTCGGGAAGTGAATTAAATACTATTTGGAGGCATTTAATGTTCGAGCCAAAACGGCTGATTTTCGACAAAAGAGATAACACCCCCCCATTACGTCATGCTTCAGAAATGTGGAAAATGGTCCGTTTTCAAATGTTTTATTTTTGAACGTCAGTTCACATTTGTAGGTGGATCATCAGTGTTAGAGCTAAAATTAGCATGTTTAAAGTGATTTTCATGCTTCCAGGGGCTCAGGAAGTGAATTAAATACTATTTGGAGGCATTTAATGTTCAAGCAAAAACAGCTGATTTTTGACAAAAGAAATAACACCCCCCCATTACGTCATGCTTCAGAAATGTGGAAAATGGTCCGTTTTCAAATGTTTTATTTTTGAACGTCAGTTCACAATTGTAGGTGGATCATCAGTGTTAGAGCTAAAATTAGCATGTTTAAAGTGGTTTTTATGCTTCCAGGGGCTCGGGAAGTTAATTAAATACCATTTGGAGGCATTTAATGTTTGAGCAAAAACGGCTGATTTTCAACAAAAGAGATAACACCCCCCCATTACGTCATGCTTCAGAAATGTGGGAAATGGTCCGTTTTCAAATGTTTTATTTTTGAACGTCAGTTCACATTTGTAGGTGGATCATCAGTGTTAGAGCTAAAATTAGCATGTTTAAAGTGATTTTCATGCTTCCAGGGGCCCTAAACACAAGATTTATGGAATGGTTAAAAGTGCATGAAAATGGCCAATTTACTCACTCTGAGTTCTCAAAAAAGGTTTCTTCATCCCGGGAAGTTAATTAAATACCAGTTGGAGGCATTTAATGTTCGAGCTAAAACGGATGATTTTCGACAAAAGAGATAACACCCCCCCATTACGTCATTCTTCAGAAATGTGGAAAATGGTCCGTTTTCAAATGTTTTATTTCTGAACGTCAGTTCACATTTGTAGGTGGATCATCAGTGTTGGAGCTAAAATTAGCATGTTTAAATTGATTTTCATGCTTCCAGGGGCTCGGGAAGTGAATTAAATACTATTTGGAGGCATTTAATGTTCAAGCAAAAACAGCAGATTTTTGACAAAAGAGATAACACCCCCCCATTACGTCATGCTTCAAAATGTGGAAAATGGTCCGTTTTCAAATGTTTTATTTTTGAACATCAGTTCACATTTGTAGGTGGATCATCAGTGTTAGAGCTAAAATTAGCATGTTTAAAGTGATTTTCATGCTTCCAGGGGCCCTAAACACAAGATTTATGGAATGGTTAAAAGTGCATGAAAATGGCCAATTTACTCACTCTGAGTTCTCAAAAAGGGTTTCTTCACCCCGAGAAGTTAATTAAATACCATTTGGAGGCATTTAATGTTCGAGCCAAAACGGCTGATATTTGACAAAAGAGATAACACCCCCCCCCATTACGTCATGCTTCAGAAATGTGGAAATTGGTCCGTTTTCAAATGTTTTATTTTTGAACGTCAGTTCACATTTGTAGGTGGATCATCAGTGTTAGAGCTAAAATTTGCATGTTTAAAGTGATTTTCATGCTTCCAGGGGCTCGGGAAGTGAATTAAATACTATTTGGAGGCATTTAATGTTCAAGCAAAAACAGCTGATTTTTGACAAAAGAGATAACACCCCCCCATTACTTCATGCTTCAGAAATATGGAAAATGGTCCGTTTTCAAATGTTTTATTTTTGAACGTCAGTTCACATTTGTAGGTGGATCATCAGTGTTAGAGCTAAAATTAGCATGTTTAAAGTGATTTTCATGCTTCCAGGGGCCCTAAACACAAGATTTATGGAATGGTTAAAAGTGCATGAAAATGGCCAATTTACTCACTCTGAGTTCTCAAAAAAGGTTTCTTCATCCCGGGAAGTTAATTAAATACCAGTTGGAGGCATTTAATGTTCGAACTAAAACGGATGATTTTCGACAAAAGAGATAACACCCCCCCATTACGTCATGCTTCAAAAATGTGGAAAATGGTCCGTTTTCAAATGTTTTATTTTTGAACGTCAGTTCACATTTGTAGGTGGATCATCAGTGTTAGAGCTAAAATTAGCATGTTTAAAGTGATTTTCATGCTTCCAGGGGCTCGGGAAGTGAATTAAATACTATTTGGAGGCATTTAATGTTCAAGCAAAAACAGCTGATTTTTGACAAAAGAGATAACACCCCCCCATTACGTCATGCTTCAAAATGTGGAAAATAGTCCGTTTTCAAATGTTTTATTTTTGAACGTCAGTTCACATTTGTAGGTGGATCATCAGTGTTAGAGCTAAAATTAGCATGTTTAAAGTGATTTTCATGCTTCCAGGGGCCCTAAACACAAGATTTATAGAATGGTTAAAAGTGCATGAAAATGGCCAATTTACTCACTCTGAGTTCTCAAAAAGGGTTTCTTCACCCCGGGAAGTTAATTAAATACCATTTGGAGGCATTTAATGTTCGAGCCAAAACGGCTGATTTTTGACAAAAGAGATAACACCCCCCCATTACGTCATGCTTCAGAAATGTGGAAAATGGTCCGTTTTCAAATGTTTTATTTTTGAACGTCAGTTCACATTTGTAGGTGGATCATCAGTGTTAGAGCTAAAATTAGCATGTTTAAAGTGATTTTCATGCTTCCAGGGGCTCGGGAAGTGAATTAAATACTATTTGGAGGCATTTAATGTTCAAGCAAAAACAGCTGATTTTTGACAAAAGAGATAACACCCCCCCATTACGCCATGCTTCAGAAATGTGGAAAATGGTCCGTTTTCAAATGTTTTATTTTTGAACGTCAGTTCACATTTGTAGGTGGATCATCAGTGTTAGAGCTAAAATTAGCATGTTTAAAGTGATTTTCATGCTTCCAGGGGCTTGGGAAGTGAATTAAATACTATTTGGAGGCATTTAATGTTCAAGCAAAAACAGCTGATTTTTGACAAAAGAGATAACACCCCCCCATTACTTCATGCTTCAGAAATGTGGAAAATGGTCCGTTTTCAAATGTTTTATTTTTGAACGTCAGTTCACATTTGTAGGTGGATCATCAGTGTTAGAGCTAAAATTAGCATGTTTAAAGTGATTTTTATGCTTCCAGGGGCTCGGGAAGTTAATTAAATACCATTTGGAGGCATTTAATGTTCGAGCAAAAACGGCTGATTTTCGACAAAAGAGATAACACCCCCCCATTACGTCATGCTTCAGAAATGTGGGAAATGGTCCGTTTTCAAATGTTTTATTTTTGAACGTCAGTTCACATTTGTAGGTGGATCATCAGTGTTAGAGCTAAAATTAGCATGTTTAAAGTGATTTTCATGCTTCCAGGGGCCCTAAACACAAGATTTATGGAATGGTTAAAAGTGCATGTAAAAATGGCCAATTTACTCACTCTGAGTTCTCAAAAAAGGTTTCTTCATCCCGGGAAGTTAATTAAATACCAGTTGGAGGCATTTAATGTTCGAGCTAAAACGGATGATTTTCGACAAAAGAGATAACACCCCCCCATTACGTCATTCTTCAGAAATGTGGAAAATGGTCCGTTTTCAAATGTTTTATTTCCGAACGGCAGTTCACATTTGTAGGTGGATCATCAGTGTTGGAGCTAAAATTAGCATGTTTAAATTGATTTTCATGCTTCCAGGGGCTCGGGAAGTGAATTAAATACTATTTGGAGGCATTTAATGTTCAAGCAAAAACAGCTGATTTTTGACAAAAGAGATAACACCCCCCCATTACGTCATGCTTCAAAATGTGGAAAATGGTCCGTTTTCAAATGTTTTATTTATGAACGTCAGTTCACATTTGTAGGTGGATCATCAGTGTTAGAGCTAAAATTAGCATGTTTAAAGTGATTTTCATGCTTCCAGGGGCCCTAAACACAAGATTTATGGAATGGTTAAAAGTGCATGAAAATGGCCAATTTACTCACTCTGAGTTCTCAAAAAGGGTTTCTTCACCCCGAGAAGTTAATTAAATACCATTTGGAGGCATTTAATGTTCGAGCCAAAACGGCTGATATTTGACAAAAGAGATAACACCCCCCGATTACGTCATGCTTCAGAAATGTGGAAATTGGTCCGTTTTCAAATGTTTTATTTTTGAACGTCAGTTCACATTTGTAGGTGGATCATCAGTGTTAGAGCTAAAATTTGCATGTTTAAAGTGATTTTCATGCTTCCAGGGGCTCGGGAAGTGAATTAAATACTATTTGGAGGCATTTAATGTTCAAGCAAAAACAGCTGATTTTTGACAAAAGAGATAACACCCCCCCATTACTTCATGCTTCAGAAATATGGAAAATGGTCCGTTTTCAAATGTTTTATTTTTGAACGTCAGTTCACATTTGTAGGTGGATCATCAGTGTTAGAGCTAAAATTAGCATGTTTAAAGTGATTTTCATGCTTCCAGGGGCTCGGGAAGTGAATTAAATACTATTTGGAGGCATTTAATGTTCAAGCAAAAACAGCTGATTTTTGACAAAAGAGATAACACCCCCCCATTACGTCATGCTTCAAAATGTGGAAAATGGTCCGTTTCCAAATGTTTTATTTTTGAACGTCAGTTCACATTTGTAGGTGGATCATCAGTGTTAGAGCTAAAATTAGCATGTTTAAAGGGATTTTCATGCTTCCAGGGGCCCTAAACACAAGATTTATAGAATGGTTAAAAGTGCATGAAAATGGCCAATTTACTCACTCTGAGTTCTCAAAAAGGGTTTCTTCACCCCGGGAAGTTAATTAAATACCATTTGGAGGCATTTAATGTTCGAGCCAAAACGGCTGATTTTTGACAAAAGAGATAACACCCCCCCATTACGTCATGCTTCAGAAATGTGGAAAATGGTCCGTTTTCAAATGTTTTATTTTTGAACGTCAGTTCACATTTGTAGGTGGATCATCAGTGTTAGAGCTAAAATTAGCATGTTTAAAGTGATTTTCATGCTTCCAGGGGCTCGGGAAGTGAATTAAATACTATTTGGAGGCATTTAATGTTCAAGCAAAAACAGCTGATTTTTGACAAAAGAGATAACACCCCCCCATTACGCCATGCTTCAGAAATGTGGAAAATGGTCCGTTTTCAAATGTTTTATTTTTGAACGTCAGTTCACATTTGTAGGTGGATCATCAGTGTTAGAGCTAAAATTAGCATGTTTAAAGTGATTTTCATGCTTCCAGGGGCTCGGGAAGTGAATTAAATACTATTTGGAGGCATTTAATGTTCAAGCAAAAACAGCTGATTTTTGACAAAAGAGATAACACCCCCCCATTACTTCATGCTTCAGAAATGTGGAAAATGGTCCGTTTTCAAATGTTTTATTTTTGAACGTCAGTTCACATTTGTAGGTGGATCATCAGTGTTAGAGCTAAAATTAGCATGTTTAAAGTGATTTTCATGCTTCCAGGGGCCCTAAACACAAGATTTATGGAATGGTTAAAAGTGCATGAAAATGGCCAATTTACTCACTCTGAGTTCTCAAAAAAGGTTTCTTCATCCCGGGAAGTTAATTAAATACCAGTTGGAGCCATTTAATGTTCGAACTAAAACGGATGATTTTCGACAAAAGAGATAACACCCCCCCATTACGTCATGCTTCAAAAATGTGGAAAATGGTCCGTTTTCAAATGTTTTATTTTTGAACGTCAGTTCACATTTGTAGGTGGATCATCAGTGTTAGAGCTAAAATTAGCATGTTTAAAGTGATTTTCATGCTTCCAGGGGCTCGGGAAGTGAATTAAATACTATTTGGAGGCATTTAATGTTCAAGCAAAAACAGCTGATTTTTGACAAAAGAGATAACACCCCCCCATTACGTCATGCTTCAAAATGTGGAAAATGGTCCGTTTTCAAATGTTTTATTTTTGAACGTCAGTTCACATTTGTAGGTGGATCATCAGTGTTAGAGCTAAAATTAGCATGTTTAAAGGGATTTTCATGCTTCCAGGGGCCCTAAACACAAGATTTATAGAATGGTTAAAAGTGCATGAAAATGGCCAATTTACTCACTCTGAGTTCTCAAAAAGGGTTTCTTCACCCCGGGAAGTTAATTAAATACCATTTGGAGGCATTTAATGTTCGAGCCAAAACGGCTGATTTTTGACAAAAGAGATAACACCCCCCCATTACGTCATGCTTCAGAAATGTGGAAAATGGTCCGTTTTCAAATGTTTTATTTTTGAACGTCAGTTCACATTTGTAGGTGGATCATCAGTGTTAGAGCTAAAATTAGCATGTTTAAAGTGATTTTCATGCTTCCAGGGGCTCGGGAAGTGAATTAAATACTATTTGGAGGCATTTAATGTTCAAGCAAAAACAGCTGATTTTTGACAAAAGAGATAACACCCCCCCATTACGCCATGCTTCAGAAATGTGGAAAATGGTCCGTTTTCAAATGTTTTATTTTTGAACGTCAGTTCACATTTGTAGGTGGATCATCAGTGTTAGAGCTAAAATTAGCATGTTTAAAGTGATTTTCATGCTTCCAGGGGCTCGGGAAGTGAATTAAATACTATTTGGAGGCATTTAATGTTCAAGCAAAAACAGCTGATTTTTGACAAAAGAGATAACACCCCCCCATTACTTCATGCTTCAGAAATGTGGGAAATGGTCCGTTTTCAAATGTTTTATTTTTGAACGTCAGTTCACATTTGTAGGTGGATCATCAGTGTTAGAGCTGAAATTAGCATGTTTAAAGTGATTTTCAGGCTTCCAGGGGCTCGGGAAGTGAATTAAATACTATTTGGAGGCATTTAATGTTCAAGCAAAAACAGCTGATTTTTGACAAAAGAGATAACACCCCCCCATTACGTCATGCTTCAGAAATGTGGAAAATGGTCCGTTTTCAAATGTTTTATTTTTGAACGTCAGTTCACATTTGTAGGTGAATTATCAGTGTTAGAGCTAAAATTAGCATGTTTAAAGTGATTTTCATGCTTCCAGGGGCCCTAAACACAAGATTTAAGGAATGGTTAAAAGTGCATGAAAATGGCCAATTTACTCACTCTGAGTTCTCAAAAAGGGTTTCTTCACCCCGGGAAGTGAATTAAATACTATTTGGAGGCATTTAATGTTCAAGCAAAAACAGCTGATTTTCGACAAAAGAGATAACGTCAGTTCACATATGTAGGTGGATCATCAGTGTTAGAGCTAAAATTAGCATGTTTAAAGTGATTTTCATGCTTCCAGGGGCTCGGGAAGTGAATTAAATACTATTTGGAGGCATTTAATGTTCGAGCCAAAACGGCTGATTTTCGACAAAAGAGATAACACCCCCCCATTACGTCATGCTTCAGAAATGTGGAAAATGGTCCGTTTTCAAATGTTTTATTTTTGAACGTCAGTTCACATTTGTAGGTGGATCATCAGTGTTAGAGCTAAAATTAGCATGTTTAAAGTGATTTTCATGCTTCCAGGGGCTCAGGAAGTGAATTAAATACTATTTGGAGGCATTTAATGTTCAAGCAAAAACAGCTGATTTTTGACAAAAGAAATAACACCCCCCCATTACGTCATGCTTCAGAAATGTGGAAAATGGTCCGTTTTCAAATGTTTTATTTTTGAACGTCAGTTCACAATTGTAGGTGGATCATCAGTGTTAGAGCTAAAATTAGCATGTTTAAAGTGATTTTTATGCTTCCAGGGGCTCGGGAAGTTAATTAAATACCATTTGGAGGCATTTAATGTTTGAGCAAAAACGGCTGATTTTCAACAAAAGAGATAACACCCCCCCATTACGTCATGCTTCAGAAATGTGGGAAATGGTCCGTTTTCAAATGTTTTATTTTTGAACGTCAGTTCACATTTGTAGGTGGATCATCAGTGTTAGAGCTAAAATTAGCATGTTTAAAGTGATTTTCATGCTTCCAGGGGCCCTAAACACAAGATTTATGGAATGGTTAAAAGTGCATGAAAATGGCCAATTTACTCACTCTGAGTTCTCGAAAAAGGTTTCTTCATCCCGGGAAGTTAATTAAATACCAGTTGGAGGCATTTAATGTTCGAGCTAAAACGGATGATTTTCGACAAAAGAGATAACACCCCCCCATTACGTCATTCTTCAGAAATGTGGAAAATGGTCCGTTTTCAAATGTTTTATTTCTGAACGTCAGTTCACATTTGTAGGTGGATCATCAGTGTTGGAGCTAAAATTAGCATGTTTAAATTGATTTTCATGCTTCCAGGGGCTCGGGAAGTGAATTAAATACTATTTGGAGGCATTTAATGTTCAAGCAAAAACAGCTGATTTTTGACAAAAGAGATAACACCCCCCCATTACGTCATGCTTCAAAATGTGGAAAATGGTCCGTTTTCAAATGTTTTATTTTTGAACATTAGTTCACATTTGTAGGTGGATCATCAGTGTTAGAGCTAAAATTAGCATGTTTAAAGTGATTTTCATGCTTCCAGGGGCCCTAAACACAAGATTTATGGAATGGTTAAAAGTGCATGAAAATGGCCAATTTACTCACTCTGAGTTCTCAAAAAGGGTTTCTTCACCCCGAGAAGTTAATTAAATACCATTTGGAGGCATTTAATGTTCGAGCCAAAACGGCTGATATTTGACAAAAGAGATAACACCCCCCCCCATTACGTCATGCTTCAGAAATGTGGAAATTGGTCCGTTTTCAAATGTTTTATTTTTGAACGTCAGTTCACATTTGTAGGTGGATCATCAGTGTTAGAGCTAAAATTTGCATGTTTAAAGTGATTTTCATGCTTCCAGGGGCTCGGGAAGTGAATTAAATACTATTTGGAGTCATTTAATGTTCAAGCAAAAACAGCTGATTTTTGACAAAAGAGATAACACCCCCCCATTACTTCATGCTTCAGAAATATGGAAAATGGTCCGTTTTCAAATGTTTTATTTTTGAACGTCAGTTCACATTTGTAGGTGGATCATCAGTGTTAGAGCTAAAATTAGCATGTTTAAAGTGATTTTCATGCTTCCAGGGGCCCTAAACACAAGATTTATGGAATGGTTAAAAGTGCATGAAAATGGCCAATTTACTCACTCTGAGTTCTCAAAAAAGGT
Organism: Lissotriton vulgaris; assembly: GCF_964263255.1. NCBI lineage: Eukaryota > Metazoa > Chordata > Amphibia > Caudata > Salamandridae > Lissotriton > Lissotriton vulgaris. The sequence continues at coordinate 11,465 of NW_028240993.1, forward strand.
TTCTTCATCCCGGGAAGTTAATTAAATACCAGTTGGAGGCATTTAATGTTCGAACTAAAACGGATGATTTTCGACAAAAGAGATAACACCCCCCCATTACGTCATGCTTCAAAAATGTGGAAAATGGTCCGTTTTCAAATGTTTTATTTTTGAACGTCAGTTCACATTTGTAGGTGGATCATCAGTGTTAGAGCTAAAATTAGCATGTTTAAAGTGATTTTCATGCTTCCAGGGGCTCGGGAAGTGAATTAAATACTATTTGGAGGCATTTAATGTTCAAGCAAAAACAGCTGATTTTTGACAAAAGAGATAACACCCCCCCATTACGTCATGCTTCAAAATGTGGAAAATAGTCCGTTTTCAAATGTTTTATTTTTGAACGTCAGTTCACATTTGTAGGTGGATCATCAGTGTTAGAGCTAAAATTAGCATGTTTAAAGTGATTTTCATGCTTCCAGGGGCCCTAAACACAAGATTTATAGAATGGTTAAAAGTGCATGAAAATGGCCAATTTACTCACTCTGAGTTCTCAAAAAGGGTTTCTTCACCCCGGGAAGTTAATTAAATACCATTTGGAGGCATTTAATGTTCGAGCCAAAACGGCTGATTTTTGACAAAAGAGATAACACCCCCCCATTACGTCATGCTTCAGAAATGTGGAAAATGGTCCGTTTTCAAATGTTTTATTTTTGAACGTCAGTTCACATTTGTAGGTGGATCATCAGTGTTAAAGCTAAAATTAGCATGTTTAAAGTGATTTTCATGCTTCCAGGGGCTCGGGAAGTGAATTAAATACTATTTGGAGGCATTTAATGTTCAAGCAAAAACAGCTGATTTTTGACAAAAGAGATAACACCCCCCCATTACGCCATGCTTCAGAAATTTGGAAAATGGTCCGTTTTCAAATGTTTTATTTTTGAACGTCAGTTCACATTTGTAGGTGGATCATCAGTGTTAGAGCTAAAATTAGCATGTTTAAAGTGATTTTCATGCTTCCAGGGGCTTGGGAAGTGAATTAAATACTATTTGGAGGCATTTAATGTTCAAGCAAAAACAGCTGATTTTTGACAAAAGAGATAACACCCCCCCATTACTTCATGCTTCAGAAATGTGGAAAATGGTCCGTTTTCAAATGTTTTATTTTTGAACGTCAGTTCACATTTGTAGGTGGATCATCAGTGTTAGAGCTAAAATTAGCATGTTTAAAGTGATTTTTATGCTTCCAGGGGCTCGGGAAGTTAATTAAATACCATTTGGAGGCATTTAATGTTCGAGCAAAAACGGCTGATTTTCGACAAAAGAGATAACACCCCCCCATTACGTCATGCTTCAGAAATGTGGGAAATGGTCCGTTTTCAAATGTTTTATTTTTGAACGTCAGTTCACATTTGTAGGTGGATCATCAGTGTTAGAGCTAAAATTAGCATGTTTAAAGTGATTTTCATGCTTCCAGGGGCCCTAAACACAAGATTTATGGAATGGTTAAAAGTGCATGTAAAAATGGCCAATTTACTCACTCTGAGTTCTCAAAAAAGGTTTCTTCATCCCGGGAAGTTAATTAAATACCAGTTGGAGGCATTTAATGTTCGAGCTAAAACGGATGATTTTCGACAAAAGAGATAACACCCCCCCATTACGTCATTCTTCAGAAATGTGGAAAATGGTCCGTTTTCAAATGTTTTATTTCCGAACGGCAGTTCACATTTGTAGGTGGATCATCAGTGTTGGAGCTAAAATTAGCATGTTTAAATTGATTTTCATGCTTCCAGGGGCTCGGGAAGTGAATTAAATACTATTTGGAGGCATTTAATGTTCAAGCAAAAACAGCTGATTTTTGACAAAAGAGATAACACCCCCCCATTACGTCATGCTTCAAAATGTGGAAAATGGTCCGTTTTCAAATGTTTTATTTATGAACGTCAGTTCACATTTGTAGGTGGATCATCAGTGTTAGAGCTAAAATTAGCATGTTTAAAGTGATTTTCATGCTTCCAGGGGCCCTAAACACAAGATTTATGGAATGGTTAAAAGTGCATGAAAATGGCCAATTTACTCACTCTGAGTTCTCAAAAAGGGTTTCTTCACCCCGAGAAGTTAATTAAATACCATTTGGAGGCATTTAATGTTCGAGCCAAAACGGCTGATATTTGACAAAAGAGATAACACCCCCCGATTACGTCATGCTTCAGAAATGTGGAAATTGGTCCGTTTTCAAATGTTTTATTTTTGAACGTCAGTTCACATTTGTAGGTGGATCATCAGTGTTAGAGCTAAAATTTGCATGTTTAAAGTGATTTTCATGCTTCCAGGGGCTCGGGAAATGAATTAAATACTATTTGGAGGCATTTAATGTTCAAGCAAAAACAGCTGATTTTTGACAAAAGAGATAACACCCCCCCATTACTTCATGCTTCAGAAATATGGAAAATGGTCCGTTTTCAAATGTTTTATTTTTGAACGTCAGTTCACATTTGTAGGTGGATCATCAGTGTCAGAGCTAAAATTAGCATGTTTAAAGTGATTTTCATGCTTCCAGGGGCCCTAAACACAAGATTTATGGAATGGTTAAAAGTGCATGAAAATGGCCAATTTACTCACTCTGAGTTCTCAAAAAAGGTTTCTTCATCCCGGGAAGTTAATTAAATACCAGTTGGAGCCATTTAATGTTCGAACTAAAACGGATGATTTTCGACAAAAGAGATAACACCCCCCCATTACGTCATGCTTCAAAAATGTGGAAAATGGTCCGTTTTCAAATGTTTTATTTTTGAACGTCAGTTCACATTTGTAGGTTGATCATCAGTGTTAGAGCTAAAATTAGCATGTTTAAAGTGATTTTCATGCTTCCAGGGGCTCGGGAAGTGAATTAAATACTATTTGGAGGCATTTAATGTTCGAGCCAAAACGGCTGATTTTCGACAAAAGAGATAACACCCCCCCATTACGTCATGCTTCAGAAATGTGGAAAATGGTCCGTTTTCAAATGTTTTATTTTTGAACGTCAGTTCACATTTGTAGGTGGATCATCAGTGTTAGAGCTAAAATTAGCATGTTTAAAGTGATTTTCATGCTTCCAGGGGCTCAGGAAGTGAATTAAATACTATTTGGAGGCATTTAATGTTCAAGCAAAAACAGCTGATTTTTGACAAAAGAAATAACACCCCCCCATTACGTCATGCTTCAGAAATGTGGAAAATGGTCCGTTTTCAAATGTTTTATTTTTGAACGTCAGTTCACAATTGTAGGTGGATCATCAGTGTTAGAGCTAAAATTAGCATGTTTAAAGTGATTTTTATGCTTCCAGGGGCTCGGGAAGTTAATTAAATACCATTTGGAGGCATTTAATGTTTGAGCAAAAACGGCTGATTTTCAACAAAAGAGATAACACCCCCCCATTACGTCATGCTTCAGAAATGTGGGAAATGGTCCGTTTTCAAATGTTTTATTTTTGAACGTCAGTTCACATTTGTAGGTGGATCATCAGTGTTAGAGCTAAAATTAGCATGTTTAAAGTGATTTTCATGCTTCCAGGGGCCCTAAACACAAGATTTATGGAATGGTTAAAAGTGCATGAAAATGGCCAATTTACTCACTCTGAGTTCTCAAAAAAGGTTTCTTCATCCCGGGAAGTTAATTAAATACCAGTTGGAGGCATTTAATGTTCGAGCTAAAATGGATGATTTTCGACAAAAGAGATAACACCCCCCCCATTACGTCATTCTTCAGAAATGTGGAAAATGGTCCGTTTTCAAATGTTTTATTTCTGAACGTCAGTTCACATTTGTAGGTGGATCATCAGTGTTGGAGCTAAAATTAGCATGTTTAAATTGATTTTCATGCTTCCAGGGGCTCGGGAAGTGAATTAAATACTATTTGGAGGCATTTAATGTTCAAGCAAAAACAGCTGATTTTTGACAAAAGAGATAACACCCCCCCATTACGTCATGCTTCAAAATGTGGAAAATGGTCCGTTTTCAAATGTTTTATTTTTGAACATCAGTTCACATTTGTAGGTGGATCATCAGTGTTAGAGCTAAAATTAGCATGTTTAAAGTGATTTTCATGCTTCCAGGGGCCCTAAACACAAGATTTATGGAATGGTTAAAAGTGCATGAAAATGGCCAATTTACTCACTCTGAGTTCTCAAAAAGGGTTTCTTCACCCCGAGAAGTTAATTAAATACCATTTGGAGGCATTTAATGTTCGAGCCAAAACGGCTGATATTTGACAAAAGAGATAACACCCCCCCCCATTACGTCATGCTTCAGAAATGTGGAAATTGGTCCGTTTTCAAATGTTTTATTTTTGAACGTCAGTTCACATTTGTAGGTGGATCATCAGTGTTAGAGCTAAAATTTGCATGTTTAAAGTGATTTTCATGCTTCCAGGGGCTCGGGAAGTGAATTAAATACTATTTGGAGGCATTTAATGTTCAAGCAAAAACAGCTGATTTTTGACAAAAGAGATAACACCCCCCCATTACTTCATGCTTCAGAAATATGGAAAATGGTCCGTTTTCAAATGTTTTATTTTTGAACGTCAGTTCACATTTGTAGGTGGATCATCAGTGTTAGAGCTAAAATTAGCATGTTTAAAGTGATTTTCATGCTTCCAGGGGCCCTAAACACAAGATTTATGGAATGGTTAAAAGTGCATGAAAATGGCCAATTTACTCACTCTGAGTTCTCAAAAAAGGTTTCTTCATCCCGGGAAGTTAATTAAATACCAGTTGGAGGCATTTAATGTTCGAACTAAAACGGATGATTTTCGACAAAAGAGATAACACCCCCCCATTACGTCATGCTTCAAAAATGTGGAAAATGGTCCGTTTTCAAATGTTTTATTTTTGAACGTCAGTTCACATTTGTAGGTGGATCATCAGTGTTAGAGCTAAAATTAGCATGTTTAAAGTGATTTTCATGCTTCCAGGGGCTCGGGAAGTGAATTAAATACTATTTGGAGGCATTTAATGTTCAAGCAAAAACAGCTGATTTTTGACAAAAGAGATAACACCCCCCCATTACGTCATGCTTCAAAATGTGGAAAATAGTCCGTTTTCAAATGTTTTATTTTTGAACGTCAGTTCACATTTGTAGGTGGATCATCAGTGTTAGAGCTAAAATTAGCATGTTTAAAGTGATTTTCATGCTTCCAGGGGCCCTAAACACAAGATTTATAGAATGGTTAAAAGTGCATGAAAATGGCCAATTTACTCACTCTGAGTTCTCAAAAAGGGTTTCTTCACCCCGGGAAGTTAATTAAATACCATTTGGAGGCATTTAATGTTCGAGCCAAAACGGCTGATTTTTGACAAAAGAGATAACACCCCCCCATTACGTCATGCTTCAGAAATGTGGAAAATGGTCCGTTTTCAAATGTTTTATTTTTGAACGTCAGTTCACATTTGTAGGTGGATCATCAGTGTTAGAGCTAAAATTAGCATGTTTAAAGTGATTTTCATGCTTCCAGGGGCTCGGGAAGTGAATTAAATACTATTTGGAGGCATTTAATGTTCAAGCAAAAACAGCTGATTTTTGACAAAAGAGATAACACCCCCCCATTACGCCATGCTTCAGAAATGTGGAAAATGGTCCGTTTTCAAATGTTTTATTTTTGAACGTCAGTTCACATTTGTAGGTGGATCATCAGTGTTAGAGCTAAAATTAGCATGTTTAAAGTGATTTTCATGCTTCCAGGGGCTTGGGAAGTGAATTAAATACTATTTGGAGGCATTTAATGTTCAAGCAAAAACAGCTGATTTTTGACAAAAGAGATAACACCCCCCCATTACTTCATGCTTCAGAAATGTGGAAAATGGTCCGTTTTCAAATGTTTTATTTTTGAACGTCAGTTCACATTTGTAGGTGGATCATCAGTGTTAGAGCTAAAATTAGCATGTTTAAAGTGATTTTTATGCTTCCAGGGGCTCGGGAAGTTAATTAAATACCATTTGGAGGCATTTAATGTTCGAGCAAAAACGGCTGATTTTCGACAAAAGAGATAACACCCCCCCATTACGTCATGCTTCAGAAATGTGGGAAATGGTCCGTTTTCAAATGTTTTATTTTTGAACGTCAGTTCACATTTGTAGGTGGATCATCAGTGTTAGAGCTAAAATTAGCATGTTTAAAGTGATTTTCATGCTTCCAGGGGCCCTAAACACAAGATTTATGGAATGGTTAAAAGTGCATGTAAAAATGGCCAATTTACTCACTCTGAGTTCTCAAAAAAGGTTTCTTCATCCCGGGAAGTTAATTAAATACCAGTTGGAGGCATTTAATGTTCGAGCTAAAACGGATGATTTTCGACAAAAGAGATAACACCCCCCCATTACGTCATTCTTCAGAAATGTGGAAAATGGTCCGTTTTCAAATGTTTTATTTCCGAACGGCAGTTCACATTTGTAGGTGGATCATCAGTGTTGGAGCTAAAATTAGCATGTTTAAATTGATTTTCATGCTTCCAGGGGCTCGGGAAGTGAATTAAATACTATTTGGAGGCATTTAATGTTCAAGCAAAAACAGCTGATTTTTGACAAAAGAGATAACACCCCCCCATTACGTCATGCTTCAAAATGTGGAAAATGGTCCGTTTTCAAATGTTTTATTTATGAACGTCAGTTCACATTTGTAGGTGGATCATCAGTGTTAGAGCTAAAATTAGCATGTTTAAAGTGATTTTCATGCTTCCAGGGGCCCTAAACACAAGATTTATGGAATGGTTAAAAGTGCATGAAAATGGCCAATTTACTCACTCTGAGTTCTCAAAAAGGGTTTCTTCACCCCGAGAAGTTAATTAAATACCATTTGGAGGCATTTAATGTTCGAGCCAAAACGGCTGATATTTGACAAAAGAGATAACACCCCCCGATTACGTCATGCTTCAGAAATGTGGAAATTGGTCCGTTTTCAAATGTTTTATTTTTGAACGTCAGTTCACATTTGTAGGTGGATCATCAGTGTTAGAGCTAAAATTTGCATGTTTAAAGTGATTTTCATGCTTCCAGGGGCTCGGGAAGTGAATTAAATACTATTTGGAGGCATTTAATGTTCAAGCAAAAACAGCTGATTTTTGACAAAAGAGATAACACCCCCCCATTACTTCATGCTTCAGAAATATGGAAAATGGTCCGTTTTCAAATGTTTTATTTTTGAACGTCAGTTCACATTTGTAGGTGGATCATCAGTGTCAGAGCTAAAATTAGCATGTTTAAAGTGATTTTCATGCTTCCAGGGGCCCTAAACACAAGATTTATGGAATGGTTAAAAGTGCATGAAAATGGCCAATTTACTCACTCTGAGTTCTCAAAAAAGGTTTCTTCATCCCGGGAAGTTAATTAAATACCAGTTGGAGCCATTTAATGTTCGAACTAAAACGGATGATTTTCGACAAAAGAGATAACACCCCCCCATTACGTCATGCTTCAAAAATGTGGAAAATGGTCCGTTTTCAAATGTTTTATTTTTGAACGTCAGTTCACATTTGTAGGTTGATCATCAGTGTTAGAGCTAAAATTAGCATGTTTAAAGTGATTTTCATGCTTCCAGGGGCTCGGGAAGTGAATTAAATACTATTTGGAGGCATTTAATGTTCAAGCAAAAACAGCTGATTTTTGACAAAAGAGATAACACCCCCCCATTACGTCATGCTTCAAAATGTGGAAAATGGTCCGTTTTCAAATGTTTTATTTTTGAACGTCAGTTCACATTTGTAGGTGGATCATCAGTGTTAGAGCTAAAATTAGCATGTTTAAAGGGATTTTCATGCTTCCAGGGGCCCTAAACACAAGATTTATAGAATGGTTAAAAGTGCATGAAAATGGCCAATTTACTCACTCTGAGTTCTCAAAAAGGGTTTCTTCACCCCGGGAAGTTAATTAAATACCATTTGGAGGCATTTAATGTTCGAGCCAAAACGGCTGATTTTTGACAAAAGAGATAACACCCCCCCATTACGTCATGCTTCAGAAATGTGGAAAATGGTCCGTTTTCAAATGTTTTATTTTTGAACGTCAGTTCACATTTGTAGGTGGATCATCAGTGTTAGAGCTAAAATTAGCATGTTTAAAGTGATTTTCATGCTTCCAGGGGCTCGGGAAGTGAATTAAATACTATTTGGAGGCATTTAATGTTCAAGCAAAAACAGCTGATTTTTGACAAAAGAGATAACACCCCCCCATTACGCCATGCTTCAGAAATGTGGAAAATGGTCCGTTTTCAAATGTTTTATTTTTGAACGTCAGTTCACATTTGTAGGTGGATCATCAGTGTTAGAGCTAAAATTAGCATGTTTAAAGTGATTTTCATGCTTCCAGGGGCTCGGGAAGTGAATTAAATACTATTTGGAGGCATTTAATGTTCAAGCAAAAACAGCTGATTTTTGACAAAAGAGATAACACCCCCCCATTACTTCATGCTTCAGAAATGTGGAAAATGGTCCGTTTTCAAATGTTTTATTTTTGAACGTCAGTTCACATTTGTAGGTGGATCATCAGTGTTAGAGCTAAAATTAGCATGTTTAAAGTGATTTTCATGCTTCCAGGGGCCCTAAACACAAGATTTATGGAATGGTTAAAAGTGCATGAAAATGGCCAATTTACTCACTCTGAGTTCTCAAAAAAGGTTTCTTCATCCCGGGAAGTTAATTAAATACCAGTTGGAGCCATTTAATGTTCGAACTAAAACGGATGATTTTCGACAAAAGAGATAACACCCCCCCATTACGTCATGCTTCACAAAATGTGGAAAATGGTCCGTTTTCAAATGTTTTATTTTGAAACGTCAGTTCACATTTGTAGGTGGATCATCAGTGTTAGAGCTAAAATTAGCATGTTTAAAGTGATTTTCATGCTTCCAGGGGCTCGGGAAGTGAATTAAATACTATTTGGAGGCATTTAATGTTCAAGCAAAACAGCTGATTTTTGACAAAAGAGATAACACCCCCCCATTACGTCATGCTTCAAAATGTGGAAAATGGTCCGTTTTCAAATGTTTTATTTTTGAACGTCAGTTCACATTTGTAGGTGGATCATCAGTGTTAGAGCTAAAATTAGCATGTTTAAAGGGATTTTCATGCTTCCAGGGGCCCTAAACACAAGATTTATAGAATGGTTAAAAGTGCATGAAAATGGCCAATTTACTCACTCTGAGTTCTCAAAAAGGGTTTCTTCACCCCGGGAAGTTAATTAAATACCATTTGGAGGCATTTAATGTTCGAGCCAAAACGGCTGATTTTTGACAAAAGAGATAACACCCCCCCATTACGTCATGCTTCAGAAATGTGGAAAATGGTCCGTTTTCAAATGTTTTATTTTTGAACGTCAGTTCACATTTGTAGGTGGATCATCAGTGTTAGAGCTAAAATTAGCATGTTTAAAGTGATTTTCATGCTTCCAGGGGCTCGGGAAGTGAATTAAATACTATTTGGAGGCATTTAATGTTCAAGCAAAAACAGCTGATTTTTGACAAAAGAGATAACACCCCCCATTACGCCATGCTTCAGAAATGTGGAAAATGGGTCCGTTTTCAAATGTTTTATTTTTGAACGTCAGTTCACATTTGTAGGTGGATCATCAGTGTTAGAGCTAAAATTAGCATGTTTAAAGTGATTTTCATGCTTCCAGGGGCTCGGGAAGTGAATTAAATACTATTTGGAGGCATTTAATGTTCAAGCAAAAACAGCTGATTTTTGACAAAAGAGATAACACCCCCCCATTACTTCATGCTTCAGAAATGTGGAAATGGTCCGTTTTCAAATGTTTTATTTTTGAACGTCAGTTCACATTTGTAGGTGGATCATCAGTGTTAGAGCTAAAATTAGCATGTTTAAAGTGATTTTTATGCCTCCAGGGGCTCGGGAAGTTAATTAAATACCATTTGGAGGCATTTAATGTTCGAGCAAAAACGGCTGATTTTCGACAAAAGAGATAACACCCCCCATTACGTCATGCTTCAGAAATGTGGGAAATGGTCCGTTTTCAAATGTTTTATTTTTGAACGTCAGTTCACATTTGTAGGTGGATCATCAGTGTTAGAGCTAAAATTAGCATGTTTAAAGTGATTTTCATGCTTCCAGGGGCCCCTAAACACAAGATTTATGGAATGGTTAAAAAGTGCATGAAAATGGCCAATTTACTCACTCTGAGTTCTCAAAAAAGGTTTCCTTCATCCCGGGAAGTTAATTAAATACCAGTTGGAGGCATTTAATGTTCGAGCTAAAACGGATGATTTTCGACAAAAGAGATAACACCCCCCCCATTACGTCATTCTTCAGAAATGTGGAAAATGGTCCGTTTTCAAATGTTTTATTTCTGAACGGCAGTTCACATTTGTAGGTGGATCATCAGTGTTGGAGCTAAAATTAGCATGTTTAAATTGATTTTCATGCTTCCAGGGGCTCGGGAAGTGAATTAAATACTATTTGGAGGCATTTAATGTTCAAGCAAAAACAGCTGATTTTTGACAAAAGAGATAACACCCCCCCATTACGTCATGCTTCAAAATGTGGAAAATGGTCCGTTTTCAAATGTTTTATTTATGAACGTCAGTTCACATTTGTAGGTGGATCATCAGTGTTAGAGCTAAAATTAGCATGTTTAAAGTGATTTTCATGCTTCCAGGGGCCCTAAACACAAGATTTATGGAATGGTTAAAAGTGCATGAAAATGGCCAATTTACTCACTCTGAGTTCTCAAAAAGGGTTTCTTCACCCCCGAGAAGTTAATTAAATACCATTTGGAGGCATTTAATGTTCGAGCCAAAACGGCTGATATTTGACAAAAGAGATAACACCCCCCGATTACGTCATGCTTCAGAAATGTGGAAATTGGTCCGTTTTCAAATGTTTTATTTTTGAACGTCAGTTCACATTTGTAGGTGGATCATCAGTGTTAGAGCTAAAATTTGCTTGTTTAAAGTGATTTTCATGCTTCCAGGGGCTCGGGAAGTGAATTAAATACTATTTGGAGGCATTTAATGTTCAAGCAAAAACAGCTGATTTTTGACAAAAGAGATAACACCCCCCCATTACTTCATGCTTCAGAAATATGGAAAATGGTCCGTTTTCAAATGTTTTATTTTTGAACGTCAGTTCACATTTGTAGGTGGATCATCAGTGTTAGAGCTAAAATTAGCATGTTTAAAGTGATTTTCATGCTTCCAGGGGCCCTAAACACAAGATTTATGGAATGGTTAAAAGTGCATGAAAATGGCCAATTTACTCACTCTGAGTTCTCAAAAAAGGTTTCTTCATCCCGGGAAGTTAATTAAATACCAGTTGGAGCCATTTAATGTTCGAACTAAAACGGATGATTTTCGACAAAAGAGATAACACCCCCCCATTACGTCATGCTTCAAAAATGTGGAAAATGGTCCGTTTTCAAATGTTTTATTTTTGAACGTCAGTTCACATTTGTAGGTGGATCATCAGTGTTAGAGCTAAAATTAGCATGTTTAAAGTGATTTTCATGCTTCCAGGGGCTCGGGAAGTGAATTAAATACTATTTGGAGGCATTTAATGTTCAAGCAAAAACAGCTGATTTTTGACAAAAGAGATAACACCCCCCCATTACGTCATGCTTCAAAATGTGGAAAATGGTCCGTTTTCAAATGTTTTATTTTTGAACGTCAGTTCACATTTGTAGGTGGATCATCAGTGTTAGAGCTAAAATTAGCATGTTTAAAGGGATTTTCATGCTTCCAGGGGCCCTAAACACAAGATTTATGGAATGGTTAAAAGTGCATGAAAATGGCCAATTTACTCACTCTGAGTTCTCAAAAAGGGTTTCTTCACCCCAGGAAGTTAATTAAATACCATTTGGAGGCATTTAATGTTCGAGCCAAAACGGCTGATTTTTGACAAAAGAGATAACACCCCCCCATTACGCCATGCTTCAGAAATGTGGAAAATGGTCCGTTTTCAAATGTTTTATTTTTGAACGTCAGTTCACATTTGTAGGTGGATCATCAGTGTTAGAGCTAAAATTAGCATGTTTAAAGTGATTTTCATGCTTCCAGGGGCTCGGGAAGTGAATTAAATACTATTTGGAGGCATTTAATGTTCAAGCAAAAACAGCTGATTTTTGACAAAAGAGATAACACCCCCCCATTACTTCATGCTTCAGAAATATGGAAAATGGTCCGTTTTCAAATGTTTTATTTTTGAACGTCAGTTCACATTTGTAGGTGGATCATCAGTGTTAGAGCTAAAATTAGCATGTTTAAAGTGATTTTCATGCTTCCAGGGGCCCTAAAAACAAGATTTATGGAATGGTTAAAAGTGCATGAAAATGGCCAATTTACTCACTCTGAGTTCTCAAAAAAGGTTTCTTCATCCCGGGAAGTTAATTAAATACCAGTTGGAGGCATTTAATGTTCGAACTAAAACGGATGATTTTCGACAAAAGAGATAACACCCCCCCCATTACGTCATGCTTCAAAAATATGGAAAATGGTCCCTTTTCAAATGTTTTATTTTTGAACGTCAGTTCACATTTGTAGGTGGATCATCAGTGTTAGAGCTAAAATTCGCATGTTTAAAGTGATTTTCATGCTTCCAGGGGCCCTAAACACAAGATTTATGGAATGGTTAAAAGTCCATGAAAATGGCCAATTTACTCACTCTGAGTTCTCAAAAAGGGTTTCTTCACCCCGGGAAGTTAATTAAATACCATTTGGAGGCATTTAATGTTCGAGCCAAAACGGCTGATTTTCGACAAAAGAGATAACACCCCCCCATTACGTCATGCTTCAGAAATGTTGAAAATGGTCCGTTTTCAAATGTTTTATTTTTGAACGTCAGTTCACATTTGTAGGTGGATCATCAGTGTTAGAGCTAAAATTAGCATGTTTAAAGTGATTTTCATGCTTCCAGGAGCCCTAAACACAAGATTTATGGAATGGTTAAAAGTGCATGAAAATGGCCAATTTACTCACTCTGAGTTCTCAAAAAGGGTTTCTTCACCCCGGGAAGTTAATTAAATACCATTTGGAGGCATTTGATGTTCGAGCCAAAACTGCTGATTTTCGACAAAAGAGATAACACCCCCCCATTACGTCATGCTTCAGAAATGTGGAAAATGGTCCGTTTTCAAATGTTTTATTTTTGAACGTCAGTTCACATTTGTAGGTGGATCATCAGTGTTAGAGCTGAAATTAGCATGTTTAAAGTGATTTTCAGGCTTCCAGGGGCTCGGGAAGTGAATTAAATACTATTTGGAGGCATTTAATGTTCAAGCAAAAACAGCTGATTTTTGACAAAAGAGATAACACCCCCCCATTACGTCATGCTTCAAAATGTGGAAAATGGTCCGTTTTCAAATGTTTTATTTTTGAACGTCAGTTCACATTTGTAGGTGAATTATCAGTGTTAGAGCTAAAATTAGCATGTTTAAAGTGATTTTCATGCTTCCAGGGGCCCTAAACACAAGATTTAAGGAATGGTTAAAAGTGCATGAAAATGGCCAATTTACTCACTCTGAGTTCTCAAAAAGGGTTTCTTCACCCCGGGAAGTGAATTAAATACTATTTGGAGGCATTTAATGTTCAAGCAAAAACAGCTGATTTTCGACAAAAGAGATAACGTCAGTTCACATATGTAGGTGGATCATCAGTGTTAGAGCTAAAATTAGCATGTTTAAAGTGATTTTCATGCTTCCAGGGGCTCGGGAAGTGAATTAAATACTATTTGGAGGCATTTAATGTTCGAGCCAAAACGGCTGATTTTCGACAAAAGAGATAACACCCCCCCATTACGTCATGCTTCAGAAATGTGGAAAATGGTCCGTTTTCAAATGTTTTATTTTTGAACGTCAGTTCACATTTGTAGGTGGATCATCAGTGTTAGAGCTAAAATTAGCATGTTTAAAGTGAATTTCATGCTTCCAGGGGCTCAGGAAGTGAATTAAATACTATTTGGAGGCATTTAATGTTCAAGCAAAAACAGCTGATTTTTGACAAAAGAAATAACACCCCCCCATTACGTCATGCTTCAGAAATGTGGAAAATGGTCCGTTTTCAAATGTTTTATTTTTGAACGTCAGTTCACAATTGTAGGTGGATCATCAGTGTTAGAGCTAAAATTAGCATGTTTAAAGTGATTTTTATGCTTCCAGGGGCTCGGGAAGTTAATTAAATACCATTTGGAGGCATTTAATGTTTGAGCAAAAACGGCTGATTTTCAACAAAAGAGATAACACCCCCCCATTACGTCATGCTTCAGAAATGTGGGAAATGGTCCGTTTTCAAATGTTTTATTTTTGAACGTCAGTTCACATTTGTAGGTGGATCATCAGTGTTAGAGCTAAAATTAGCATGTTTAAAGTGATTTTCATGCTTCCAGGGGCCCTAAACACAAGATTTATGGAATGGTTAAAAGTGCATGAAAATGGCCAATTTACTCACTCTGAGTTCTCAAAAAAGGTTTCTTCATCCCGGGAAGTTAATTAAATACCAGTTGGAGGCATTTAATGTTCGAGCTAAAACGGATGATTTTCGACAAAAGAGATAACACCCCCCCCATTACGTCATTCTTCAGAAATGTGGAAAATGGTCCGTTTTCAAATGTTTTATTTCTGAACGTCAGTTCACATTTGTAGGTGGATCATCAGTGTTGGAGCTAAAATTAGCATGTTTAAATTGATTTTCATGCTTCCAGGGGCTCGGGAAGTGAATTAAATACTATTTGGAGGCATTTAATGTTCAAGCAAAAACAGCTGATTTTTGACAAAAGAGATAACACCCCCCCATTACGTCATGCTTCAAAATGTGGAAAATGGTCCGTTTTCAAATGTTTTATTTTTGAACGTCAGTTCACATTTGTAGGTGGATCATCAGTGTTAGAGCTAAAATTAGCATGTTTAAAGTGATTTTCATGCTTCCAGGGGCCCTAAACACAAGATTTATGGAATGGTTAAAAGTGCATGAAAATGGCCAATTTACTCACTCTGAGTTCTCAAAAAGGGTTTCTTCACCCCGAGAAGTTAATTAAATACCATTTGGAGGCATTTAATGTTCGAGCCAAAACGGCTGATATTTGACAAAAGAGATAACACCCCCCCCCCATTACGTCATGCTTCAGAAATGTGGAAATTGGTCCGTTTTCAAATGTTTTATTTTTGAACGTCAGTTCACATTTGTAGGTGGATCATCAGTGTTAGAGCTAAAATTTGCATGTTTAAAGTGATTTTCATGCTTCCAGGGGCTCGGGAAGTGAATTAAATACTATTTGGAGGCATTTAATGTTCAAGCAAAAACAGCTGATTTTTGACAAAAGAGATAACACCCCCCCATTACTTCATGCTTCAGAAATATGGAAAATGGTCCGTTTTCAAATGTTTTATTTTTGAACGTCAGTTCACATTTGTAGGTGGATCATCAGTGTTAGAGCTAAAATTAGCATGTTTAAAGTGATTTTCATGCTTCCAGGGGCCCTAAACACAAGATTTATGGAATGGTTAAAAGTGCATGAAAATGGCCAATTTACTCACTCTGAGTTCTCAAAAAAGGTTTCTTCATCCCGGGAAGTTAATTAAATACCAGTTGGAGGCATTTAATGTTCGAACTAAAACGGATGATTTTCGACAAAAGAGATAACACCCCCCCATTACGTCATGCTTCAAAAATGTGGAAAATGGTCCGTTTTCAAATGTTTTATTTTTGAACGTCAGTTCACATTTGTAGGTGGATCATCAGTGTTAGAGCTAAAATTAGCATGTTTAAAGTGATTTTCATGCTTCCAGGGGCTCGGGAAGTGAATTAAATACTATTTGGAGGCATTTAATGTTCAAGCAAAAACAGCTGATTTTTGACAAAAGAGATAACACCCCCCTATTACGTCATGCTTCAAAATGTGGAAAATAGTCCGTTTTCAAATGTTTTATTTTTGAACGTCAGTTCACATTTGTAGGTGGATCATCAGTGTTAGAGCTAAAATTAGCATGTTTAAAGTGATTTTCATGCTTCCAGGGGCCCTAAACACAAGATTTATAGAATGGTTAAAAGTGCATGAAAATGGCCAATTTACTCACTCTGAGTTCTCAAAAAGGGTTTCTTCACCCCGGGAAGTTAATTAAATACCATTTGGAGGCATTTAATGTTCGAGCCAAAACGGCTGATTTTTGACAAAAGAGATAACACCCCCCCATTACGTCATGCTTCAGAAATGTGGAAAATGGTCCGTTTTCAAATGTTTTATTTTTGAACGTCAGTTCACATTTGTAGGTGGATCATCAGTGTTAGAGCTAAAATTAGCATGTTTAAAGTGATTTTCATGCTTCCAGGGGCTCGGGAAGTGAATTAAATACTATTTGGAGGCATTTAATGTTCAAGCAAAAACAGCTGATTTTTGACAAAAGAGATAACACCCCCCCATTACGCCATGCTTCAGAAATGTGGAAAATGGTCCGTTTTCAAATGTTTTATTTTTGAACGTCAGTTCACATTTGTAGGTGGATCATCAGTGTTAGAGCTAAAATTAGCATGTTTAAAGTGATTTTCATGCTTCCAGGGGCTTGGGAAGTGAATTAAATACTATTTGGAGGCATTTAATGTTCAAGCAAAAACAGCTGATTTTTGACAAAAGAGATAACACCCCCCCATTACTTCATGCTTCAGAAATGTGGAAAATGGTCCGTTTTCAAATGTTTTATTTTTGAACGTCAGTTCACATTTGTAGGTGGATCATCAGTGTTAGAGCTAAAATTAGCATGTTTAAAGTGATTTTTATGCTTCCAGGGGCTCGGGAAGTTAATTAAATACCATTTGGAGGCATTTAATGTTCGAGCAAAAACGGCTGATTTTCGACAAAAGAGATAACACCCCCCCATTACGTCATGCTTCAGAAATGTGGGAAATGGTCCGTTTTCAAATGTTTTATTTTTGAACGTCAGTTCACATTTGTAGGTGGATCATCAGTGTTAGAGCTAAAATTAGCATGTTTAAAGTGATTTTCATGCTTCCAGGGGCCCTAAACACAAGATTTATGGAATGGTTAAAAGTGCATGAAAATGGCCAATTTACTCACTCTGAGTTCTCAAAAAAGGTTTCTTCATCCCGGGAAGTTAATTAAATACCAGTTGGAGGCATTTAATGTTCGAGCTAAAACGGATGATTTTCGACAAAAGAGATAACACCCCCCCATTACGTCATTCTTCAGAAATGTGGAAAATGGTCCGTTTTCAAATGTTTTATTTCTGAACGGCAGTTCACATTTGTAGGTGGATCATCAGTGTTGGAGCTAAAATTAGCGTGTTTAAATTGATTTTCATGCTTCCAGGGGCTCGGGAAGTGAATTAAATACTATTTGGAGGCATTTAATGTTCAAGCAAAAACAGCTGATTTTTGACAAAAGAGATAACACCCCCCCCATTACGTCATGCTTCAAAATGTGGAAAATGGTCCGTTTTCAAATGTTTTATTTATGAACGTCAGTTCACATTTGTAGGTGGATCATCAGTGTTAGAGCTAAAATTAGCATGTTTAAAGTGATTTTCATGCTTCCAGGGGCCCTAAACACAAGATTTATGGAATGGTTAAAAGTGCATGAAAATGGCCAATTTACTCACTCTGAGTTCTCAAAAAGGGTTTCTTCACCCCGAGAAGTTAATTAAATACCATTTGGAGGCATTTAATGTTCGAGCCAAAACGGCTGATATTTGACAAAAGAGATAACACCCCCCGATTACGTCATGCTTCAGAAATGTGGAAATTGGTCCGTTTTCAAATGTTTTATTTTTGAACGTCAGTTCACATTTGTAGGTGGATCATCAGTGTTAGAGCTAAAATTTGCATGTTTAAAGTGATTTTCATGCTTCCAGGGGCTCGGGAAGTGAAATAAATACTATTTGGAGGCATTTAATGTTCAAGCAAAAACAGCTGATTTTTGACAAAAGAGATAACACCCCCCCATTACTTCATGCTTCAGAAATATGGAAAATGGTCCGTTTTCAAATGTTTTATTTTTGAACGTCAGTTCACATTTGTAGGTGGATCATCAGTGTCAGAGCTAAAATTAGCATGTTTAAAGTGATTTTCATGCTTCCAGGGGCCCTAAACACAAGATTTATGGAATGGTTAAAAGTGCATGAAAATGGCCAATTTACTCACTCTGAGTTCTCAAAAAAGGTTTCTTCATCCCGGGAAGTTAATTAAATACCAGTTGGAGCCATTTAATGTTCGAACTAAAACGGATGATTTTCGACAAAAGAGATAACACCCCCCCATTACGTCATGCTTCAAAAATGTGGAAAATGGTCCGTTTTCAAATGTTTTATTTTTGAACGTCAGTTCACATTTGTAGGTGGATCATCAGTGTTAGAGCTAAAATTAGCATGTTTAAAGTGATTTTCATGCTTCCAGGGGCTCGGGAAGTGAATTAAATACTATTTGGAGGCATTTAATGTTCAAGCAAAAACAGCTGATTTTTGACAAAAGAGATAACACCCCCCCATTACGCCATGCTTCAGAAATGTGGAAAATGGTCCGTTTTCAAATGTTTTATTTTTGAACGTCAGTTCACATTTGTAGGTGGATCATCAGTGTTAGAGCTAAAATTAGCATGTTTAAAGTGATTTTCATGCTTCCAGGGGCTCGGGAAGTGAATTAAATACTATTTGGAGGCATTTAATGTTCAAGCAAAAACAGCTGATTTTTGACAAAAGAGATAACACCCCCCCATTACTTCATGCTTCAGAAATGTGGAAAATGGTCCGTTTTCAAATGTTTTATTTTTGAACGTCAGTTCACATTTGTAGGTGGATCATCAGTGTTAGAGCTAAAATTAGCATGTTTAAAGTGATTTTCATGCTTCCAGGGGCCCTAAACACAAGATTTATGGAATGGTTAAAAGTGCATGAAAATGGCCAATTTACTCACTCTGAGTTCTCAAAAAAGGTTTCTTCATCCCGGGAAGTTAATTAAATACCAGTTGGAGCCATTTAATGTTCGAACTAAAACGGATGATTTTCGACAAAAGAGATAACACCCCCCCATTACGTCATGCTTCAAAAATGTGGAAAATGGTCCGTTTTCAAATGTTTTATTTTTGAACGTCAGTTCACATTTGTAGGTGGATCATCAGTGTTAGAGCTAAAATTAGCATGTTTAAAGTGATTTTCATGCTTCCAGGGGCTCGGGAAGTGAATTAAATACTATTTGGAGGCATTTAATGTTCAAGCAAAAACAGCTGATTTTTGACAAAAGAGATAACACCCCCCCATTACGTCATGCTTCAAAATGTGGAAAATGGTCCGTTTTCAAATGTTTTATTTTTGAACGTCAGTTCACATTTGTAGGTGGATCATCAGTGTTAGAGCTAAAATTAGCATGTTTAAAGGGATTTTCATGCTTCCAGGGGCCCTAAACACAAGATTTATAGAATGGTTAAAAGTGCATGAAAATGGCCAATTTACTCACTCTGAGTTCTCAAAAAGGGTTTCTTCACCCCGGGAAGTTAATTAAATACCATTTGGAGGCATTTAATGTTCGAGCCAAAACGGCTGATTTTTGACAAAAGAGATAACACCCCCCCATTACGTCATGCTTCAGAAATGTGGAAAATGGTCCGTTTTCAAATGTTTTATTTTTGAACGTCAGTTCACATTTGTAGGTGGATCATCAGTGTTAGAGCTAAAATTAGCATGTTTAAAGTGATTTTCATGCTTCCAGGGGCTCGGGAAGTGAATTAAATACTATTTGGAGGCATTTAATGTTCAAGCAAAAACAGCTGATTTTTGACAAAAGAGATAACACCCCCCCATTACGCCATGCTTCAGAAATGTGGAAAATGGTCCGTTTTCAAATGTTTTATTTTTGAACGTCAGTTCACATTTGTAGGTGGATCATCAGTGTTAGAGCTAAAATTAGCATGTTTAAAGTGATTTTCATGCTTCCAGGGGCTCAGGAAGTGAATTAAATACTATTTGGAGGCATTTAATGTTCAAGCAAAAACAGCTGATTTTTGACAAAAGAGATAACACCCCCCCATTACTTCATGCTTCAGAAATATGGAAAATGGTCCGTTTTCAAATGTTTTATTTTTGAACGTCAGTTCACATTTGTAGGTGGATCATCAGTGTCAGAGCTAAAATTAGCATGTTTAAAGTGATTTTCATGCTTCCAGGGGCCCTAAACACAAGATTTATGGAATGGTTAAAAGTGCATGAAAACGGCCAATTTACTCACTCTGAGTTCTCAAAAAAGGTTTCTTCATCCCGGGAAGTTAATTAAATACCAGTTGGAGCCATTTAATGTTCGAACTAAAACGGATGATTTTCGACAAAAGAGATAACACCCCCCCATTACGTCATGCTTCAAAAATGTGGAAAATGGTCCGTTTTCAAATGTTTTATTTTTGAACGTCAGTTCACATTTGTAGGTTGATCATCAGTGTTAGAGCTAAAATTAGCATGTTTAAAGTGATTTTCATGCTTCCAGGGGCTCGGGAAGTGAATTAAATACTATTTGGAGGCATTTAATGTTCAAGCAAAAACAGCTGATTTTTGACAAAAGAGATAACACCCCCCCATTACGTCATGCTTCAAAATGTGGAAAATGGTCCGTTTTCAAATGTTTTATTTTTGAACGTCAGTTCACATTTGTAGGTGGATCATCAGTGTTAGAGCTAAAATTAGCATGTTTAAAGGGATTTTCATGCTTCCAGGGGCCCTAAACACAAGATTTATAGAATGGTTAAAAGTGCATGAAAATGGCCAATTTACTCACTCTGAGTTCTCAAAAAGGGTTTCTTCACCCCGGGAAGTTAATTAAATACCATTTGGAGGCATTTAATGTTCGAGCCAAAACGGCTGATTTTTGACAAAAGAGATAACACCCCCCCATTACGTCATGCTTCAGAAATGTGGAAAATGGTCCGTTTTCAAATGTTTTATTTTTGAACGTCAGTTCACATTTGTAGGTGGATCATCAGTGTTAGAGCTAAAATTAGCATGTTTAAAGTGATTTTCATGCTTCCAGGGGCTCGGGAAGTGAATTAAATACTATTTGGAGGCATTTAATGTTCAAGCAAAAACAGCTGATTTTTGACAAAAGAGATAACACCCCCCCATTACGCCATGCTTCAGAAATGTGGAAAATGGTCCGTTTTCAAATGTTTTATTTTTGAACGTCAGTTCACATTTGTAGGTGGATCATCAGTGTTAGAGCTAAAATTAGCATGTTTAAAGTGATTTTCATGCTTCCAGGGGCTCGGGAAGTGAATTAAATACTATTTGGAGGCATTTAATGTTCAAGCAAAAACAGCTGATTTTTGACAAAAGAGATAACACCCCCCCATTACTTCATGCTTCAGAAATGTGGAAAATGGTCCGTTTTCAAATGTTTTATTTTTGAACGTCAGTTCACATTTGTAGGTGGATCATCAGTGTTAGAGCTAAAATTAGCATGTTTAAAGTGATTTTCATGCTTCCAGGGGCCCTAAACACAAGATTTATGGAATGGTTAAAAGTGCATGAAAATGGCCAATTTACTCACTCTGAGTTCTCAAAAAAGGTTTCTTCATCCCGGGAAGTTAATTAAATACCAGTTGGAGCCATTTAATGTTCGAACTAAAACGGATGATTTTCGACAAAAGAGATAACACCCCCCCATTACGTCATGCTTCAAAAATGTGGAAAATGGTCGGTTTTCAAATGTTTTATTTTTGAACGTCAGTTCACATTTGTAGGTGGATCATCAGTGTTAGAGCTAAAATTAGCATGTTTAAAGTGATTTTCATGCTTCCAGGGGCTCGGGAAGTGAATTAAATACTATTTGGAGGCATTTAATGTTCAAGCAAAAACAGCTGATTTTTGACAAAAGAGATAACACCCCCCCATTACGTCATGCTTCAAAATGTGGAAAATGGTCCGTTTTCAAATGTTTTATTTTTGAACGTCAGTTCACATTTGTAGGTGGATCATCAGTGTTAGAGCTAAAATTAGCATGTTTAAAGGGATTTTCATGCTTCCAGGGGCCCTAAACACAAGATTTATAGAATGGTTAAAAGTGCATGAAAATGGCCAATTTACTCACTCTGAGTTCTCAAAAAGGGTTTCTTCACCCCGGGAAGTTAATTAAATACCATTTGGAGGCATTTAATGTTCGAGCCAAAACGGCTGATTTTTGACAAAAGAGATAACACCCCCCCATTACGTCATGCTTCAGAAATGTGGAAAATGGTCCGTTTTCAAATGTTTTATTTTTGAACGTCAGTTCACATTTGTAGGTGGATCATCAGTGTTAGAGCTAAAATTAGCATGTTTAAAGTGATTTTCATGCTTCCAGGGGCTCGGGAAGTGAATTAAATACTATTTGGAGGCATTTAATGTTCAAGCAAAAACAGCTGATTTTTGACAAAAGAGATAACACCCCCCATTACGCCATGCTTCAGAAATGTGGAAAATGGTCCGTTTTCAAATGTTTTATTTTTGAACGTCAGTTCACATTTGTAGGTGGATCATCAGTGTTAGAGCGAAAATTAGCATGTTTAAAGTGATTTTCATGCTTCCAGGGGCTCGGGAAGTGAATTAAATACTATTTGGAGGCATTTAATGTTCAAGCAAAAACAGCTGATTTTTGACAAAAGAGATAACACCCCCCCATTACTTCATGCTTCAGAAATGTGGAAAATGGTCCGTTTTCAAATGTTTTATTTTTGAACGTCAGTTCACATTTGTAGGTGGATCATCAGTGTTAGAGCTAAAATTAGCATGTTTAAAGTGATTTTTATGCCTCCAGGGGCTCGGGAAGTTAATTAAATACCATTTGGAGGCATTTAATGTTCGAGCAAAAACGGCTGATTTTCGACAAAAGAGATAACACCCCCCCATTACGTCATGCTTCAGAAATGTGGGAAATGGTCCGTTTTCAAATGTTTTATTTTTGAACGTCAGTTCACATTTGTAGGTGGATCATCAGTGTTAGAGCTAAAATTAGCATGTTTAAAGTGATTTTCATGCTTCCAGGGGCCCTAAACACAAGATTTATGGAATGGTTAAAAGTGCATGAAAATGGCCAATTTACTCACTCTGAGTTCTCAAAAAAGGTTTCTTCATCCCGGGAAGTTAATTAAATACCAGTTGGAGGCATTTAATGTTCGAGCTAAAACGGATGATTTTCGACAAAAGAGATAACACCCCCCCCATTACGTCATTCTTCAGAAATGTGGAAAATGGTCCGTTTTCAAATGTTTTATTTCTGAACGGCAGTTCACATTTGTAGGTGGATCATCAGTGTTGGAGCTAAAATTAGCATGTTTAAATTGATTTTCATGCTTCCAGGGGCTCGGGAAGTGAATTAAATACTATTTGGAGGCATTTAATGTTCAAGCAAAAACAGCTGATTTTTGACAAAAGAGATAACACCCCCCCATTACGTCATGCTTCAAAATGTGGAAAATGGTCCGTTTTCAAATGTTTTATTTATGAACGTCAGTTCACATTTGTAGGTGGATCATCAGTGTTAGAGCTAAAATTAGCATGTTTAAAGTGATTTTCATGCTTCCAGGGGCCCTAAACACAAGATTTATGGAATGGTTAAAAGTGCATGAAAATGGCCAATTTACTCACTCTGAGTTCTCAAAAAGGGTTTCTTCACCCCGAGAAGTTAATTAAATACCATTTGGAGGCATTTAATGTTCGAGCCAAAACGGCTGATATTTGACAAAAGAGATAACACCCCCCGATTACGTCATGCTTCAGAAATGTGGAAATTGGTCCGTTTTCAAATGTTTTATTTTTGAACGTCAGTTCACATTTGTAGGTGGATCATCAGTGTTAGAGCTAAAATTTGCTTGTTTAAAGTGATTTTCATGCTTCCAGGGGCTCGGGAAGTGAATTAAATACTATTTGGAGGCATTTAATGTTCAAGCAAAAACAGCTGATTTTTGACAAAAGAGATAACACCCCCCCATTACTTCATGCTTCAGAAATATGGAAAATGGTCCGTTTTCAAATGTTTTATTTTTGAACGTCAGTTCACATTTGTAGGTGGATCATCAGTGTTAGAGCTAAAATTAGCATGTTTAAAGTGATTTTCATGCTTCCAGGGGCCCTAAACACAAGATTTATGGAATGGTTAAAAGTGCATGAAAATGGCCAATTTACTCACTCTGAGTTCTCAAAAAAGGTTTCTTCATCCCGGGAAGTTAATTAAATACCAGTTGGAGCCATTTAATGTTCGAACTAAAACGGATGATTTTCGACAAAAGAGATAACACCCCCCCATTACGTCATGCTTCAAAAATGTGGAAAATGGTCCGTTTTCAAATGTTTTATTTTTGAACGTCAGTTCACATTTGTAGGTGGATCATCAGTGTTAGAGCTAAAATTAGCATGTTTAAAGTGATTTTCATGCTTCCAGGGGCTCGGGAAGTGAATTAAATACTATTTGGAGGCATTTAATGTTCAAGCAAAAACAGCTGATTTTTGACAAAAGAGATAACACCCCCCCATTACGTCATGCTTCAAAATGTGGAAAATGGTCCGTTTTCAAATGTTTTATTTTTGAACGTCAGTTCACATTTGTAGGTGGATCATCAGTGTTAGAGCTAAAATTAGCATGTTTAAAGGGATTTTCATGCTTCCAGGGGCCCTAAACACAAGATTTATGGAATGGTTAAAAGTGCATGAAAATGGCCAATTTACTCACTCTGAGTTCTCAAAAAGGGTTTCTTCACCCCAGGAAGTTAATTAAATACCATTTGGAGGCATTTAATGTTCGAGCCAAAACGGCTGATTTTTGACAAAAGAGATAACACCCCCCCATTACGCCATGCTTCAGAAATGTGGAAAATGGTCCGTTTTCAAATGTTTTATTTTTGAACGTCAGTTCACATTTGTAGGTGGATCATCAGTGTTAGAGCTAAAATTAGCATGTTTAAAGTGATTTTCATGCTTCCAGGGGCTCGGGAAGTGAATTAAATACTATTTGGAGGCATTTAATGTTCAAGCAAAAACAGCTGATTTTTGACAAAAGAGATAACACCCCCCCATTACTTCATGCTTCAGAAATATGGAAAATGGTCCGTTTTCAAATGTTTTATTTTTGAACGTCAGTTCACATTTGTAGGTGGATCATCAGTGTTAGAGCTAAAATTAGCATGTTTAAAGTGATTTTCATGCTTCCAGGGGCCCTAAAAACAAGATTTATGGAATGGTTAAAAGTGCATGAAAATGGCCAATTTACTCACTCTGAGTTCTCAAAAAAGGTTTCTTCATCCCGGGAAGTTAATTAAAT
The DNA here is from genome assembly GCF_964263255.1 of Lissotriton vulgaris. NCBI lineage: Eukaryota > Metazoa > Chordata > Amphibia > Caudata > Salamandridae > Lissotriton > Lissotriton vulgaris. The sequence continues at coordinate 36,694 of NW_028240993.1, forward strand.
ACCAGTTGGAGGCATTTAATGTTCGAACTAAAACGGATGATTTTCGACAAAAGAGATAACACCCCCCCCATTACGTCATGCTTCAAAAATATGGAAAATGGTCCCTTTTCAAATGTTTTATTTTTGAACGTCAGTTCACATTTGTAGGTGGATCATCAGTGTTAGAGCTAAAATTCGCATGTTTAAAGTGATTTTCATGCTTCCAGGGGCCCTAAACACAAGATTTATGGAATGGTTAAAAGTCCATGAAAATGGCCAATTTACTCACTCTGAGTTCTCAAAAAGGGTTTCTTCACCCCGGGAAGTTAATTAAATACCATTTGGAGGCATTTAATGTTCGAGCCAAAACGGCTGATTTTCGACAAAAGAGATAACACCCCCCCATTACGTCATGCTTCAGAAATGTTGAAAATGGTCCGTTTTCAAATGTTTTATTTTTGAACGTCAGTTCACATTTGTAGGTGGATCATCAGTGTTAGAGCTAAAATTAGCATGTTTAAAGTGATTTTCATGCTTCCAGGAGCCCTAAACACAAGATTTATGGAATGGTTAAAAGTGCATGAAAATGGCCAATTTACTCACTCTGAGTTCTCAAAAAGGGTTTCTTCACCCCGGGAAGTTAATTAAATACCATTTGGAGGCATTTGATGTTCGAGCCAAAACTGCTGATTTTCGACAAAAGAGATAACACCCCCCCATTACGTCATGCTTCAGAAATGTGGAAAATGGTCCGTTTTCAAATGTTTTATTTTTGAACGTCAGTTCACATTTGTAGGTGGATCATCAGTGTTAGAGCTGAAATTAGCATGTTTAAAGTGATTTTCAGGCTTCCAGGGGCTCGGGAAGTGAATTAAATACTATTTGGAGGCATTTAATGTTCAAGCAAAAACAGCTGATTTTTGACAAAAGAGATAACACCCCCCCATTACGTCATGCTTCAAAATGTGGAAAATGGTCCGTTTTCAAATGTTTTATTTTTGAACGTCAGTTCACATTTGTAGGTGAATTATCAGTGTTAGAGCTAAAATTAGCATGTTTAAAGTGATTTTCATGCTTCCAGGGGCCCTAAACACAAGATTTAAGGAATGGTTAAAAGTGCATGAAAATGGCCAATTTACTCACTCTGAGTTCTCAAAAAGGGTTTCTTCACCCCGGGAAGTGAATTAAATACTATTTGGAGGCATTTAATGTTCAAGCAAAAACAGCTGATTTTCGACAAAAGAGATAACGTCAGTTCACATATGTAGGTGGATCATCAGTGTTAGAGCTAAAATTAGCATGTTTAAAGTGATTTTCATGCTTCCAGGGGCTCGGGAAGTGAATTAAATACTATTTGGAGGCATTTAATGTTCGAGCCAAAACGGCTGATTTTCGACAAAAGAGATAACACCCCCCCATTACGTCATGCTTCAGAAATGTGGAAAATGGTCCGTTTTCAAATGTTTTATTTTTGAACGTCAGTTCACATTTGTAGGTGGATCATCAGTGTTAGAGCTAAAATTAGCATGTTTAAAGTGAATTTCATGCTTCCAGGGGCTCAGGAAGTGAATTAAATACTATTTGGAGGCATTTAATGTTCAAGCAAAAACAGCTGATTTTTGACAAAAGAAATAACACCCCCCCATTACGTCATGCTTCAGAAATGTGGAAAATGGTCCGTTTTCAAATGTTTTATTTTTGAACGTCAGTTCACAATTGTAGGTGGATCATCAGTGTTAGAGCTAAAATTAGCATGTTTAAAGTGATTTTTATGCTTCCAGGGGCTCGGGAAGTTAATTAAATACCATTTGGAGGCATTTAATGTTTGAGCAAAAACGGCTGATTTTCAACAAAAGAGATAACACCCCCCCATTACGTCATGCTTCAGAAATGTGGGAAATGGTCCGTTTTCAAATGTTTTATTTTTGAACGTCAGTTCACATTTGTAGGTGGATCATCAGTGTTAGAGCTAAAATTAGCATGTTTAAAGTGATTTTCATGCTTCCAGGGGCCCTAAACACAAGATTTATGGAATGGTTAAAAGTGCATGAAAATGGCCAATTTACTCACTCTGAGTTCTCAAAAAAGGTTTCTTCATCCCGGGAAGTTAATTAAATACCAGTTGGAGGCATTTAATGTTCGAGCTAAAACGGATGATTTTCGACAAAAGAGATAACACCCCCCCCATTACGTCATTCTTCAGAAATGTGGAAAATGGTCCGTTTTCAAATGTTTTATTTCTGAACGTCAGTTCACATTTGTAGGTGGATCATCAGTGTTGGAGCTAAAATTAGCATGTTTAAATTGATTTTCATGCTTCCAGGGGCTCGGGAAGTGAATTAAATACTATTTGGAGGCATTTAATGTTCAAGCAAAAACAGCTGATTTTTGACAAAAGAGATAACACCCCCCCATTACGTCATGCTTCAAAATGTGGAAAATGGTCCGTTTTCAAATGTTTTATTTTTGAACGTCAGTTCACATTTGTAGGTGGATCATCAGTGTTAGAGCTAAAATTAGCATGTTTAAAGTGATTTTCATGCTTCCAGGGGCCCTAAACACAAGATTTATGGAATGGTTAAAAGTGCATGAAAATGGCCAATTTACTCACTCTGAGTTCTCAAAAAGGGTTTCTTCACCCCGAGAAGTTAATTAAATACCATTTGGAGGCATTTAATGTTCGAGCCAAAACGGCTGATATTTGACAAAAGAGATAACACCCCCCCCCCATTACGTCATGCTTCAGAAATGTGGAAATTGGTCCGTTTTCAAATGTTTTATTTTTGAACGTCAGTTCACATTTGTAGGTGGATCATCAGTGTTAGAGCTAAAATTTGCATGTTTAAAGTGATTTTCATGCTTCCAGGGGCTCGGGAAGTGAATTAAATACTATTTGGAGGCATTTAATGTTCAAGCAAAAACAGCTGATTTTTGACAAAAGAGATAACACCCCCCCATTACTTCATGCTTCAGAAATATGGAAAATGGTCCGTTTTCAAATGTTTTATTTTTGAACGTCAGTTCACATTTGTAGGTGGATCATCAGTGTTAGAGCTAAAATTAGCATGTTTAAAGTGATTTTCATGCTTCCAGGGGCCCTAAACACAAGATTTATGGAATGGTTAAAAGTGCATGAAAATGGCCAATTTACTCACTCTGAGTTCTCAAAAAAGGTTTCTTCATCCCGGGAAGTTAATTAAATACCAGTTGGAGACATTTAATGTTCGAACTAAAACGGATGATTTTCGACAAAAGAGATAACACCCCCCCATTACGTCATGCTTCAAAAATGTGGAAAATGGTCCGTTTTCAAATGTTTTATTTTTGAACGTCAGTTCACATTTGTAGGTGGATCATCAGTGTTAGAGCTAAAATTAGCATGTTTAAAGTGATTTTCATGCTTCCAGGGGCTCGGGAAGTGAATTAAATACTATTTGGAGGCATTTAATGTTCAAGCAAAAACAGCTGATTTTTGACAAAAGAGATAACACCCCCCTATTACGTCATGCTTCAAAATGTGGAAAATAGTCCGTTTTCAAATGTTTTATTTTTGAACGTCAGTTCACATTTGTAGGTGGATCATCAGTGTTAGAGCTAAAATTAGCATGTTTAAAGTGATTTTCATGCTTCCAGGGGCCCTAAACACAAGATTTATAGAATGGTTAAAAGTGCATGAAAATGGCCAATTTACTCACTCTGAGTTCTCAAAAAGGGTTTCTTCACCCCGGGAAGTTAATTAAATACCATTTGGAGGCATTTAATGTTCGAGCCAAAACGGCTGATTTTTGACAAAAGAGATAACACCCCCCCATTACGTCATGCTTCAGAAATGTGGAAAATGGTCCGTTTTCAAATGTTTTATTTTTGAACGTCAGTTCACATTTGTAGGTGGATCATCAGTGTTAGAGCTAAAATTAGCATGTTTAAAGTGATTTTCATGCTTCCAGGGGCTCGGGAAGTGAATTAAATACTATTTGGAGGCATTTAATGTTCAAGCAAAAACAGCTGATTTTTGACAAAAGAGATAACACCCCCCCATTACGCCATGCTTCAGAAATGTGGAAAATGGTCCGTTTTCAAATGTTTTATTTTTGAACGTCAGTTCACATTTGTAGGTGGATCATCAGTGTTAGAGCTAAAATTAGCATGTTTAAAGTGATTTTCATGCTTCCAGGGGCTTGGGAAGTGAATTAAATACTATTTGGAGGCATTTAATGTTCAAGCAAAAACAGCTGATTTTTGACAAAAGAGATAACACCCCCCCATTACTTCATGCTTCAGAAATGTGGAAAATGGTCCGTTTTCAAATGTTTTATTTTTGAACGTCAGTTCACATTTGTAGGTGGATCATCAGTGTTAGAGCTAAAATTAGCATGTTTAAAGTGATTTTTATGCTTCCAGGGGCTCGGGAAGTTAATTAAATACCATTTGGAGGCATTTAATGTTCGAGCAAAAACGGCTGATTTTCGACAAAAGAGATAACACCCCCCCATTACGTCATGCTTCAGAAATGTGGGAAATGGTCCGTTTTCAAATGTTTTATTTTTGAACGTCAGTTCACATTTGTAGGTGGATCATCAGTGTTAGAGCTAAAATTAGCATGTTTAAAGTGATTTTCATGCTTCCAGGGGCCCTAAACACAAGATTTATGGAATGGTTAAAAGTGCATGAAAATGGCCAATTTACTCACTCTGAGTTCTCAAAAAAGGTTTCTTCATCCCGGGAAGTTAATTAAATACCAGTTGGAGGCATTTAATGTTCGAGCTAAAACGGATGATTTTCGACAAAAGAGATAACACCCCCCCATTACGTCATTCTTCAGAAATGTGGAAAATGGTCCGTTTTCAAATGTTTTATTTCTGAACGGCAGTTCACATTTGTAGGTGGATCATCAGTGTTGGAGCTAAAATTAGCATGTTTAAATTGATTTTCATGCTTCCAGGGGCTCGGGAAGTGAATTAAATACTATTTGGAGGCATTTAATGTTCAAGCAAAAACAGCTGATTTTTGACAAAAGAGATAACACCCCCCCCATTACGTCATGCTTCAAAATGTGGAAAATGGTCCGTTTTCAAATGTTTTATTTATGAACGTCAGTTCACATTTGTAGGTGGATCATCAGTGTTAGAGCTAAAATTAGCATGTTTAAAGTGATTTTCATGCTTCCAGGGGCCCTAAACACAAGATTTATGGAATGGTTAAAAGTGCATGAAAATGGCCAATTTACTCACTCTGAGTTCTCAAAAAGGGTTTCTTCACCCCGAGAAGTTAATTAAATACCATTTGGAGGCATTTAATGTTCGAGCCAAAACGGCTGATATTTGACAAAAGAGATAACACCCCCCGATTACGTCATGCTTCAGAAATGTGGAAATTGGTCCGTTTTCAAATGTTTTATTTTTGAACGTCAGTTCACATTTGTAGGTGGATCATCAGTGTTAGAGCTAAAATTTGCATGTTTAAAGTGATTTTCATGCTTCCAGGGGCTCGGGAAGTGAAATAAATACTATTTGGAGGCATTTAATGTTCAAGCAAAAACAGCTGATTTTTGACAAAAGAGATAACACCCCCCCATTACTTCATGCTTCAGAAATATGGAAAATGGTCCGTTTTCAAATGTTTTATTTTTGAACGTCAGTTCACATTTGTAGGTGGATCATCAGTGTCAGAGCTAAAATTAGCATGTTTAAAGTGATTTTCATGCTTCCAGGGGCCCTAAACACAAGATTTATGGAATGGTTAAAAGTGCATGAAAATGGCCAATTTACTCACTCTGAGTTCTCAAAAAAGGTTTCTTCATCCCGGGAAGTTAATTAAATACCAGTTGGAGCCATTTAATGTTCGAACTAAAACGGATGATTTTCGACAAAAGAGATAACACCCCCCCATTACGTCATGCTTCAAAAATGTGGAAAATGGTCCGTTTTCAAATGTTTTATTTTTGAACGTCAGTTCACATTTGTAGGTGGATCATCAGTGTTAGAGCTAAAATTAGCATGTTTAAAGTGATTTTCATGCTTCCAGGGGCTCGGGAAGTGAATTAAATACTATTTGGAGGCATTTAATGTTCAAGCAAAAACAGCTGATTTTTGACAAAAGAGATAACACCCCCCCATTACGCCATGCTTCAGAAATGTGGAAAATGGTCCTTTTCAAATGTTTTATTTTTGAACGTCAGTTCACATTTGTAGGTGGATCATCAGTGTTAGAGCTAAAATTAGCATGTTTAAAGTGATTTTCATGCTTCCAGGGGCTCGGGAAGTGAATTAAATACTATTTGGAGGCATTTAATGTTCAAGCAAAAACAGCTGATTTTTGACAAAAGAGATAACACCCCCCCCATTACTTCATGCTTCAGAAATGTGGAAAATGGTCCGTTTTCAAATGTTTTATTTTTGAACGTCAGTTCACATTTGTAGGTGGATCATCAGTGTTAGAGCTAAAATTAGCATGTTTAAAGTGATTTTCATGCTTCCAGGGGCCCTAAACACAAGATTTATGGAATGGTTAAAAGTGCATGAAAATGGCCAATTTACTCACTCTGAGTTCTCAAAAAAGGTTTCTTCATCCCGGGAAGTTAATTAAATACCAGTTGGAGCCATTTAATGTTCGAACTAAAACGGATGATTTTCGACAAAAGAGATAACACCCCCCCATTACGTCATGCTTCAAAAATGTGGAAAATGGTCCGTTTTCAAATGTTTTATTTTTGAACGTCAGTTCACATTTGTAGGTGGATCATCAGTGTTAGAGCTAAAATTAGCATGTTTAAAGTGATTTTCATGCTTCCAGGGGCTCGGGAAGTGAATTAAATACTATTTGGAGGCATTTAATGTTCAAGCAAAAACAGCTGATTTTTGACAAAAGAGATAACACCCCCCCATTACGTCATGCTTCAAAATGTGGAAAATGGTCCGTTTTCAAATGTTTTATTTTTGAACGTCAGTTCACATTTGTAGGTGGATCATCAGTGTTAGAGCTAAAATTAGCATGTTTAAAGGGATTTTCATGCTTCCAGGGGCCCTAAACACAAGATTTATAGAATGGTTAAAAGTGCATGAAAATGGCCAATTTACTCACTCTGAGTTCTCAAAAAGGGTTTCTTCACCCCGGGAAGTTAATTAAATACCATTTGGAGGCATTTAATGTTCGAGCCAAAACGGCTGATTTTTGACAAAAGAGATAACACCCCCCCATTACGTCATGCTTCAGAAATGTGGAAAATGGTCCGTTTTCAAATGTTTTATTTTTGAACGTCAGTTCACATTTGTAGGTGGATCATCAGTGTTAGAGCTAAAATTAGCATGTTTAAAGTGATTTTCATGCTTCCAGGGGCTCGGGAAGTGAATTAAATACTATTTGGAGGCATTTAATGTTCAAGCAAAAACAGCTGATTTTTGACAAAAGAGATAACACCCCCCCATTACGCCATGCTTCAGAAATGTGGAAAATGGTCCGTTTTCAAATGTTTTATTTTTGAACGTCAGTTCACATTTGTAGGTGGATCATCAGTGTTAGAGCTAAAATTAGCATGTTTAAAGTAATTTTCATGCTTCCAGGGGCTCGGGAAGTGAATTAAATACTATTTGGAGGCATTTAATGTTCAAGCAAAAACAGCTGATTTTTGACAAAAGAGATAACACCCCCCCATTACTTCATGCTTCAGAAATGTGGAAAATGGTCCGTTTTCAAATGTTTTATTTTTGAACGTCAGTTCACATTTGTAGGTGGATCATCAGTGTTAGAGCTAAAATTAGCATGTTTAAAGTGATTTTTATGCCTCCAGGGGCTCGGGAAGTTAATTAAATACCATTTGGAGGCATTTAATGTTCGAGCAAAAACGGCTGATTTTCGACAAAAGAGATAACACCCCCCCATTACGTCATGCTTCAGAAATGTGGGAAATGGTCCGTTTTCAAATGTTTTATTTTTGAACGTCAGTTCACATTTGTAGGTGGATCATCAGTGTTAGAGCTAAAATTAGCATGTTTAAAGTGATTTTCATGCTTCCAGGGGCCCTAAACACAAGATTTATGGAATGGTTAAAAGTGCATGAAAATGGCCAATTTACTCACTCTGAGTTCTCAAAAAAGGTTTCTTCATCCCGGGAAGTTAATTAAATACCAGTTGGAGGCATTTAATGTTCGAGCTAAAACGGATGATTTTCGACAAAAGAGATAACACCCCCCCCATTACGTCATTCTTCAGAAATGTGGAAAATGGTCCGTTTTCAAATGTTTTATTTCTGAACGGCAGTTCACATTTGTAGGTGGATCATCAGTGTTGGAGCTAAAATTAGCATGTTTAAATTGATTTTCATGCTTCCAGGGGCTCGGGAAGTGAATTAAATACTATTTGGAGGCATTTAATGTTCAAGCAAAAACAGCTGATTTTTGACAAAAGAGATAACACCCCCCCATTACGTCATGCTTCAAAATGTGGAAAATGGTCCGTTTTCAAATGTTTTATTTATGAACGTCAGTTCACATTTGTAGGTGGATCATCAGTGTTAGAGCTAAAATTAGCATGTTTAAAGTGATTTTCATGCTTCCAGGGGCCCTAAACACAAGATTTATGGAATGGTTAAAAGTGCATGAAAATGGCCAATTTACTCACTCTGAGTTCTCAAAAAGGGTTTCTTCACCCCGAGAAGTTAATTAAATACCATTTGGAGGCATTTAATGTTCGAGCCAAAACGGCTGATATTTGACAAAAGAGATAACACCCCCCGATTACGTCATGCTTCAGAAATGTGGAAATTGGTCCGTTTTCAAATGTTTTATTTTTGAACGTCAGTTCACATTTGTAGGTGGATCATCAGTGTTAGAGCTAAAATTTGCATGTTTAAAGTGATTTTCATGCTTCCAGGGGCTCGGGAAGTGAATTAAATACTATTTGGAGGCATTTAATGTTCAAGCAAAAACAGCTGATTTTTGACAAAAGAGATAACACCCCCCCATTACTTCATGCTTCAGAAATATGGAAAATGGTCCGTTTTCGAATGTTTTATTTTTGAACGTCAGTTCACATTTGTAGGTGGATCATCAGTGTTAGAGCTAAAATTAGCATGTTTAAAGTGATTTTCATGCTTCCAGGGGCCCTAAACACAAGATTTATGGAATGGTTAAAAGTGCATGAAAATGGCCAATTTACTCACTCTGAGTTCTCAAAAAAGGTTTCTTCATCCCGGGAAGTTAATTAAATACCAGTTGGAGCCATTTAATGTTCGAACTAAAACGGATGATTTTCGACAAAAGAGATAACACCCCCCCATTACGTCATGCTTCAAAAATGTGGAAAATGGTCCGTTTTCAAATGTTTTATTTTTGAACGTCAGTTCACATTTGTAGGTGGATCATCAGTGTTAGAGCTAAAATTAGCATGTTTAAAGTGATTTTCATGCTTCCAGGGGCTCGGGAAGTGAATTAAATACTATTTGGAGGCATTTAATGTTCAAGCAAAAACAGCTGATTTTTGACAAAAGAGATAACACCCCCCCATTACGTCATGCTTCAAAATGTGGAAAATGGTCCGTTTTCAAATGTTTTATTTTTGAACGTCAGTTCACATTTGTAGGTGGATCATCAGTGTTAGAGCTAAAATTAGCATGTTTAAAGGGTTTTTCATGCTTCCAGGGGCCCTAAACACAAGATTTATGGAATGGTTAAAAGTGCATGAAAATGGCCAATTTACTCACTCTGAGTTCTCAAAAAGGGTTTCTTCACCCCAGGAAGTTAATTAAATACCATTTGGAGGCATTTAATGTTCGAGCTAAAACGGATGATTTTCGACAAAAGAGATAACACCCCCCCATTACGTCATTCTTCAGAAATGTGGAAATTGGTCCGTTTTCAAATGTTTTATTTTTGAACGTCAGTTCACATTTGTAGGTGGATCATCAGTGTTAGAGCTAAAATTTGCATGTTTAAAGTGATTTTCATGCTTCCAGGGGCTCGGGAAGTGAAATAAATACTATTTGGAGGCATTTAATGTTCAAGCAAAAACAGCTGATTTTTGACAAAAGAGATAACACCCCCCCATTACTTCATGCTTCAGAAATATGGAAAATGGTCCGTTTTCAAATGTTTTATTTTTGAACGTCAGTTCACATTTGTAGGTGGATCATCAGTGTCAGAGCTAAAATTAGCATGTTTAAAGTGATTTTCATGCTTCCAGGGGCCCTAAACACAAGATTTATGGAATGGTTAAAAGTGCATGAAAATGGCCAATTTACTCACTCTGAGTTCTCAAAAAAGGTTTCTTCATCCCGGGAAGTTAATTAAATACCAGTTGGAGCCATTTAATGTTCGAACTAAAACGGATGATTTTCGACAAAAGAGATAACACCCCCCCATTACGTCATGCTTCAAAAATGTGGAAAATGGTCCGTTTTCAAATGTTTTATTTTTGAACGTCAGTTCACATTTGTAGGTGGATCATCAGTGTTAGAGCTAAAATTAGCATGTTTAAAGTGATTTTCATGCTTCCAGGGGCTCGGGAAGTGAATTAAATACTATTTGGAGGCATTTAATGTTCAAGCAAAAACAGCTGATTTTTGACAAAAGAGATAACACCCCCCCATTACGCCATGCTTCAGAAATGTGGAAAATGGTCCGTTTTCAAATGTTTTATTTTTGAACGTCAGTTCACATTTGTAGGTGGATCATCAGTGTTAGAGCTAAAATTAGCATGTTTAAAGTGATTTTCATGCTTCCAGGGGCTCGGGAAGTGAATTAAATACTATTTGGAGGCATTTAATGTTCAAGCAAAAACAGCTGATTTTTGACAAAAGAGATAACACCCCCCCCATTACTTCATGCTTCAGAAATGTGGAAAATGGTCCGTTTTCAAATGTTTTATTTTTGAACGTCAGTTCACATTTGTAGGTGGATCATCAGTGTTAGAGCTAAAATTAGCATGTTTAAAGTGATTTTCATGCTTCCAGGGGCCCTAAACACAAGATTTATGGAATGGTTAAAAGTGCATGAAAATGGCCAATTTACTCACTCTGAGTTCTCAAAAAAGGTTTCTTCATCCCGGGAAGTTAATTAAATACCAGTTGGAGCCATTTAATGTTCGAACTAAAACGGATGATTTTCGACAAAAGAGATAACACCCCCCCATTACGTCATGCTTCAAAAATGTGGAAAATGGTCCGTTTTCAAATGTTTTATTTTTGAACGTCAGTTCACATTTGTAGGTGGATCATCAGTGTTAGAGCTAAAATTAGCATGTTTAAAGTGATTTTCATGCTTCCAGGGGCTCGGGAAGTGAATTAAATACTATTTGGAGGCATTTAATGTTCAAGCAAAAACAGCTGATTTTTGACAAAAGAGATAACACCCCCCCATTACGTCATGCTTCAAAATGTGGAAAATGGTCCGTTTTCAAATGTTTTATTTTTGAACGTCAGTTCACATTTGTAGGTGGATCATCAGTGTTAGAGCTAAAATTAGCATGTTTAAAGGGATTTTCATGCTTCCAGGGGCCCTAAACACAAGATTTATAGAATGGTTAAAAGTGCATGAAAATGGCCAATTTACTCACTCTGAGTTCTCAAAAAGGGTTTCTTCACCCCGGGAAGTTAATTAAATACCATTTGGAGGCATTTAATGTTCGAGCCAAAACGGCTGATTTTTGACAAAAGAGATAACACCCCCCCATTACGTCATGCTTCAGAAATGTGGAAAATGGTCCGTTTTCAAATGTTTTATTTTTGAACGTCAGTTCACATTTGTAGGTGGATCATCAGTGTTAGAGCTAAAATTAGCATGTTTAAAGTGATTTTCATGCTTCCAGGGGCTCGGGAAGTGAATTAAATACTATTTGGAGGCATTTAATGTTCAAGCAAAAACAGCTGATTTTTGACAAAAGAGATAACACCCCCCCATTACGCCATGCTTCAGAAATGTGGAAAATGGTCCGTTTTCAAATGTTTTATTTTTGAACGTCAGTTCACATTTGTAGGTGGATCATCAGTGTTAGAGCTAAAATTAGCATGTTTAAAGTGATTTTCATGCTTCCAGGGGCTCGGGAAGTGAATTAAATACTATTTGGAGGCATTTAATGTTCAAGCAAAAACAGCTGATTTTTGACAAAAGAGATAACACCCCCCCATTACTTCATGCTTCAGAAATGTGGAAAATGGTCCGTTTTCAAATGTTTTATTTTTGAACGTCAGTTCACATTTGTAGGTGGATCATCAGTGTTAGAGCTAAAATTAGCATGTTTAAAGTGATTTTTATGCCTCCAGGGGCTCGGGAAGTTAATTAAATACCATTTGGAGGCATTTAATGTTCGAGCAAAAACGGCTGATTTTCGACAAAAGAGATAACACCCCCCCATTACGTCATGCTTCAGAAATGTGGGAAATGGTCCGTTTTCAAATGTTTTATTTTTGAACGTCAGTTCACATTTGTAGGTGGATCATCAGTGTTAGAGCTAAAATTAGCATGTTTAAAGTGATTTTCATGCTTCCAGGGGCCCTAAACACAAGATTTATGGAATGGTTAAAAGTGCATGAAAATGGCCAATTTACTCACTCTGAGTTCTCAAAAAAGGTTTCTTCATCCCGGGAAGTTAATTAAATACCAGTTGGAGGCATTTAATGTTCGAGCTAAAACGGATGATTTTCGACAAAAGAGATAACACCCCCCCCATTACGTCATTCTTCAGAAATGTGGAAAATGGTCCGTTTTCAAATGTTTTATTTCTGAACGGCAGTTCACATTTGTAGGTGGATCATCAGTGTTGGAGCTAAAATTAGCATGTTTAAATTGATTTTCATGCTTCCAGGGGCTCGGGAAGTGAATTAAATACTATTTGGAGGCATTTAATGTTCAAGCAAAAACAGCTGATTTTTGACAAAAGAGATAACACCCCCCCATTACGTCATGCTTCAAAATGTGGAAAATGGTCCGTTTTCAAATGTTTTATTTATGAACGTCAGTTCACATTTGTAGGTGGATCATCAGTGTTAGAGCTAAAATTAGCATGTTTAAAGTGATTTTCATGCTTCCAGGGGCCCTAAACACAAGATTTATGGAATGGTTAAAAGTGCATGAAAATGGCCAATTTACTCACTCTGAGTTCTCAAAAAGGGTTTCTTCACCCCGAGAAGTTAATTAAATACCATTTGGAGGCATTTAATGTTCGAGCCAAAACGGCTGATATTTGACAAAAGAGATAACACCCCCCGATTACGTCATGCTTCAGAAATGTGGAAATTGGTCCGTTTTCAAATGTTTTATTTTTGAACGTCAGTTCACATTTGTAGGTGGATCATCAGTGTTAGAGCTAAAATTTGCATGTTTAAAGTGATTTTCATGCTTCCAGGGGCTCGGGAAGTGAATTAAATACTATTTGGAGGCATTTAATGTTCAAGCAAAAACAGCTGATTTTTGACAAAAGAGATAACACCCCCCCATTACTTCATGCTTCAGAAATATGGAAAATGGTCCGTTTTCGAATGTTTTATTTTTGAACGTCAGTTCACATTTGTAGGTGGATCATCAGTGTTAGAGCTAAAATTAGCATGTTTAAAGTGATTTTCATGCTTCCAGGGGCCCTAAACACAAGATTTATGGAATGGTTAAAAGTGCATGAAAATGGCCAATTTACTCACTCTGAGTTCTCAAAAAAGGTTTCTTCATCCCGGGAAGTTAATTAAATACCAGTTGGAGCCATTTAATGTTCGAACTAAAACGGATGATTTTCGACAAAAGAGATAACACCCCCCCATTACGTCATGCTTCAAAAATGTGGAAAATGGTCCGTTTTCAAATGTTTTATTTTTGAACGTCAGTTCACATTTGTAGGTGGATCATCAGTGTTAGAGCTAAAATTAGCATGTTTAAAGTGATTTTCATGCTTCCAGGGGCTCGGGAAGTGAATTAAATACTATTTGGAGGCATTTAATGTTCAAGCAAAAACAGCTGATTTTTGACAAAAGAGATAACACCCCCCCATTACGTCATGCTTCAAAATGTGGAAAATGGTCCGTTTTCAAATGTTTTATTTTTGAACGTCAGTTCACATTTGTAGGTGGATCATCAGTGTTAGAGCTAAAATTAGCATGTTTAAAGGGTTTTTCATGCTTCCAGGGGCCCTAAACACAAGATTTATGGAATGGTTAAAAGTGCATGAAAATGGCCAATTTACTCACTCTGAGTTCTCAAAAAGGGTTTCTTCACCCCAGGAAGTTAATTAAATACCATTTGGAGGCATTTAATGTTCGAGCCAAAACGGCTGATTTTTGACAAAAGAGATAACACCCCCCCATTACGCCATGCTTCAGAAATGTGGAAAATGGTCCATTTTCAAATGTTTTATTTTTGAACGTCAGTTCACATTTGTAGGTGGATCATCAGTGTTAGAGCTAAAATTAGCATGTTTAAAGTGATTTTCATGCTTCCAGGGGCTCGGGAAGTGAATTAAATACTATTTGGAGGCATTTAATGTTCAAGCAAAAACAGCTGATTTTTGACAAAAGAGATAACACCCCCCCATTACGCCATGCTTCAGAAATGTGGAAAATGGTCCGTTTTCAAATGTTTTATTTTTGAACGTCAGTTCACATTTGTAGGTGGATCATCAGTGTTAGAGCTAAAATTAGCATGTTTAAAGTGATTTTCATGCTTCCAGGGGCTCGGGAAGTGAATTAAATACTATTTGGAGGCATTTAATGTTCAAGCAAAAACAGCTGATTTTTGACAAAAGAGATAACACCCCCCCATTACTTCATGCTTCAGAAATGTGGAAAATGGTCCGTTTTCAAATGTTTTATTTTTGAACGTCAGTTCACATTTGTAGGTGGATCATCAGTGTTAGAGCTAAAATTAGCATGTTTAAAGTGATTTTTATGCTTCCAGGGGCTCGGGAAGTTAATTAAATACCATTTCGAGGCATTTAATGTTCGAGCAAAAACGGCTGATTTTCGACAAAAGAGATAACACCCCCCCATTACGTCATGCTTCAGAAATGTGGGAAATGGTCCGTTTTCAAATGTTTTATTTTTGAACGTCAGTTCAGATTTGTAGGTGGATCATCAGTGTTAGAGCTAAAATTAGCATGTTTAAAGTGATTTTCATGCTTCCAGGGGCCCTAAACACAAGATTTATGGAATGGTTAAAAGTGCATGAAAATGGCCAATTTACTCACTCTGAGTTCTCAAAAAAGGTTTCTTCATCCCGGGAAGTTAATTAAATACCAGTTGGAGGCATTTAATGTTCGAGCTAAAACGGATGATTTTCGACAAAAGAGATAACACCCCCCCCCATTACGTCATTCTTCAGAAATGTGGAAAATGGTCCGTTTTCAAATGTTTTATTTCTGAATGTCAGTTCACATTTGTAGGTGGATCATCAGTGTTGGAGCTAAAATTAGCATGTTTAAATTGATTTTCATGCTTCCAGGGGCTCGGGAAGTGAATTAAATACTATTTGGAGGCATTTAATGTTCAAGCAAAAACAGCTGATTTTTGACAAAAGAGATAACACCCCCCCATTACGTCATGCTTCAAAATGTGGAAAATGGTCCGTTTTCAAATGTTTTATTTTTGAACGTCAGTTCACATTTGTAGGTGGATCATCAGTGTTAGAGCTAAAATTAGCATGTTTAAAGTGATTTTCATGCTTCCAGGGGCCCTAAACACAAGATTTATGGAATGGTTAAAAGTGCATGAAAATGGCCAATTTACTCACTCTGAGTTCTCAAAAAGGGTTTCTTCACCCCGAGAAGTTAATTAAATACCATTTGGAGGCATTTAATGTTCGAGCCAAAACGGCTGATATTTGACAAAAGAGATAACACCCCCCCCATTACGTCATGCTTCAGAAATGTGGAAAATGGTCCGTTTTCAAATGTTTTATTTTTGAACGTCAGTTCACATTTGTAGGTGGATCATCAGTGTTAGAGCTAAAATTTGCATGTTTAAAGTGATTTTCATGCTTCCAGGGGCTCGGGAAGTGAATTAAATACTATTTGGAGGCATTTAATGTTCAAGCAAAAACAGCTGATTTTTGACAAAAGAGATAACACCCCCCCATTACTTCATGCTTCAGAAATATGGAAAATGGTCCGTTTTCAAATGTTTTATTTTTGAACGTCAGTTCACATTTGTAGGTGGATCATCAGTGTTAGAGCTAAAATTAGCATGTTTAAAGTGATTTTCATGCTTCCAGGGGCCCTAAACACAAGATTTATGGAATGGTTAAAAGTGCATGAAAATGGCCAATTTACTCACTCTGAGTTCTCAAAAAAGGTTTCTTCATCCCGGGAAGTTAATTAAATACCAGTTGGAGGCATTTAATGTTCGAACTAAAACGGATGATTTTCGACAAAAGAGATAACACCCCCCCATTACGTCATGCTTCAAAAGTGTCGAAAATGGTCCGTTTTCAAATGTTTTATTTTTGAACGTCAGTTCACATTTGTAGGTGGATCATCAGTGTTAGAGCTAAAATTAGCATGTTTAAAGTGATTTTCATGCTTCCAGGGGCTCGGGAAGTGAATTAAATACTATTTGGAGGCATTTAATGTTCAAGCAAAAACAGCTGATTTTTGACAAAAGAGATAACACCCCCCCATTACGTCATGCTTCAAAATGTGGAAAATGGTCCGTTTTCAAATGTTTTATTTTTGAATGTCAGTTCACATTTGTAGGTGGATCATCAGTGTTAGAGCTAAAATTAGCATGTTTAAAGTGATTTTCATGCTTCCAGGGGCCCTAAACACAAGATTTATGGAATGGTTAAAAGTGCATGAAAATGGCCAATTTACTCACTCTGAGTTCTCAAAAAGGGTTTCTTCACCCCGGGAAGTTAATTAAATACCATTTGGAGGCATTTAATGTTCGAGCCAAAACGGCTGATTTTTGACAAAAGAGATAACACCCCCCCATTACGTCATGCTTCAGAAATGTGGAAAATGGTCCGTTTTCAAATGTTTTATTTTTGAACGTCAGTTCACATTTGTAGGTGGATCATCAGCGTTAGAGCTAAAATTAGCATGTTTAAAGTGATTTTCATGCTTCCAGGGTCTCGGGAAGTGAATTAAATACTATTTGGAGGCATTTAATGTTCAAGCAAAAACAGCTGATTTTTGACACAAGAGATAACACCCCCCCCCCCATTACGTCATGCTTCAAAATGTGGAAAATGGTCCGTTTTCAAATGTTTTATTTTTGAACGTCAGTTCACATTTGTAGGTGGATCATCAGTGTTAGAGCTAAAATTAGCATGTTTAAAGTGATTTTCATGCTTCCAGGGGCCCTAAACACAAGATTTATGGAATGGTTAAAAGTGCATGAAAATGGCCAATTTACTCACTCTGAGTACTCAAAAAGGGTTTCTTCACCCCGGGAAGTTAATTAAATACCATTTGGAGGCATTTAATGTTCGAGCCAAAACGGCTGATTTTTGACAAAAGAGATAACACCCCCCCATTACGTCATGCTTCAGAAATGTGGAAAATGGTCCGTTTTCAAATGTTTTATTTTTGAACGTCAGTTCACATTTGTAGGTGGATCATCAGTGTTAGAGCTAAAATTAGCATGTTTAAAGTGATTTTCATGCTTCCAGGGGCTCGGGAAGTGAATTAAATACTATTTGGAGGCATTTAATGTTCGAGCAAAAACGGTTGATTTTCGACAAAAGAGATAACACCCCCCCATTACGTCATGCTTCAGAAATGTGGAAAATGGTCCATTTTCAAATGTTTTATTTTTGAACGTCAGTTCACATTTGCAGGTGGATCATCAGTGTTAGAGCTAAAATTAGCATGTTTAAAGTGATTTTCATGCTTCCAGGGGCCCTAAACACAAGATTTATGGAATGGTTAAAAGTGCATGAAAATGGCCAATTTACTCACTCTGAGTTCTCAAAAAAGGTTTCTTCATCCCGGGAAGTTAATTAAATACCATTTGGAGGCATTTAATGTTCGAGCTAAAACGGATGATTTTCGACAAAAGAAATAACACCCCCCCCATTACGTCATGCTTCAGAAATGTGGAAAATGGTCCCTTTTCAAATGTTTTATTTTTGAACGTCAGTTCACATTTGTAGGTGGATCATCAGTGTTAGAGCTAAAATTAGCATGTTGTAAAGTGATTTTCATGCTTCCAGGGGCCCTAAACACAAGATTTATGGAATGGTTAAAAGTGCATGAAAATGGCCAATTTACTCACTCTGAGTTCTCAAAAAAGGTTTCTTCATCCCGGGAAGTTAATTAAATACCATTTGGAGGCATTTAATGTTCAAGCAAAAACAGCTGATTTTTGACAAAAGAGATAACACCCCCCCATTACTTCATGCTTCAGAAATGTGGAAAATGGTCCGTTTTCAAATGTTTTATTTTTGAACCTCAGTTCACATTTGTAGGTGGATCATCAGTGTTAGAGCTAAAATTAGCATGTTTAAAGTGATTTTCATGCTTCCAGGGCCCTAAACACAAGATTTATGGAATGGTTAAAAGTGCATGAAAATGGCCAATTTACTCACTCTGAGTTCTCAAAAAAGGTTTCTTCACCCCGGGAAGTTAATTAAATACCATTTGGAGGCATTTAATGTTCGAGCTAAAACGGATGATTTTCGACAAAAGAGATAATACCCCCCATTACGTCATGCTTCAGAAATGTGGAAAATGGTCCGTTTTCAAATGTTTTATTTTTGAACGTCAGTTCACATTTGTAGGTGGATCATAAGTGTTAGAGCTAAAATTAGCATGTTTAAAGTGATTTTCATGCTTCCAGGGGCTCGGGAAGTGAATTAAATACTATTTGGAGGCATATGGCTGAGATACCCGCCACCCCCTCTCAACACACTCCCCAAGGATGGGAAACCGGAAACCGTTCTTGAACTTTTGGAAGTCGGGAAGGGAGTTACCCTTCCCGGCCGTATTTATTAAAATATGAAACAAAATTAAAACATTAAAATAACAGTTTCATAATATGTACAATTTCATTACCACATTGCGATGTTTGGCTAACCTTAACATATCCTCTAATACAAAGGTTCTCCTAGCCGAACTAACATCCTACAAAACATTTACTTGAAATTTTGAAATTGTACATCCTAACGTTTGAGGGCCAACGGCAAGGTCGTAACCGGTGTCAAGATCCCTAACCCAGACATATCCCCCTCCCTTGTGAGGGGCGGCACGGAGGCATACCTCCAGTGCAAATACCAATTTCCCTTGACTTGACGGGGGCCCCAGTAAAACTCGACGCCACTTAAAGGTCGTACGAGGCTCGTGTGAGGTATCTAGAAGGTAGCGTAGACCCCCCCCCACACCCCACACAACTTACCACATCTGCCGTCGCAGACGTCCTGGCCCCGGGAAATTCCCCAGGAGGGGGCTGTAACCCCTCCTACCCATGAAGGGGCCTTGACCGCCTTCCCTTTCCTTTCGGCGACCCATCCTTAGAAGGGACCGCCTCCCCGTTGAGGGGCCAATGGCCACCTCCCCCGAGCGCCCCCATCCGTAATGGGTAACGCCCACTCATAGGGATCTTCCAATTAGTGCTCACCGATCATGACCTTACCGCCCGACCAAAATAAATATGACAATGCTAACTAAATACTAAATGACTATATCTAACCAACAGTAGCAAACAACTTTATTCAAACACATGCGTACTGATGAACTCTAAAGCAGAATCACTTTATTTGCAAAACATAACACAAATCGACCATTCTTTATTGCATACTCAAAATCTTCACGATAATACCACAACCTGTAAACTAGAATCACAGTTATCCATCAAACTTTATTAAAACCACTCGCTGTCTTCAGGGGCTGGTGGGTGGGTCAAAATTAGCTCTTCGTTCCGTCTCGAGCTCACGTGCAGCGAGGAGGTGCAGCTTCAGAGCACAGGAACAAGAGGATGCCTTCTGGTCTTGTTTCTCCTTTTATCCGTCTTCAGGGCGGGCGTAAACCCGCCCCTGCCTGCCCCAAGGGCGTGGCCAGCCGCGTTAGTGTCTAGGCCAACCCACTCGAGGGCGGGAAAAGGCGCGCCCCGGCTACGCCGCTTCGGGCATACCAGCCGAGACTCGCCTCCCGCCCAAGATGGCTTCCCGGGGGGATCGTGGTACTCTGCCATACGTTCGGGGGGACCGATTGGTCGCCCCTTTCCATATGGCTGAGATACCCGCCACCCCCTCTCAACACACTCCCCAAGGATGGGAAACCGGAAACCGTTCTTGAACTTTTGGAAGTCGGGAAGGGAGTTACCCTTCCCGGCCGTATTTATTAAAATATGAAACAAAATTAAAACATTAAAATAACAGTTTCATAATATGTACAATTTCATTACCACATTGCGATGTTTGGCTAACCTTAACATATCCTCTAATACAAAGGTTCTCCTAGCCGAACTAACATCCTACAAAACATTTACTTGAAATTTTGAAATTGTACATCCTAACGTTTAAGGGCCAACGGCAAGGTCGTAACCGGTGTCAAGATCCCTAACCCAGACATATCCCCCTCCCTTGTGAGGGGCGGCACGGAGGCATACCTCCAGTGCAAATACCAATTTCCCTTGACTTGACGGGTGCCCCAGTAAAACTCGACGCCACTTAAAGGTCGTACGAGGCTCGTGTGAGGTATCTAGAAGGTAGCGTAGAACCCCCCCCACACCCCACACAACTTACCACATCTGCCGTCGCAGACGTCCTGGCCCCGGGAAATTCCCCAGGAGGGGGCTGTAACCCCTCCTACCCATGAAGGGGCCTTGACCGCCTTCCCTTTCCTTTCGGCGACCCATCCTTAGAAGGGACCGCCTCCCCGTTGAGGGGCCAATGGCCACCTCCCCCAAGCGCCCCCATCCGTAATGGGTAACGCCCACTCATAGGGATCTTCCAATTAGTGCTCACCGATCATGACCTTACCGCCACAGGTCCGGATAGTTGACCGGCTATCCGGACCCCCCACCAAACTCCTATCTAAAGGTCATGTTTCAACATCTTTAGCCAAGCTATGAAGTCTCCTATGAGTAACTCATTCCCCACCCGAGACAAATGAACACCGTCCCCCAAATACATACTGTCATCATTAATACACCCATGCGAAATAGAATGCAGTGCATTGGAACGGAACAACCTACTCACTTTGTTATTAATTTTTCTCACCGAGTGATTTAAAGCAGAAACAGAAATAGCCCCCTGCCACACTTTTCGTGGGATCATATGGGACCACGCAATTGTGCACCCCGGAACTCTCCTCGCTAACCAACTTACAGTGGAAAGCATCGCCTCCAGGAGAAGTCGTCTACCAGTGGTGACCAAATCATTGCCCCCAAGATGTACTATGACTACAGACGGCGGTGACCTCATCCGCCCTAGCAAACCCTCGAAAAATGATTTAAACTGGTCAATACAGAGACCGCCCTTTCCGTAGAAGGACACACTGTACCCGTATTCCCCAGCCATGTGCACCATGTCACCTGCTTTGAATACGTCCGCGGCACGCCTCACGTATGAGTGGCCCACGACCCACACCTCCTTTTTCACAGCTGGTGATGTCTGACCGCTGTCCCGGTGCTGGGTCGACTGCATAGTCCGCCCCGCCTCGTAGGCTCGCGTAACTGAAAACCAAACAAAACAAGAAGCGTGAGTACATCATTACAGCTTCACAACATGTGCAAACGCACATACCTTTTATAACAATTGGAGGACCAACGCCCCACACGTTTGACTTGTTCTATATTCAGACCCCTGGCTGTAGCCTTCGTAGCAGCCCCTATCCGAAAGGAATGGGTCCCAAACTCGCCCGGGTTCAAGCCCGCAGCTGTAATTGACATCGCAAGCACCCGCTGAAACTGAAACTTTGTCAGTGGGGTGGCGTCCGCGTGTCTCAACAAGGTCCCCCCCCATGATGCCACCCTTCGTGTCAAATAATCCTCTAAACACTTCACTGGGCACATGGACGACCCGGGAATCCTGTGTATAATTATGCAGTCGCCCATCCCGCTTTGATCGGTCTTGGACCTTACAAACGAGACAGTCATCGTCTCCCCTCTGATTTGAACGTGCTCTGCGCACAACCCTCCCGTAACATCCTGCTTGTTCCTCGCCACTAATTCGCTTACCCGCATAGCTCCATGAAATGCCAGCGTAAAAGCGGCTCGGAATAACACTGTCTCAAAGTGAGATGAACATGTTGTAGGGAGTCTGGATAATAACTGGGCCAACCTATCCAAACCTATCGGGCGCCTCTCGTCTACTCTGCGACCCTCGAGGCGTTGCCACCCTCGTAGCGCTTTTTGCACAGTGAAAGACGCTGTCGGGTCCTGTATCCCATGAGCCCTAGCAACAAAGGAAATGGCAGCCCGATGCCTCTGGGCCGTGGCCACCGATTTTCCTGCCCGATGTAAGGACATCAAAAAGTTCACTACCCATTCCTCTTGCCCCCAAAGCTCATTTCTAGCAGTCCCCAAAAAGGCTAAATAGGAAAGGAACGCCCCTTCATATGCCTTCCTCGTCCTGGGTGCTAAACTCTCTCCCACGAGGTTACGAAGTTCGGGGCACCGAGAGACCAGAGAGCTTCGGGAAAGGGTGCTGGCTCCGGGTCCGCTGTGGGAAGAAAACCCCAGAAAGCCTGCATACGAAGACGAGAAAGGGCATCAGCCGCCTGGTTCATTATCCCCGGGACATGTCTTGCTTTGAAAAGCACATTCAATTGCATACATAATAATACAATTTCCTTGAGCAGTCTCAAAATCCATTTGCATCGTGCTGCCTGGCTATTGATACACTCAACCACGGTCATATTGTCAGACCAGAATACCACAGAGTGATCTCTGAACCCTTCAGGCCACGTTCTCAGGGCCACCAAAATGGGGAAGAGTTCCAGGAAGGCAATGTTACTTGTCAGCCCACTGTCTCGCCACCATGCCGGCCATTTTTGTGCAGACCATCGAGTACCGAAAATGGCACCAAAACCTATACTCCCTGCCGAATCTGTCCATAGCCCCAGTTCCTCAGAGGACACGGCCGGTTTGTTCCAGACGACTCGACCATTGAAATCCGCCAGAAATGCCAACCAAATGCGCATGTCCTGGCGGACCTCGGCCGAGAGCCTTGTGCGATGATGGCCCTCCTTCAGTCCGACCATGGCTTGAGCGATCGAACGGGAAAAGGGGCGGGCCATTGGTATAACTCTTAGGGCAAAATTCAACTGTCCCACTAACTGCTGTAATTGATGCAGCTTAACCTTAGCTTCATTCATACACATTTGCAGGGATGCCCTGAACTTTAACACTTTATCACCTGGTAAACAAAAACAACCTTCTCCGGAGTCTAACTCGATCCCCAGAAACTCGAGGCAAGTCGAAGGACCCACCGTCTTACCTGGTGCCAATGGCACGCCAAACTGATTCATTAAAACACAAAATGCAGCCAAAGCTTGCCCACATTCCGGATCCCCGGCTGCCCCCAGGAACAAAAAATCATCGAGATAATGCATCACATGTTGAAAACCCGTCTTCTTAGTAAAGACCCATTGTAGGAAACTACTGAATTTCTCGAAATAGGCACAAGAAATAGAGCATCCCATCGGCATACACCTATCCATGTAAAACTGACCCTGAAACATGAAACCCAGTAGACGCTGATCGTCTGGATGTACCGGGAGCAACCGGAACGCTGACTCGATATCAGATTTTGCCATCAGCGCCCCGGGCCCCAGGCGATTCAAAATGGCCACGGCCTCATCGAAAGATGCGTACCGTACCGAACACATTTCCGGGTCTAGCGCTTCGTTTACGGAAAGACCACGTGGGGCTGACAAATTATGTATCAGCCGAAACACACCCGGGTCCTTCTTGGGGACCACTCCTAACGGCGAACAAACAAAGTCAGCCACCGGGGGTACACTAAACGGACCGGCGACTCGACCTCGAGTAACCTCCTTCCGGATCTTTTCCTGTACCACGGTCGTATGCTGCAAGACCGATATCTGATTTTTGCATTTTTCCACACCCTGAAAGTCCCCTACTGGGATGCGGAAACCATATGAAAACCCGTTCCGCAACACCCCAGCAGAAGTACGATCCGGGTATTCACTGAGCCAGGGAATCATTGCCAAGGTATCAATCGGGGTAGGTAAAGGCGCCCCTCGGACTATGTTAGACCTGTTTGGCACCTCCTCTACCCCCGTTATCACCCGTTTTGGCTCTGAACGTGGACTCAGGATGGGATGATTGCCCACACCCACTACATTCGTGTCTAAATTTGCACGATCCCTGGGGCCTAGTACATTTACCCCTGTTAAAGTTCCAACAAACCCCTTTTTTGCCTGCATTACCGGTAGGCCTCGAGTGATTGTCGGTAACCGTACTTGATCGAAAGGGTGTCCCCGCATACTGACGGGAGGATTCGCCCACGTTACTCCCTACTAATGGCACTTTCAACATACCAGTATCCTTCATTTTGGACCAGGACACAGAATCATAACAATCCCACGTTAAGTTTTTATCATGTTCTTTCGCCTTTCTGAAAAGATTATCATAGCAAAACCAATGATTACCCTCGTGTGATACCGAGTACCCCATGATCCGTGACTGATAACTCGGCAATTCGGGTAGCAATTCGGGCCTCCGTTCTCCCAAAATTGATGTGAAAATTCCCCACGCCTTGCCCCAATTGCCAATGTTTTCATTAACCTTAAAGGCGGCCATCTTTGCGCGCCAAACACTCGGATGCATGAGGTCCTTCTGACTTTTAACATGCTCCATCTCATAATGATCAGTAAGCAACGAGAAGATGTTTACATATTCCCCTGCCCATATCTTTTCTTTAATAGCTAAAGGGACATGCTGACCCAACCTCTCCCTTCGAGAGGGTGCCGACTCTTCCCTCGCAATCGGCAATGGCCGCTTACCTGAACCGGACGCTGTCTCTGCGACTAAAACCGTCCCCTGTGGCTTCTCTACGGCCGCAGCCGGCGTGGATACCTTCGCTGCTTCCCGTGTTTCACGCAGTTGCTTCATCAACACCTGCGCGTCGACAGCAGTGGCGCCCTCGCTACCTTTACCCAACCACGCTGCTAATTGTACTGCCAGCTCGGGCGGCATATCTTCCCCGGACACGGGGGTGACCACAACGGGAATCGGATTCCCTTCTTCCGGCACGGGAGTGGGTGCTTCAAGCGGGACACTGGGACCCGGGGTATCCCCCCCAGCTGCTCCCCTCCTGGGCCTCTTGCCTTTTCCTCCCGGGGCCGTTCCCTCCAAAGGACGTTTCGGGCCCCCTTCCTCATTTTTATCCATTCGCCTCTTCAGGTCGGTCACCTCTTTCATGAGAACACGCAGCATCTGGTCGGTAGTCATTCCCTTTCCCGCCTTCTTCGGCATTCTGCAGCAGATTATCTAGAAAACAAACAAGAGAATTACAACGCTCAAAATTAGCTCTTCGTTCCGTCTCGAGCTCATGTGCAGCGAGGAGGTGCAGCTTCAGAGCACAGGAACAAGAGGATGCCTTCTGGTCTTGTTTCTCCTTTTATCCGTCTTCAGGGCGGGCGTAAACCCGCCCCTGCCTGCCCCAAGGGCGTGCCCAGCCGCGTTAGTGTCTAGGACAACCCACTCGAGGGCGGGAAAAGGCGCGCCCCGGCTACGCCGCTTCGGGCATACCAGCCGAGACTCGCCTCCCGCCCAAGATGGCTTCCCGGGGGGATCGTGGTACTCTGCCATACGTTCGGGGAACCGATTGGTCGCCCCTTTCCATTTCATGTTCAAGCAAAAACAGCTGATTTTTGACAAAAGAGATAACACCCCCCCATTACGTCCTGCTTCAGAAATGTGGAAAATGGTCCGTTTTCAAATGTTTTATTTTTGAACGTCAGTTCACATTTGCAGGTGGATCATCAGTGTTAGAGCTAAAATTAGCATGTTTAAAGTGATTTTCATGCTTCCAGGGGCTCGGGAAGTGAATTAAATACTATTTGGAGGCATTTAATGTTCAAGCAAAAACAGCTGATTTTTGACAAAAGAGATAACACCCCCCCCCATTACGTCATGCTTCAAAATGTGGAAAATGGTCCGTTTTCAAATGTTTTATTTTTGAACGTCAGTTCACATTTGTAGGTGGATCATCAGTGTTAGAGCTAAAATTAGCATGTTTAAAGTGATTTTCATGCTTCCAGGGGCTCGGGAAGTGAATTAAATACTATTTGGAGGCATTTAATGTTCAAGCAAAAACAGCTGATTTTTGACAAAAGAGATAACACCCCCCCATTACGTCATGCTTCAGAAATGTGGAAAATGGTCCGTTTTCAAATGTTTTATTTTTAAACGTCAGTTCACATTTGTAGGTGGATCATCAGTGTTAGAGCTAAAATTAGCATGTTTAAAGTGATTTTCATGCTTCCAGGGGCCCTAAACACAAGATTTATGGAATGGTTAAAAGTGCATGAAAATGGCCAATTTACTCACTCTGAGTTCTCAAAAAGGGTTTCTTCACCCCGGGAAGTTAATTAAATACCATTTGGAGGCCTTTAATGTTCGAGCCAAAACGGCCGATTTTCGACAAAAGAGATAACACCCCCCCATTACGTCATGCTTCAGAAATGTGAAAAATGGTCCTTTTTCAAATGTTTTATTTTTGAACGTCAGTTCACATTTGTAGGTGGATCATCAGTGTTAGAGCTAAAATTAGCATGTTTAAAGTGATTTTCATGCTTCCAGGGGCTCGGGAAGTGAATTAAATACTATTTGGAGGCATTTAATGTTCAAGCAAAAACAGCTGATTTTTGACAAAAGAGATAACACCCCCCCATTACTTCATGCTTCAGAAATGTGGAAAATGGTCCATTTTCAAATGTTTTATTTTTGAACGTCAGTTCACATTTGTAGGTGGATCATCAGTGTTAGAGCTAAAATTAGCATGTTTAAAGTGATTTTCATGCTTCCAGGGGCTCGGGAAGTTAATTAAATTCCATTTGGAGGCATTTAATGTTCGAGCAAAAACGGTTGATTTTCGACAAAAGAGATAACACCCCCCCATTACGTCATGCTTCAGAAATGTGGAAAATGGTCCATTTTCAAATGTTTTATTTTTGAACGTCAGTTCACATTTGTAGGTGGATCATCAGTGTTAGAGCTAAAATTAGCATGTTTAAAGTGATTTTCATGCTTCCGGGGGCCCTAAACACAAGATTTATGGAATGGTTAAAAGTGCATGAAAATGGCAAATTTACTCACTCTGAGTTCTCAAAAAAGGTTTCTTCATCCCGGGAAGTTAATTAAATACCATTTGGAGGCATTTAATGTTCGAGCTAAAACGGATGATTTTCGACAAAAGAAATAACACCCCCCCATTACGTCATGCTTCAGAAATGTGGAAAATGGTCCGTTTTCAAATGTTTTATTTTTGAACGTCAGTTCACATTTGTAGGTGGATCATCAGTGTTAGAGCTAAAATTAGCATGTTGTAAAGTGATTTTCATGCTTCCACGGGCCCTAAACACAAGATTTATGGAATGGTTAAAAGTGCATGAAAATGGCCAATTTACTCACTCTGAGTTCTCAAAAAAGGTTTCTTCATCCCGGGAAGTTAATTAAATACCATTTGGAGGCATTTAATGTTCAAGCAAAAACAGCAGATTTTTGACAAAAGAGATAACACCCCCCCATTACTTCATGCTTCAGAAATGTGGAAAATGGTCCGTTTTCAAATGTTTTATTTTTGAACCTCAGTTCACATTTGTAGGTGGATCATCAGTGTTAGAGCTAAAATTAGCATGTTTAAAGGGATTTTCATGCTTCCAGGGCCCTAAACACAAGATTTATGGAATGGTTAAAAGTGCATGAAAATGGCCAATTTACTCACTCTGAGTTCTCAAAAAAGGTTTCTTCACCCCGGGAAGTTAATTAAATACCATTTGGAGGCATTTAATGTTCGAGCTAAAACGGATGATTTTCGACAAAAGAGATAACACCCCCCATTACGTCATGCTTCAGAAATGTGGAAAATGGTCCGTTTTCAAATGTTTTATTTTTGAACGTCAGTTCACATTTGTAGGTGGATCATAAGTGTTAGAGCTAAAATTAGCATGTTTAAAGTGATTTTCATGCTTCCAGGGGCTCGGGAAGTGAATTAAATACTATTTGGAGGCATTTAATGTTCAAGCAAAAAACAGCTGATTTTTGACAAAAGAGATAACACCCCCCCATTACGTCCTGCTTCAGAAATGTGGAAAATGGTCCGTTTTCAAATGTTTTATTTTTGAACGTCAGTTCACATTTGTAGGTGAATCATCAGTG
Source organism: Lissotriton vulgaris (assembly GCF_964263255.1). NCBI lineage: Eukaryota > Metazoa > Chordata > Amphibia > Caudata > Salamandridae > Lissotriton > Lissotriton vulgaris. The sequence goes on from NW_028240993.1 coordinate 64,931, forward strand.
TTAGAGCTAAAATTAGCATGTTTAAAGTGATGTTCATGCTTCCAGGGGCATAAACACAAGATTTATGGAATGGTTAAAAGTGCATGAAAATGGCCAATTTACTCACTCTGAGTTCTTAAAAAGGGTTTCTTCACCCCGGGAAGTTAATTAAATACCATTTGGAGGCATTTAATGTTCGAGTAAAAACGGCTGATTTTCGACAAAAGAGATAACACCCCCCAATTACATCATGCTTCAGAAATGTGGAAAATGGTCCGTTTTCAAATGTTTTATTTTTGAACGTCAGTTCACATTTTCAGGTGGATCATCAGTGTTAGAGCTACAATTAGCATGTTTAAAGTGATTTTCATGCTTCCAGGGGCTCGGGAAGTGAATTAAATACTATTTGGAGGCATTTAATGTTGAAGCAAAAACAGCTGATTTTTGACAAAAGAGATAACACCCCCCCATCACATCCTGCTTCAGAAATGTGGAAAATGGTCCGTTTTCATATGTTTTATTTTTGAACGTCAGTTCACATTTGTAGGTGGATCATCAGTGTTAGAGCTAAAATTAGCATGTTTAACGTGATTTTCATGCTTCCAGGGGCCCTAAACACAAGATTTATGGAATGGTTAAAAGTGCACGAAAATGGCCAATTTACTCACTCTGAGTTCTTAAAGAGGGTTTCTTCACCCCGGGAAGTTAATTAAATACCATTTGGAGGCATTTAATGTTCGAGCAAAAACGGCTGATTTTCGACAAAAGAGATAACACCCCCCCATTACGTCATGCTTCAGAAATGTGGAAAATGGTCCGTTTTCAAATGTTTTATTTTTGAACGTCAGTTCACATTTGTAGGTGGATCATCAGTGTTAGAGCTAAAATTAGCATGTTTTAAGTGATTTTCATGCTTCCAGGGGCTCGGGAAGTGAATTAAATACTATTTGGAGGCATTTAATGTTCAAGCAAAAACAGCAGATTTTTGACAAAAGAGATAACACCCCCCCATTACGTGCTGCTTCAGAAATGTTGAAAATGGTCCGTTTTCAAATGTTTTATTTTTGAACGTCAGTTCACATTTGTAGGTGGATCATCAGTGTTAGAGCTAAAATTAGCATGTTTAAAGTGATTTTCATGCTTCCAGGGGCCCTAAACACAAGATTTATGGAATGGTTAAAAGTGCATTAAAATGGCCAATTTACTCACTCTGAGTTCTTAAAAAGGGTTTCTTCACCCCGGGAAGTTAATTAAATACCATTTGGAGGCATTTAATGTTCGAGCCAAAACGGCTGATTTTCGACAAAAGAGATAACACCCCCCATTACGTCATGCTTCAGAAATGTGGAAAATGGTCCGTTTTCAAATGTTTTATTTTTGAACGTCAGTTCACATTTTCAGGTGGATCATCAGTGTTAGAGCTAAAATTAGCATGTTTAAAGTGATTTTCATGCTTCCAGGGGCTCGGGAAGTGAATTAAATACTATTTGGAGGCATTTAATGTTCAAGCAAAAACAGCTGATTTTTGACAAAAGAGATAACACCCCCCCATTACATCCTGCTTCAGAAATGTGGAAAATGGTCCGTTTTCAAATGTTTTATTTTTGAACGTCAGTTCACATTTGTAGGTGGATCATCAGTGTTAGAGCTAAAATTAGCATGTTTAACGTGATTTTCATGCTTCCAGGGGCCCTAAACACAAGATTTATGGAATGGTTAAAAGTGCATGAAAATGGCCAATTTACTCACTCTGAGTTCTTAAAGAGGGTTTCTTCACCCCGGGAAGTTAATTAAATACCATTTGGAGGCATTTAATGTTCGAGCAAAAACGGCTGATTTTTGACAAAAGAGATAACACCCGCCATTACGTCATGCTTCAGAAATGTGGAAAATGGTCCGTTTTCAAATCTTTTATTTTTGAACGTCAGTTCACATTTGTAGGTGGATCATCAGTGTTAGAGCTAAAATTAGCATTTTTAAAGTGATTTTCATGCTTCCAGGGGCCCTAAACACAAGATTTATGGAATGGTTAAAAGTGCATGAAAATGTCCAATTTACTCACTCTGAGTTCTCAAAAAGGGTTTCTTCACCCCAGGAAGTTAATTAAATACCATTTGGAGGCATTTAATGTTCGAGCCAAAACGGCTGATTTTCGACAAAAGAGATAACACCCACCCTTTACGTCATGCTTCAGAAATGTGGAAAATGGTCCGTTTTCAAATGTTTGATTTTTGAACGTCAGTTCACATTTGTAGGTGGATCATCAGTGTTAGAGCTAAAATTAGCATGTTTAAAGTGATTTTCATGCTTCCAGGGGCTCGGGAAGTGAATTAAATACTATTTGGAGGCATTTAATGTTCAAGCAAAAACGGCTGATTTTCGACAAAAGAGATACCCCCCCATTACGTCATGCTTCAGAAATGTGGAAAATGGTCCGTTTTCAAATGTTTTATTTTTGAACGTCAGTTCACATTTGTAGGTAGATCATCAGTGTTAGAGCTAAAATTACCCTGTTTAAAGTGATTTTCATGCTTCCAGGGGCCCTAAACACAAGATTTATGGAATGGTTAAAAGTGCATGAAAATGGCCAATTTACTCACTCTGAATTCTCAAAAAGGGTTTCTTCACCCCGGGAAGTTAATTAAATACCATTTGGAGGCATTTAATGTTCGAGCAAAAACGGCTGATTTTCGACAAAAGATAACACCCCCCCCATTACGTCATGCTTCAGAAATGTGGAAAATGGTCCTTTTTCAAATGTTTTATTTTTGAACGTCAGTTCATATTTGTAGGTGGATCATCAGTGTTAGAGCTAAAATTAGCATGTTTAACGTGATTTTCATGCTTCCAGGGGCCCTAAACACAAGATTTATGGAATGGTTAAAAGTGCATGAAAATGGCCAATTTACTCACTCTGAGTTCTTAAAGAGGGTTTCTTCACCCCGGGAAGTTAATTAAATACCATTTGGAGGCATTTAATGTTCGAGCAAAAACGGCTGATTTTCGACAAAAGAGATAACACCCCCCCATTACGTCATGCTTCAGAAATGTGGAAAATGGTCCGTTTTCAAATGTTTTATTTTTGAACGTCAGTTCACATTTGTAGGTGGATCATCAGTGTTAGAGCTAAAATTAGCATGTTTAAAGTGATTTTCATGCTTCCAGGGGCTCGGGAAGTGAATTAAATACTATTTGGAGGCATTTAATGTTCAAGCAAAAACAGCTGATTTTTGACAAAAGAGATAACACCCCCCCATTACATCCTGCTTCAGAAATGTGGAAAATGGTCCGTTTTCAAATGTTTTATTTTTGAACGTCAGTTCACATTTGTAGGTGGATCATCAGTGTTAGAGCTAAAATTAGCATGTTTAAAGTGATTTTCATGCTTCCAGGGGCCCTAAACACAAGATTTATGGAATGGTTAAAAGTGCATGAAAATGTCCAATTTACTCACTCTGAGTTCTCAAAAAGGGTTTCTTCACCCCAGGAAGTTAATTAAATACCATTTGGAGGCATTTAATGTTCGAGCCAAAACGGCTGATTTTCGACAAAAGAGATAACACCCACCCTTTACGTCATGCTTCAGAAATGTGGAAAATGGTCCGTTTTCAAATGTTTGATTTTTGAACGTCAGTTCACATTTGTAGGTGGATCATCAGTGTTAGAGCTAAAATTAGCATGTTTAAAGTGATTTTCATGCTTCCAGGGGCTCGGGAAGTGAATTAAATACTATTTGGAGGCATTTAATGTTCAAGCAAAAACGGCTGATTTTCGACAAAAGAGATACCCCCCCATTACGTCATGCTTCAGAAATGTGGAAAATGGTCCGTTTTCAAATGTTTTATTTTTGAACGTCAGTTCACATTTGTAGGTAGATCATCAGTGTTAGAGCTAAAATTACCCTGTTTAAAGTGATTTTCATGCTTCCAGGGGCCCTAAACACAAGATTTATGGAATGGTTAAAAGTGCATGAAAATGGCCAATTTACTCACTCTGAATTCTCAAAAAGGGTTTCTTCACCCCGGGAAGTTAATTAAATACCATTTGGAGGCATTTAATGTTCGAGCAAAAACGGCTGATTTTCGACAAAAGATAACACCCCCCCCATTACGTCATGCTTCAGAAATGTGGAAAATGGTCCTTTTTCAAATGTTTTATTTTTGAACGTCAGTTCATATTTGTAGGTGGATCATCAGTGTTAGAGCTAAAATTAGCATGTTTAACGTGATTTTCATGCTTCCAGGGGCCCTAAACACAAGATTTATGGAATGGTTAAAAGTGCATGAAAATGGCCAATTTACTCACTCTGAGTTCTTAAAGAGGGTTTCTTCACCCCGGGAAGTTAATTAAATACCATTTGGAGGCATTTAATGTTCGAGCAAAAACGGCTGATTTTCGACAAAAGAGATAACACCCCCCCATTACGTCATGCTTCAGAAATGTGGAAAATGGTCCGTTTTCAAATGTTTTATTTTTGAACGTCAGTTCACATTTGTAGGTGGATCATCAGTGTTAGAGCTAAAATTAGCATGTTTAAAGTGATTTTCATGCTTCCAGGGGCTCGGGAAGTGAATTAAATACTATTTGGAGGCATTTAATGTTCAAGCAAAAACAGCTGATTTTTGACAAAAGAGATAACACCCCCCCATTACATCCTGCTTCAGAAATGTGGAAAATGGTCCGTTTTCAAATGTTTTATTTTTGAACGTCAGTTCACATTTGTAGGTGGATCATCAGTGTTAGAGCTAAAATTAGCATGTTTAACGTGATTTTCATGCTTCCAGGGGCCCTAAACACAAGATTTATGGAATGGTTAAAAGTGCATGAAAATGGCCAATTTACTCACTCTGAGTTCTTAAAGAGGGTTTCTTCACCCCGGGAAGTTAATTAAATACCATTTGGAGGCATTTAATGTTCGAGCAAAAACGGCTGATTTTTGACAAAAGAGATAACACCCCCCATTACGTCATGCTTCAGAAATGTGGAAAACGGTCCGTTTTCAAATCTTTTATTTTTGAACGTCAGTTCACATTTGTAGGTGGATCATCAGTGTTAGAGCTAAAATTAGCATGTTTAAAGTGATTTTCATGCTTCCAGGGGCCCTAAACACAAGATTTATGGAATGGTTAAAAGTGCATGAAAATGTCCAATTTACTCACTCTGAGTTCTCAAAAAGGGTTTCTTCACCCCAGGAAGTTAATTAAATACCATTTGGAGGCATTTAATGTTCGAGCCAAAACGGCTGATTTTCGACAAAAGAGAAGATAACACCCCCCCTTTACGTCATGCTTCAGAAATGTGGAAAATGGTCCGTTTTCAAATGTTTGATTTTTGAACGTCAGTTCACATTTGTAGGTGGATCATCAGTGTTAGAGCTAAAATTAGCATGTTTAAAGTGATTTTCATGCTTCCAGGGGCTCGGGAAGTGAATTAAATACTGTTTGGAGGCATTTAAGGTTCAATCAAAAACAGCTGATTTTTGACAAAAGAGATAACACCCCCCCATTACGTCATGCTTCAGAAATGTGGAAAATGGTCCGTTTTCAAATGTTTTATTTTTGAACGTCAGTTCACATTTGTAGGTTCATCATCAGTGTTAGAGCTAAAATTAGCATGTTTAAAGTGATTTTCATGCTTCCAGGGGCTCGGGAAGTGAATTAAATACTATTTGGAGGCATTTAATGTTCAAGCAAAAACGGCTGATTTTCGACAAAAGAGATACCCCCCCATTACGTCATGCTTCAGAAATGTGGAAAATGGTCAGTTTTCAAATGTTTTATTTTTGAACGTCAGTTCACATTTGTAGGTAGATCATCAGTGTTAGAGCTAAAATTAGCCTGTTTAAAGTGATTTTCATGCTTCCAGGGGCCCTAAACACAAGATTTATGGAATGGTTAAAAGTGCATGAAAATGGCCAATTTACTCACTCTGAATTCTCAAAAAGGGTTTCTTCACCCCGGGAAGTTAATTAAATACCATTTGGAGGCATTTAATGTTCGAGCAAAAACGGCTGATTTTCGACAAAAGATAACACCCCCCCCATTACGTCATGCTTCAGAAATGTGGAAAATGGTCCTTTTTCAAATGTTTTATATTTGAACGTCAGTTCATATTTGTAGGTGGATCATAAGTGTTAGAGCTAAAATTAGCATGTTTAAAGTGATTTTCATGCTTCCAGGGGCTCGGGAAGTGAATTAAATACTATTTGGAGGCATTTAATGTTCAAGCAAAAACAGCTGATTTTTGACAAAAGAGATAACACCCCCCCCATTACGTCCTGCTTCAGAAATGTGGAAAATGGTCTGTTTTCAAATGTTTTATTTTTTAACGTCAGTTCACATTTGTAGGTGGATCATCAGTGTTAGAGCTAAAATTAGCATGTTTAAAGTGATTTTCATGCTTCCAGGGGCCCTAAACACAAGATTTATGGAATGGTTAAAAGTGCATGAAAATGGCCAATTTACTCACTCTGAGTTCATAAAAAGGGTTTCTTCACCCCGGGAAGTTAATTAAATACCATTTGGAGGCATTTAATGCTCGAGCAAAAACGGCTGATTTTCGACAAAAGAGATAACACTGACATTACGTCATGCTTCAGAAATGTGGAAAATGGTCCGTTTTCAAATGTTTTATTTTTGAACGTCAGTTCACATTTTCAGGTGGATCATCAGTGTTAGAGCTAAAATTAGCATGTTTAAAGTGATTTTCATGCTTCCAGGGGCTCGGGAAGTGAATTAAATACTATTTGGAGGCATTTAATGTTCAAGCAAAAACAGCTGATTTTTGACAAAAGAGATAACACCCCCCCATTACGTCATGCTTCAGAAATGTGGAAAATGGTCCGTTTTCAAATGTTTTATTTTTGAACGTCAGTTCACATTTGTAGGTGGATCATCAGTGTTAGAGCTAAAATTAGCATGTTTAAAGTGATTTTTATGCTTTCAGGGGCCCTAAACACAAGATTTAAGGAATGGTTAAAAGTGCATAAAAATGGCCAATTTACTCACTCTGAGTTCTCAAAAAAGGTTTCTTCATCCCGGGAAGTTAATTAAATACCATTTGGAGGCATTTAATGTTCGAGCTAAAACGGATGATTTTCGACAAAAGAGATAACACCCCCTATATTACGTCATGCTTCAGAAATGTGGAAAATGGTCCATTTTCAAATGTTTTATTTTTGAACGTCAGTTCACATTTGTAGGTGAATCATCAGTGTTAGAGCTAAAATTAGCATTTTTAAAGTGATTTTCATGCTTCCAGGGGCTCGGGAAGTGAATTAAATACTATTTGGAGTCATTTATTGTTCGAGCAAAAACGGCTGATTTTCGACAAAAGAGATAACACCCCCCCATTACGTCATGCTTCAGAAATGTGGAAAATGGTCCATTTTCAAATGTTTTACTTTTGAACGTCAGTTCACATTTGAAGGTGGATCATCAGTGTTAGAGCGAAAATTACCATGTTTAAAGTGATTTTCATGCTTCCAGGGGCTCGGGAAGTGAATTAAATACTATTTGGAGGCATTTAATGTTCAAGCAAAAACAGCTGATTTTTGACAAAAGAGATAACACCCCCCCATTACGTCCTGCTTCAGAAATGTGGAAAATGGTCCGTTTTCAAATGTTTTATTTTTGAACGTCAGTTCACATTTGTAGGTGGATCATCAGTGTTAGAGCTAAAATTAGCATGTTTAAAGTGATTTTCATGCTTCCAGGGGCCCTAAACACAAGATTTATGGGATGGTTAAAAGTGCATGAAAATGGCCAATTTACTCACTCTGAGTTCTTAAAAAGGGTTTCTTCACCCCGGGAAGTTAATTAAATACCATTTGGAGGCATTTAATGTTCGAGCAAAAATGGCTGATTTTCGACAAAAGAGATAACACCCCCATTACGTCATGCTTCAGAAATGTGGAAAATGGTCCGTTTTCAAATGTTTTATTTTTGAACGTCAGTTCACATTTGTAGGTGGATCATCAGTGTTAGAGCTAAAATTAGCATGTTTAAAGTGATTTTCATGCTTCCAGGGCCTCGGGAAGTGAATTAAAAACTATTTGGAGGCATTTAATGTTCGAGCAAAAATGGCTGATTTTCGACAAAAGAGAGAACACCCCCCATTACGTCATGCTTCAGAAATGTGGAAAATGGTCCGTTTTCAAATGTTTTATTTTTGTACGTCAGTTCACATTTGTAGGTGGATCATCAGTGTTAAAGCTAAAATTAGCATGTTTAAAGTGATTTTCATGCTTCCAGGGGCCCTAAACACAAGATTTATGGAATGGTTAAAAGTGCATGAAAATGGCCAATTTACTCACTCTGAGTTCTCAAAAAGGGTTTCTTCACCCCAGGAAGTTAATTAAATACCATTTGGAGGCATTTAATGTTCGAGCCAAAACGGATGATTTTCGACAAAAGAGATAACACCCCCCCTTTACATCATGTTTCAGAAATGTGGAAAATGGTCCGTTTTCAAATATTTCATTTTTGAACGTCAGTTCACATTTGTAGGTGGATCATCAGTGTTAGAGCTAAAATTAGCATGTTTAAAGTGATTTTCATGCTTCCAGGGGCTCGGGAAGTGAATAAATTCTATTTGGAGGCATTTAAGGTTCAATCAAAAACAGCTGATTTTTGACAAAAGAGATAACACCCCCCCATTACGTCATGCTTCAGAAATGTGGAAAATGGTCCGTTTTCAAATGTTTTATTTTTGAACGTCAGTTCACATTTGTAGGTGGATCATCAGTGTTAGAGCTAAAATTAGCATGTTTAAAGTGATTTTCATGCATCCAGGGGCTCGGGAAGTGAATTAAATACTATTTGGAGGCATTTAATGTTCAAGCAAAAACGGCTGATTTTCGACAAAAGAGATAACACCCCCCAAATACGTCATGCTTCAGAAATGTGGAAAATGGTCAGTTTTCAAATGTTTTATTTTTGAACGTCAGTTCACATTAGTAGGTAGATCATCAGTGTTAGAGCTAAAATTAGCCTGTTTAAAGTGATTTTCATGCTTCCAGGGGCCCTAAACACAAGATTTATGGAATGGTTAAAAGTGCATGAAAATGGCCAATTTACTCACTCTGAATTCTCAAAAAGGGTTTCTTCACCCCGGGAAGTTAATTAAATACCATTTGGAGGCATTTAATGTTCGAGCAAAAACGGCTGATTTTCGACAAAAGAGATAACACCCCCCCATTACGTCATGCTTCAGAAATGTGGAAAATGGTCCGTTTTCAAATGTTTTATTTTTGAACGTCAGTTCACATTTGTAGGTAGATCATCAGTGTTAGAGCTAAAATTAGCCTGTTTAAAGTGATTTTCATGCTTCCAGGGGCCCTAAACACAAGATTTATGGAATGGTTAAAAGTGCATGAAAATGGCCAATTTACTCACTCTGAATTCTCAAAAAGGGTTTCTTCACCCCGGGAAGTTAATTAAATACCATTTGGAGGCATTTAATGTTCGAGCAAAAACGGCTGATTTTCGACAAAAGATAACACCCCCCCCATTACGTCATGCTTCAGAAATGTGGAAAATGGTCCTTTTTCAAATGTTTTATTTTTGAACGTCAGTTCATATTTGTAGGTGGATCATAAGTGTTAGAGCTAAAATTAGCATGTTTAAAGTGATTTTCATGCTTCCAGGGGCTCGGGAAGTGAATTAAATACTATTTGGAGGCATTTAATGTTCAAGCAAAAACAGCTGATTTTTGACAAAAGAGATAACACCCCCCCCCCATTACGTCCTGCTTCAGAAATGTGGAAAATGGTCTGTTTTCAAATGTTTTATTTTTGAACCTCAGTTCACATTTGTAGGTGGATCATCAGTGTTAGAGCTAAAATTAGCATGTTTAAAGTGATTTTCATGCTTCCAGGGGCCCTAAACACAAGATTTATGGAATGGTTAAAAGTGCATGAAAATGGCCAATTTACTCACTCTGAGTTCTTAAAAAGGGTTTCTTCACCCCGGGAAGTTAATTAAATACCATTTGGAGGCATTTAATGCTCGAGCAAAAACGGCTCATTTTCGACAAAAGAGATAACACCCCCCCATTACGTCATGCTTCAGAAATGTGGAAAATGGTCCGTTTTCAAATGTTTTATTTTTGAACGTCAGTTCACATTTTCAGGTGGATCATCAGTGTTAGAGCTAAAATTAGCATGTTTAAAGTGATTTTCATGCTTCCAGGGGCTCGGGAAGTGAATTAAATACTATTTGGAGGCATTTAATGTTCAAGCAAAAACAGCTGATTTTTGACAAAAGAGATAACACCCCCCCATTACGTCATGCTTCAGAAATGTGGAAAATGGTCCGTTTTCAGATGTTTTATTTTTGAACGTCAGTTCACATTTGTAGGTGGATCATCAGTGTTAGAGCTAAAATTAGCATGTTTAAAGTGATTTTCATGCTTCCAGGGGCCCTAAACACAAGATTTATGGGATGGTTAAAAGTGCATGAAAATGGCCAATTTACTCACTCTGAGTTCTTAAAAAGGGTTTCTTCACCCCGGGAAGTTAATTAAATACCATTTGGAGGCATTTAATGTTCGAGCAAAAATGGCTGATTTTCGACAAAAGAGATAACACCCCCCATTACGTCATGCTTCAGAAATGTGGAAAATGGTCCGTTTTCAAATGTTTTATTTTTGAACGTCAGTTCACATTTGTAGGTGGATCATCAGTGTTAGAGCTAAAATTAGCATGTTTAAAGTGATTTTCATGCTTCCAGGGCCTCGGGAAGTGAATTAAAAACTATTTGGAGGCATTTAATGTTCGAGCAAAAATGGCTGATTTTCGACAAAAGAGAGAACACCCCCCATTACGTCATGCTTCAGAAATGTGGAAAATGGTCCGTTTTCAAATGTTTTATTTTTGTACGTCAGTTCACATTTGTAGGTGGATCATCAGTGTTAAAGCTAAAATTAGCATGTTTAAAGTGATTTTCATGCTTCCAGGGGCCCTAAACACAAGATTTATGGAATTGTTAAAAGTGCATGAAAATGGCCAATTTACTCACTCTGAGTTCTCAAAAAGGGTTTCTTCACCCCAGGAAGTTAATTAAATACCATTTGGAGGCATTTAATGTTCGAGCCAAAACGGATGATTTTCGACAAAAGAGATAACACCCCCCCTTTACATCATGTTTCAGAAATGTGGAAAATGGTCCGTTTTCAAATATTTTATTTTTGAACGTCAGTTCACATTTGTAGGTGGATCATCAGTGTTAGAGCTAAAATTAGCATGTTTAAAGTGATTTTCATGCTTCCAGGGGCTCGGGAAGTGAATAAATACTATTTGGAGGCATTTAAGGTTCAATCAAAAACAGCTGATTTTTGACAAAAGAGATAACACCCCCCCATTACGTCATGCTTCAGAAATGTGGAAAATGGTCCGTTTTCAAATGTTTTATTTTTGAACGTCAGTTCACATTTGTAGGTGGATCATCAGTGTTAGAGCTAAAATTAGCATGTTTAAAGTGATTTTCATGCATCCAGGGGCTCGGGAAGTGAATTAAATACTATTTGGAGGCATTTAATGTTCAAGCAAAAACGGCTGATTTTCGACAAAAGAGATAACACCCCCCAAATACGTCATGCTTCAGAAATGTGGAAAATGGTCAGTTTTCAAATGTTTTATTTTTGAACGTCAGTTCACATTAGTAGGTAGATCATCAGTGTTAGAGCTAAAATTAGCCTGTTTAAAGTGATTTTCATGCTTCCAGGGGCCCTAAACACAAGATTTATGGAATGGTTAAAAGTGCATGAAAATGGCCAATTTACTCACTCTGAATTCTCAAAAAGGGTTTCTTCACCCCGGGAAGTTAATTAAATACCATTTGGAGGCATTTAATGTTCGAGCAAAAACGGCTGATTTTCGACAAAAGATAACACCCCCCCCATTACGTCATGCTTCAGAAATGTGGAAAATGGTCCTTTTTCAAATGTTTTATTTTTGAACGTCAGTTCATATTTGTAGGTGGATCATAAGTGTTAGAGCTAAAATTAGCATGTTTAAAGTGATTTTCATGCTTCCAGGGGCTCGGGAAGTGAATTAAATACTATTTGGAGGCATTTATGTTCAAGCAAAAACAGCTGATTTTTGACAAAAGAGATAACACCCCCCCCCATTACGTCCTGCTTCAGAAATGTGGAAAATGGTCTGTTTTCAAATGTTTTATTTTTGAACCTCAGTTCACATTTGTAGGTGGATCATCAGTGTTAGAGCTAAAATTAGCATGTTTAAAGTGATTTTCATGCTTCCAGGGGCCCTAAACACAAGATTTATGGAATGGTTAAAAGTGCATGAAAATGGCCAATTTACTCACTCTGAGTTCTTAAAAAGGGTTTCTTCACCCCGGGAAGTTAATTAAATACCATTTGGAGGCATTTAATGCTCGAGCAAAAACGGCTGATTTTCGACAAAAGAGATAACACCCCCCCATTACGTCATGCTTCAGAAATGTGGAAAATGGTCCGTTTTCAAATGTTTTATTTTTGAACGTCAGTTCACATTTTCAGGTGGATCATCAGTGTTAGAGCTAAAATTAGCATGTTTAAAGTGATTTTCATGCTTCCAGGGGCTCGGGAAGTGAATTAAATACTATTTGGAGGCATTTAATGTTCAAGCAAAAACAGCTGATTTTTGACAAAAGAGATAACACCCCCCCATTACGTCATGCTTCAGAAATGTGGAAAATGGTCCGTTTTCAAATGTTTTATTTTTGAACGTCAGTTCACATTTGTAGGTGGATCATCAGTGTTAGAGCTAAAATTAGCATGTTTAAAGTGATTTTTATACTTTCAGGGGCCCTAAACACAAGATTTAAGGAATGGTTAAAAGTGCATGAAAATGGCCAATTTACTCACTCTGAGTTCTCAAAAAAGGTTTCTTCATCCCGGGAAGTTAATTAAATACCATTTGGAGGCATTTAATGTTCGAGCTAAAACGGATGATTTTCGACAAAAGAGATAACACCCCCCATTACGTCATGCTTCAGAAATGTGGAAAATGGTCCATTTTCAAATGTTTTATTTTTGAACGTCAGTTCACATTTGTAGGTGAATCATCAGTGTTAGAGCTAAAATTAGCATTTTTAAAGTGATTTTCATGCTTCCAGGGGCTCGGGAAGTGAATTAAATACTATTTGGAGTCATTTATTGTTCGAGCAAAAACGGCTGATTTTCGACAAAAGAGATAACACCCCCCCATTACGTCATGCTTCAGAAATGTGGAAAATGGTCCGTTTTCAAATGTTTTATTTTTGAACGTCAGTTCACATTTGTAGGTGGATGATCAGTGTTAGAGCTAAAATTAGCATGTTTAAAGTGATTTTCATGCTTCCAGGGGCTCGGGAAGTGAATTAAATACTATTTGGAGGCATTTAATGTTCAAGCAAAAACGGCTGATTTTCGACAAAAGAGATAACACCCCCCAAATACGTCATGCTTCAGAAATGTGGAAAATGGTCAGTTTTCAAATGTTTTATTTTTGAACGTCAGTTCACATTAGTAGGTAGATCATCAGTGTTAGAGCTAAAATTAGCCTGTTTAAAGTGATTTTCATGCTTCCAGGGGCCCTAAACACAAGATTTATGGAATGGTTAAAAGTGCATGAAAATGGCCAATTTACTCACTCTGAATTCTCAAAAAGGGTTTCTTCACCCCGGGAAGTTAATTAAATACCATTTGGAGGCATTTAATGTTCGAGCAAAAACGGCTGATTTTCGACAAAAGAGATTACACCCCCCCATTACGTCATGTTTCAGAAATGTGGAAAATGGTCCGTTTTCAAATGTTTTATTTTTGAAAGTCAGTTCACATTTGTAGGTGGATCATCAGTGTTAGAGCTAAAATTAGCATGTTTAAAGTGATTTTCATGCTTCCAGGGGCTCGGGAAGTGAATTAAATACCATTTGGAGGCATTTAATGTTCGAGCAAAAACGGCTGATTTTCGACAAAAGAGATAACACCCCCCCATTACGTCATGCTTCAGAAATGTGGAAAATGGTCCGTTTTCAAATGTTTTATTTTTGAACGTCAGTTCACATTTTCAGGTGGATCATCAGTGTTAGAGCTAAAATTAGCATGTTTAAAGTGATTTTCATGCTTCCAGGGGCTCGGGAAGTGAATTAAATACTATTTGGAGGCATTTAATGTGCAAGCAAAAACAGCTGATTTTTGACAAAAGAGATAACACCCCCCCATTACATCCTGCTTCAGAAATGTGGAAAATGGTCCGTTTTCAAATGTTTTATTTTTGAACGTCAGTTCACATTTGTAGGTGGATCATCAGTGTTAGAGCTAAAATTAGCATGTTTAACGTGATTTTCATGCTTCCAGGGGCCCTAAACACAAGATTTATGGAATGGTTAAAAGTGCATGAAAATGGCCAATTTACTCACTCTGAGTTCTTAAAGAGGGTTTCTTCACCCCGGGAAGTTAATTAAATACCATTTGGAGGCATTTAATGTTCGAGCAAAAACGGCTGATTTTTGACAAAAGAGATAACACCCCCCATTACGTCATGCTTCAGAAATGTGGAAAATGGTCCGTTTTCAAATGTTTTATTTTTGAACGTCAGTTCACATTTGTAGGTGGATCATCAGTGTTAGAGCTAAAATTAGCATGTTTAAAGTGATTTTCATGCTTCCAGGGGCCCTAAACACAAGATTTATGGAATGGTTAAAAGTGCATGAAAATGTCCAATTTACTCACTCTGAGTTCTCAAAAAGGGTTTCTTCACCCCAGGAAGTTAATTAAATACCATTTGGAGGCATTTAATGTTCGAGCCAAAACGGCTGATTTTCGACAAAAGAGATAACACCCCCCCTTTACGTCATGCTTCAGAAATGTGGAAAATGGTCCGTTTTCAAATGTTTGATTTTTGAACGTCAGTTCACATTTGTAGGTGGATCATCAGTGTTAGAGCTAAAATTAGCATGTTTAAAGTGATTTTCATGCTTCCAGGGGCTCGGGAAGTGAATTAAATACTGTTTGGAGGCATTTAAGGTTCAATCAAAAACAGCTGATTTTTGACAAAAGAGATAACACCCCCCCATTACGTCATGCTTCAGAAATGTGGAAAATGGTCCGTTTTCAAATGTTTTATTTTTGAACGTCAGTTCACATTTGTAGGTGGATCATCAGTGTTAGAGCTAAAATTAGCATGTTTAAAGTGATTTTCATGCTTCCAGGGGCTCGGGAAGTGAATTAAATACTATTTGGAGGCATTTAATGTTCAAGCAAAAACGGCTGATTTTCGACAAAAGAGATACCCCCCCTATTACGTCATGCTTCAGAAATGTGGAAAATGGTCAGTTTTCAAATGTTTTATTTTTGAACGTCAGTTCACATTTGTAGGTAGATCATCAGTGTTAGAGCTAAAATTAGCCTGTTTAAAGTGATTTTCATGCTTCCAGGGGCCCTAAACACAAGATTTATGGAATGGTTAAAAGTGCATGAAAATGGCCAATTTACTCACTCTGAATTCTCAAAAAGGGTTTCTTCACCCCGGGAAGTTAATTAAATACCATTTGGAGGCATTTAATGTTCGAGCAAAAACGGCTGATTTTCGACAAAAGATAACACCCCCCCCATTACGTCATGCTTCAGAAATGTGGAAAATGGTCCTTTTTCAAATGTTTTATATTTGAACGTCAGTTCATATTTGTAGGTGGATCATAAGTGTTAGAGCTAAAATTAGCATGTTTAAAGTGATTTTCATGCTTCCAGGGGCTCGGGAAGTGAATTAAATACTATTTGGAGGCATTTAATGTTCAAGCAAAAACAGCTGATTTTTGACAAAAGAGATAACACCCCCCCCCATTACGTCCTGCTTCAGAAATGTGGAAAATGGTCTGTTTTCAAATGTTTTATTTTTGAACGTCAGTTCACATTTGTAGGTGGATCATCAGTGTTAGAGCTAAAATTAGCATGTTTAAAGTGATTTTCATGCTTCCAGGGGCCCTAAACACAAGATTTATGGAATGGTTAAAAGTGCATGAAAATGGCCAATTTACTCACTCTGAGTTCTTAAAAAGGGTTTCTTCACCCCGGGAAGTTAATTAAATACCATTTGGAGGCATTTAATGCTCGAGCAAAAACGGCTGATTTTCGACAAAAGAGATAACACTGACATTACGTCATGCTTCAGAAATGTGGAAAATGGTCCGTTTTCAAATGTTTTATTTTTGAACGTCAGTTCACATTTTCAGGTGGATCATCAGTGTTAGAGCTAAAATTAGCATGTTTAAAGTGATTTTCATGCTTCCAGGGGCTCGGGAAGTGAATTAAATACTATTTGGAGGCATTTAATGTTCAAGCAAAAACAGCTGATTTTTGACAAAAGAGATAACACCCCCCCATTACGTCATGCTTCAGAAATGTGGAAAATGGTCCGTTTTCAAATGTTTTATTTTTGAACGTCAGTTCACATTTGTAGGTGGATCATCAGTGTTAGAGCTAAAATTAGCATGTTTAAAGTGATTTTTATGCTTTCAGGGGCCCTAAACACAAGATTTAAGGAATGGTTAAAAGTGCATGAAAATGGCCAATTTACTCACTCTGAGTTCTCAAAAAAGGTTTCTTCATCCCGGGAAGTTAATTAAATACCATTTGGAGGCATTTAATGTTCGAGCTAAAACGGATGATTTTCGACAAAAGAGATAACACCCCCCATTACGTCATGCTTCAGAAATGTGGAAAATGGTCCATTTTCAAATGTTTTATTTTTGAACGTCAGTTCACATTTGTAGGTGAATCATCAGTGTTAGAGCTAAAATTAGCATTTTTAAAGTGATTTTCATGCTTCCAGGGGCTCGGGAAGTGAATTAAATACGATTTGGAGTCATTTATTGTTTGAGCAAAAACGGCTGATTTTCGACAAAAGAGATAACACCCCCCCATTATGTCATGCTTCAGAAATGTGGAAAATGGTCAGTTTTCAAATGTTTTACTTTTGAACGTCAGTTCACATTTGTAGGTGGATCATCAGTGTTAGAGCGAAAATTACCATGTTTAAAGTGATTTTCATGCTTCCAGGGGCTCGGGAAGTGAATTAAATACTATTTGGAGGCATTTAATGTTCAAGCAAAAACAGCTGATTTTTGACAAAAGAGATAACACCCCCCCATTACGTCCTGCTTCAGAAATGTGGAAAATGGTCCGTTTTCAAATGTTTTATTTTTGAACGTCAGTTCACATTTGTAGGTGGATCATCAGTGTTAGAGCTAAAATTAGCATGTTTAAAGTGATTTTCATGCTTCCAGGGGCCCTAAACACAAGATTTATGGGATGGTTAAAAGTGCATGAAAATGGCCAATTTACTCACTCTGAGTTCTTAAAAAGGGTTTCTTCACCCCGGGAAGTTAATTAAATACCATTTGGAGGCATTTAATGTTCGAGCAAAAATGGCTGATTTTCGACAAAAGAGATAACACCCCCCCTTTACATCATGTTTCAGAAATGTGGAAAATGGTCCGTTTTCAAATATTTTATTTTTGAACGTCAGTTCACATTTGTAGGTGGATCATCAGTGTTAGAGCTAAAATTAGCATGTTTAAAGTGATTTTCATGCTTCCAGGGCCTCGGGAAGTGAATTAAAAACTATTTGGAGGCATTTAATGTTCGAGCAAAAATGGCTGATTTTCGACAAAAGAGAGAACACCCCCCATTACGTCATGCTTCAGAAATGTGGAAAATGGTCCGTTTTCAAATGTTTTATTTTTGTACGTCAGTTCACATTTGTAGGTGGATCATCAGTGTTAAAGCTAAAATTAGCATGTTTAAAGTGATTTTCATGCTTCCAGGGGCCCTAAACACAAGATTTATGGAATGGTTAAAAGTGCATGAAAATGGCCAATTTACTCACTCTGAGTTCTCAAAAAGGGTTTCTTCACCCCAGGAAGTTAATTAAATACCATTTGGAGGCATTTAATGTTCGAGCCAAAACGGCTGATTTTCGACAAAAGAGATAACACCCCCCCTTTACATCATGTTTCAGAAATGTGGAAAATGGTCCGTTTTCAAATATTTTATTTTTGAACGTCAGTTCACATTTGTAGGTGGATCATCAGTGTTAGAGCTAAAATTAGCATGTTTAAAGTGATTTTCATGCTTCCAGGGGCTCGGGAAGTGAATAAATACTATTTGGAGGCATTTAAGGTTCAATCAAAAACAGCTGATTTTTGACAAAAGAGATAACACCCCCCCATTACGTCATGCTTCAGAAATGTGGAAAATGGTCCGTTTTCAAATGTTTTATTTTTGAACGTCAGTTCACATTTGTAGGTGGATCATCAGTGTTAGAGCTAAAATTAGCATGTTTAAAGTGATTTTCATGCATCCAGGGGCTCGGGAAGTGAATTAAATACTATTTGGAGGCATTTAATGTTCAAGCAAAAACGGCTGATTTTCGACAAAAGAGATAACACCCCCCAAATACGTCATGCTTCAGAAATGTGGAAAATGGTCAGTTTTCAAATGTTTTATTTTTGAACGTCAGTTCACATTAGTAGGTAGATCATCAGTGTTAGAGCTAAAATTAGCCTGTTTAAAGTGATTTTCATGCTTCCAGGGGCCCTAAACACAAGATTTATGGAATGGTTAAAAGTGCATGAAAATGGCCAATTTACTCACTCTGAATTCTCAAAAAGGGTTTCTTCACCCCGGGAAGTTAATTAAATACCATTTGGAGGCATTTAATGTTCGAGCAAAAACGGCTGATTTTCGACAAAAGAGATAACACCCCCCCATTACGTCATGCTTCAGAAATGTGGAAAATGGTCCGTTTTCAAATGTTTTATTTTTGAACGTCAGTTCACATTTGTAGGTAGATCATCAGTGTTAGAGCTAAAATTAGCCTGTTTAAAGTGATTTTCATGCTTCCAGGGGCCCTAAACACAAGATTTATGGAATGGTTAAAAGTGCATGAAAATGGCCAATTTACTCACTCTGAATTCTCAAAAAGGGTTTCTTCACCCCGGGAAGTTAATTAAATACCATTTGGAGGCATTTAATGTTCGAGCAAAAACGGCTGATTTTCGACAAAAGATAACACCCCCCCCCATTACGTCATGCTTCAGAAATGTGGAAAATGGTCCTTTTTCAAATGTTTTATTTTTGAACGTCAGTTCATATTTGTAGGTGGATCATAAGTGTTAGAGCTAAAATTAGCATGTTTAAAGTGATTTTCATGCTTCCAGGGGCTCGGGAAGTGAATTAAATACTATTTGGAGGCATTTAATGTTCAAGCAAAAACAGCTGATTTTTGACAAAAGAGATAACACCCCCCCCCATTACGTCCTGCTTCAGAAAAGTGGAAAATGGTCTGTTTTCAAATGTTTTATTTTTGAACCTCAGTTCACATTTGTAGGTGGATCATCAGTGTTAGAGCTAAAATTAGCATGTTTAAAGTGATTTTCATGCTTCCAGGGGCCCTAAACACAAGATTTATGGAATGGTTAAAAGTGCATGAAAATGGCCAATTTACTCACTCTGAGTTCTTAAAAAGGGTTTCTTCACCCCGGGAAGTTAATTAAATACCATTTGGAGGCATTTAATGCTCGAGCAAAAACGGCTGATTTTCGACAAAAGAGATAACACCCCCCCATTACGTCATGCTTCAGAAATGTGGAAAATGGTCCGTTTTCAAATGTTTTATTTTTGAACGTCAGTTCACATTTTCAGGTGGATCATCAGTGTTAGAGCTAAAATGAGCATGTTTAAAGTGATTTTCATGCTTCCAGGGGCTCGGGAAGTGAATTAAATACTATTTGGAGGCATTTAATGTTCAAGCAAAAACAGCTGATTTTTGACAAAAGAGATAACACCCCCCCATTACGTCATGCTTCAGAAATGTGGAAAATGGTCCGTTTTCAAATGTTTTATTTTTGAACGTCAGTTCACATTTGTAGGTGGATCATCAGTGTTAGAGCTAAAATTAGCATGTTTAAAGTGATTTTTATGCTTTCAGGGGCCCTAAACACAAGATTTAAGGAATGGTTAAAAGTGCATGAAAATGGCCAATTTACTCACTCTGAGTTCTCAAAAAAGGTTTCTTCATCCCGGGAAGTTAATTAAATACCATTTGTAGGCATTTAATGTTCGAGCTAAAACGGATGATTTTCGACAAAAGAGATAACACCCCCCATTACGTCATGCTTCAGAAATGTGGAAAATGGTCCATTTTCAAATGTTTTATTTTTGAACGTCAGTTCACATTTGTAGGTGAATCATCAGTGTTAGAGCTAAAATTAGCATTTTTAAAGTGATTTTCATGCTTCCAGGGGCTCGGGAAGTGAATTAAATACTATTTGGAGTCATTTATTGTTTGAGCAAAAACGGCTGATTTTCGACAAAAGAGATAACACCCCCCCATTACGTCATGCTTCAGAAATGTGGAAAATGGTCCGTTTTCAAATGTTTTACTTTTGAACGTCAGTTCACATTTGTAGGTGGATCATCAGTGTTAGAGCGAAAATTACCATGTTTAAAGTGATTTTCATGCTTCCAGGGGCTCGGGAAGTGAATTAAATACTATTTGGAGGCATTTAATGTTCAAGCAAAAACAGCTGATTTTTGACAAAAGAGATAACACCCCCCCATTACGTCCTGCTTCAGAAATGTGGAAAATGGTCCGTTTTCAAATGTTTTATTTTTGAACGTCAGTTCACATTTGTAGGTGGATCATCAGTGTTAGAGCTAAAATTAGCATGTTTAAAGTGATTTTCATGCTTCCAGGGGCCCTAAACACAAGATTTATGGGATGGTTAAAAGTGCATGAAAATGGCCAATTTACTCACTCTGAGTTCTTAAAAAGGGTTTCTTCACCCCGGGAAGTTAATTAAATACCATTTGGAGGCATTTAATGTTCGAGCAAAAATGGCTGATTTTCGACAAAAGAGATAACACCCCCCATTACGTCATGCTTCAGAAATGTGGAAAATGGTCCGTTTTCAAATGTTTTATTTTTGAACGTCAGTTCACATTTGTAGGTGGATCATCAGTGTTAGAGCTAAAATTAGCATGTTTAAAGTGATTTTCATGCTTCCAGGGCCTCGGGAAGTGAATTAAAAACTATTTGGAGGCATTTAATGTTCGAGCAAAAATGGCTGATTTTCGACAAAAGAGAGAACACCCCCCATTACGTCATGCTTCAGAAATGTGGAAAATGGTCCGTTTTCAAATGTTTTATTTTTGTACGTCAGTTCACATTTGTAGGTGGATCATCATTGTTAAAGCTAAAATTAGCATGTTTAAAGTGATTTTCATGCTTCCAGGGGCCCTAAACACAAGATTTATGGAATGGTTAAAAGTGCATGAAAATGGCCAATTTACTCACTCTGAGTTCTCAAAAAGGGTTTCTTCACCCCAGGAAGTTAATTAAATACCATTTGGAGGCATTTAATGTTCGAGCCAAAACGGCTGATTTTCGACAAAAGAGATAACACCCCCCCTTTACATCATGTTTCAGAAATGTGGAAAATGGTCCGTTTTCAAATGTTTTATTTTTGAACGTCAGTTCACATTTGTAGGTGGATCATCAGTGTTAGAGCTAAAATTAGCATGTTTAAAGTGATTTTCATGCTTCCAGGGGCTCGGGAAGTGAATAAATACTATTTGGAGGCATTTAAGGTTCAATCAAAAACAGCTGATTTTTGACAAAAGAGATAACACCCCCCCATTACGTCATGCTTCAGAAATGTGGAAAATGGTCCGTTTTCAAATGTTTTATTTTTGAACGTCAGTTCACATTTGTAGGTGGATGATCAGTGTTAGAGCTAAAATTAGCATGTTTAAAGTGATTTTCATGCTTCCAGGGGCTCGGGAAGTGAATTAAATACTATTTGGAGGCATTTAATGTTCAAGCAAAAACGGCTGATTTTCGACAAAAGAGATAACACCCCCCAAATACGTCATGCTTCAGAAATGTGGAAAATGGTCAGTTTTCAAATGTTTTATTTTTGAACGTCAGTTCACATTAGTAGGTAGATCATCAGTGTTAGAGCTAAAATTAGCCTGTTTAAAGTGATTTTCATGCTTCCAGGGGCCCTAAACACAAGATTTATGGAATGGTTAAAAGTGCATGAAAATGGCCAATTTACTCACTCTGAATTCTCAAAAAGGGTTTCTTCACCCCGGGAAGTTAATTAAATACCATTTGGAGGCATTTAATGTTCGAGCAAAAACGGCTGATTTTCGACAAAAGAGATAACACCCCCCCATTACGTCATGTTTCAGAAATGTGGAAAATGGTCCGTTTTCAAATGTTTTATTTTTGAAAGTCAGTTCACATTTGTAGGTGGATCATCAGTGTTAGAGCTAAAATTAGCATGTTTAAAGTGATTTTCATGCTTCCAGGGGCTCGGGAAGTGAATTAAATACCATTTGGAGGCATTTAATGTTCGAGCAAAAACGGCTGATTTTCGACAAAAGAGATAACACCCCCCCATTACGTCATGCTTCAGAAATGTGGAAAATGGTCCGTTTTCAAATGTTTTATTTTTGAACGTCAGTTCACATTTTCAGGTGGATCATCAGTGTTAGAGCTAAAATTAGCATGTTTAAAGTGATTTTCATGCTTCCAGGGGCTCGGGAAGTGAATTAAATACTATTTGGAGGCATTTAATGTGCAAGCAAAAACAGCTGATTTTCGACAAAAGAGATAACACCCCCCCATTACTTCATGCTTCAGAAATGTGGAAAATGGTCCGTTTTCAAATGTTTTATTTTTGAACGTCAGTTCACATTTGTAGGTGGATCATCAGTGTTAGAGCTAAAATTAGCATGTTTAAAGTGATTTTCATGCTTCCAGGGGCCCTAAACACAAGATTTATGGAATGGTTAAAAGTGCATGAAAATGGCCAATTTACTCACTCTGAGTTCTCAAAAAGGGTTTCTTCACCCCAGAAAGTTAATTAAATACCATTTGGAGGCATTTAATGTTCGAGCAAAAATGGCTGATTTTCGACAAAAGAGATAACACCCCCCCATTACGTCATGCTTCAGAAATGTGGAAAATGGTCCGTTTTCAAATGTTTTATTTTTGAACGTCAGTTCACATTTGTAGGTGGATCATCAGTGTTGGAGCTAAAATTAGCATGTTTAAAGTGATTTTTATGCTTTCAGGGGCCCTAAACACAAGATTTAAGGAATGGTTAAAAGTGCATGAAAATGGCCAATTTACTCACTCTGAGTTCTCAAAAAAGGTTTCTTCATCCCGGGAAGTTAATGAAATACCATTTGGAGGCATTTAATGTTCGAGCTAAAACGGATGATTTTCGACAAAAGAGATAACACCCCCCATTACGTCATGCTTCAGAAATGTGGAAAATGGTCCGTTTTCGAATGTTTTATTTTTGAACGTCAGTTCACATTTGTAGGTGAATTATCAGTGTTAGAGCTAAAATTAGCATGTTTAAAGTGATTTTCATGATTCCAGGGGCTCGGGAAGTGAATTAAATACTATTTGGAGGCATTTAATGTTCAAGCAAAAACAGCTGATTTTTGACAAAAGAGATTAACACCCCCCCATTACGTCATGCTTCAGAAATGTGGAAAATGGTCCGTTTTCAAATGTTTTATTTTTGAACGTCAGTTCACATTTGTAGGTGGATCATCAGTGTTAGAGCTAAAATTAGCATGTTTGAAGTGATTTTCATGCTTCCAGGGGCTCGGGAAGTGAATTAAATACTATTTGGAGGCATTTAATGTTCAAGCAAAAACGGCTGATTTTCGACAAAAGAGATAACACCCCCCCATTACGTCATGCTTCAGAAATGTGGAAAATGGTCCTTTTTCAAATGTTTTATTTTTGAACGTCCGTTCACATTTGTAGGTAAATCATCAGTGTTAGAGCTAAAATTACCATGTTTAAAGTGATTTTCATGCTTCCAGGGGCTCGGGAAGTGAATTAAATACTATTTGGAGGCATTTAATGTTCAAGCAAAAACAGCTGATTTTTGACAAAAGAGATAACACCCCCCCATTACGTCATGCTTCAGAAATGTGGAAAATGGTCCGTTTTCAAATGTTTTATTTTTGAACGTCAGTTCACATTTGTAGGTGGATCATCAGTGTTAGAGCTAAAATTAGCATGTTTGAAGTGATTTTCATGCTTCCAGGGGCTCGGGAAGTGAATTAAATACTATTTGGAGGCATTTAATGTTCAAGCAAAAACGGCTGATTTTCGACAAAAGAGATAACACCCCCCCATTACGTCATGCTTCAGAAATGTGGAAAATGGTCCGTTTTCAAATGTTTTATTTTTGAACGTCAGTTCACATTTGTAGGTAAGTCATCAGTGTTAGAGCTAAAATTAGCCTGTTTAAAGTGATTTTCATGCTTCCAGGGGCCCTAAACACAAGATTTATGGAATGGTTAAAAGTGCATGAAAATGGCCAATTTACTCACTCTGAATTCTCAAAAAGGGTTTCTTCACCCCGGGAAGTTAATTAAATACCATTTGGAGTCATTTATTGTTCGAGCAAAAACAGCTGATTTTCGACAAAAGAGATAACACCCCCCCATTACGTCATGCTTCAGAAATGTGGAAAATGGTCCGTTTTCAAATGTTTTATTTTTGAACGTCAGTTCACATTTGTAGGTGGATCATCAGTGTTAGAGCGAAAATTACCATGTTTAAAGTGATTTTCATGCTTCCAGGGGCTCGGGAAGTGAATTAAATACTATTTGGAGGCATTTAATGTTCAAGCAAAAACAGCTGATTTTTGACAAAAGAGATAACACCCCCCCATTACGTCCTGCTTCAGAAATGTGGAAAATGGTCCGTTTTCAAATGTTGTATTTTTGAACGTCAGTTCTCATTTGTAGGTGGATCATCAGTGTTAGAGCTAAAATAAGCATGTTTAAAGTGATTTTCATGCTTCCAGGGGCCCTAAACACAAGATTTATGGAATGGTTAAAAGTGCATGAAAATGGCCAATTTACTCACTCTGAGTTCTTAAAAAGGGTTTCTTCACCCCGGGAAGTTAATTAAATACCATTTGGAGGCATTTAATGTTCGAGCAAAAATGGCTGATTTTCGACAAAAGAGATAACACCCCCCATTACGTCATGCTTCAGAAATGTGGAAAATGGTCCGTTTTCAAATGTTTTATTTTTGTACGTCAGTTCACATTTGTAGGTGGATCATCAGTGTTAGAGCTAAAATTAGCATGTTTAAAGTGATTTTCATGCTTCCAGGGGCCCTAAACACAAGATTTATGGAATGGTTAAAAGTGCATGAAAATGGCCAATTTACTCACTCTGAGTTCTCAAAAAGGGTTTCTTCACCCCAGGAAGTTAATTAAATACCATTTGGAGGCATTTAATGTTCGAGCCAAAACGGCTGATTTTCGACAAAAGAGATAACACCCCCCCTTTACGTCATGTTTCAGAAATGTGGAAAATGGTCCGTTTTCAAATGTTTTATTTTTGATCGTCAGTTCACATTTGTAGGTGGATCATCAGTGTTAGAGCTAAAATTAGCATGTTTAAAGTGATTTTCATGCTTCCAGGGGCTCGGGAAGTGAATAAATACTATTTGGAGGCATTTAAGGTTCAATCAAAAACAGCTGATTTTTGACAAAAGAGATAACACCCCCCCATTACGTCTTGCTTCAGAAATGTGGAAAATGGTCCGTTTTCAAATGTTTTATTTTTGAACGTCAGTTCACATTTGTAGGTGGATCATCAGTGTTAGAGCTAAAATTAGCATGTTTAAAGTGATTTTCATGCTTCCAGGGCCTCGGGAAGTGAATTAAAAACTATTTGGAGGCATTTAATGTTCGAGCAAAAATGGCTGATTTTCGACAAAAGAGAGAACACCCCCCATTACGTCATGCTTCAGAAATGTGGAAAATGGTCAGTTTTCAAATGTTTTATTTTTGTACGTCAGTTCACATTTGTAGGTGGATCATCAGTGTTAGAGCTAAAATTAGCATGTTTAAAGTGATTTTCATGCTTCCAGGGGCCCTAAACACAAGATTTATGGAATGGTTAAAAGTGCATGAAAATGGCCAATTTACTCACTCTGAGTTCTCAAAAAGGGTTTCTTCACCCCAGGAAGTTAATTAAATACCATTTGGAGGCATTTAATGTTCGAGCCAAAACGGCTGATTTTCGACAAAAGAGATAACACCCCCCCTTTACGTCATGTTTCAGAAATGTGGAAAATGGTCCGTTTTCAAATGTTTTATTTTTGAACGTCAGTTCACATTTGTAGGTGGATCATCAGTGTTAGAGCTAAAATTAGCATGTTTAAAGTGATTTTCATGCTTCCAGGGGCTCGGGAAGTGAATAAATACTATTTGGAGGCATTTAAGGTTCAATCAAAAACAGCTGATTTTTGACAAAAGAGATAACACCCCCCCATTACGTCATGCTTCAGAAATGTGGAAAATGGTCCGTTTTCAAATGTTTTATTTTTGTACGTCAGTTCACATTTGTAGGTGGATCATCATTGTTAAAGCTAAAATTAGCATGTTTAAAGTGATTTTCATGCTTCCAGGGGCCCTAAACACAAGATTTATGGAATGGTTAAAAGTGCATGAAAATGGCCAATTTACTCACTCTGAGTTCTCAAAAAGGGTTTCTTCACCCCAGGAAGTTAATTAAATACCATTTGGAGGCATTTAATGTTCGAGCCAAAACGGCTGATTTTCGACAAAAGAGATAACACCCCCCCTTTACATCATGTTTCAGAAATGTGGAAAATGGTCCGTTTTCAAATGTTTTATTTTTGAACGTCAGTTCACATTTGTAGGTGGATCATCAGTGTTAGAGCTAAAATTAGCATGTTTAAAGTGATTTTCATGCTTCCAGGGGCTCGGGAAGTGAATAAATACTATTTGGAGGCATTTAAGGTTCAATCAAAAACAGCTGATTTTTGACAAAAGAGATAACACCCCCCCATTACGTCATGCTTCAGAAATGTGGAAAATGGTCCGTTTTCAAATGTTTTATTTTTGAACGTCAGTTCACATTTGTAGGTGGATGATCAGTGTTAGAGCTAAAATTAGCATGTTTAAAGTGATTTTCATGCTTCCAGGGGCTCGGGAAGTGAATTAAATACTATTTGGAGGCATTTAATGTTCAAGCAAAAACGGCTGATTTTCGACAAAAGAGATAACACCCCCCAAATACGTCATGCTTCAGAAATGTGGAAAATGGTCAGTTTTCAAATGTTTTATTTTTGAACGTCAGTTCACATTAGTAGGTAGATCATCAGTGTTAGAGCTAAAATTAGCCTGTTTAAAGTGATTTTCATGCTTCCAGGGGCCCTAAACACAAGATTTATGGAATGGTTAAAAGTGCATGAAAATGGCCAATTTACTCACTCTGAATTCTCAAAAAGGGTTTCTTCACCCCGGGAAGTTAATTAAATACCATTTGGAGGCATTTAATGTTCGAGCAAAAACGGCTGATTTTCGACAAAAGAGATAACACCCCCCCATTACGTCATGTTTCAGAAATGTGGAAAATGGTCCGTTTTCAAATGTTTTATTTTTGAAAGTCAGTTCACATTTGTAGGTGGATCATCAGTGTTAGAGCTAAAATTAGCATGTTTAAAGTGATTTTCATGCTTCCAGGGGCTCGGGAAGTGAATTAAATACCATTTGGAGGCATTTAATGTTCGAGCAAAAACGGCTGATTTTCGACAAAAGAGATAACACCCCCCCATTACGTCATGCTTCAGAAATGTGGAAAATGGTCCGTTTTCAAATGTTTTATTTTTGAACGTCAGTTCACATTTTCAGGTGGATCATCAGTGTTAGAGCTAAAATTAGCATGTTTAAAGTGATTTTCATGCTTCCAGGGGCTCGGGAAGTGAATTAAATACTATTTGGAGGCATTTAATGTGCAAGCAAAAACAGCTGATTTTCGACAAAAGAGATAACACCCCCCCATTACTTCATGCTTCAGAAATGTGGAAAATGGTCCGTTTTCAAATGTTTTATTTTTGAACGTCAGTTCACATTTGTAGGTGGATCATCAGTGTTAGAGCTAAAATTAGCATGTTTAAAGTGATTTTCATGCTTCCAGGGGCCCTAAACACAAGATTTATGGAATGGTTAAAAGTGCATGAAAATGGCCAATTTACTCACTCTGAGTTCTCAAAAAGGGTTTCTTCACCCCAGAAAGTTAATTAAATACCATTTGGAGGCATTTAATGTTCGAGCAAAAATGGCTGATTTTCGACAAAAGAGATAACACCCCCCCATTACGTCATGCTTCAGAAATGTGGAAAATGGTCCGTTTTCAAATGTTTTATTTTTGAACGTCAGTTCACATTTGTAGGTGGATCATCAGTGTTGGAGCTAAAATTAGCATGTTTAAAGTGATTTTTATGCTTTCAGGGGCCCTAAACACAAGATTTAAGGAATGGTTAAAAGTGCATGAAAATGGCCAATTTACTCACTCTGAGTTCTCAAAAAAGGTTTCTTCATCCCGGGAAGTTAATGAAATACCATTTGGAGGCATTTAATGTTCGAGCTAAAACGGATGATTTTCGACAAAAGAGATAACACCCCCCATTACGTCATGCTTCAGAAATGTGGAAAATGGTCCGTTTTCGAATGTTTTATTTTTGAACGTCAGTTCACATTTGTAGGTGAATTATCAGTGTTAGAGCTAAAATTAGCATGTTTAAAGTGATTTTCATGATTCCAGGGGCTCGGGAAGTGAATTAAATACTATTTGGAGGCATTTAATGTTCAAGCAAAAACAGCTGATTTTTGACAAAAGAGATTAACACCCCCCCATTACGTCATGCTTCAGAAATGTGGAAAATGGTCCGTTTTCAAATGTTTTATTTTTGAACGTCAGTTCACATTTGTAGGTGGATCATCAGTGTTAGAGCTAAAATTAGCATGTTTGAAGTGATTTTCATGCTTCCAGGGGCTCGGGAAGTGAATTAAATACTATTTGGAGGCATTTAATGTTCAAGCAAAAACGGCTGATTTTCGACAAAAGAGATAACACCCCCCCATTACGTCATGCTTCAGAAATGTGGAAAATGGTCCTTTTTCAAATGTTTTATTTTTGAACGTCCGTTCACATTTGTAGGTAAATCATCAGTGTTAGAGCTAAAATTACCATGTTTAAAGTGATTTTCATGCTTCCAGGGGCTCGGGAAGTGAATTAAATACTATTTGGAGGCATTTAATGTTCAAGCAAAAACAGCTGATTTTTGACAAAAGAGATAACACCCCCCCATTACGTCATGCTTCAGAAATGTGGAAAATGGTCCGTTTTCAAATGTTTTATTTTTGAACGTCAGTTCACATTTGTAGGTGGATCATCAGTGTTAGAGCTAAAATTAGCATGTTTGAAGTGATTTTCATGCTTCCAGGGGCTCGGGAAGTGAATTAAATACTATTTGGAGGCATTTAATGTTCAAGCAAAAACGGCTGATTTTCGACAAAAGAGATAACACCCCCCCATTACGTCATGCTTCAGAAATGTGGAAAATGGTCCGTTTTCAAATGTTTTATTTTTGAACGTCAGTTCACATTTGTAGGTAAGTCATCAGTGTTAGAGCTAAAATTAGCCTGTTTAAAGTGATTTTCATGCTTCCAGGGGCCCTAAACACAAGATTTATGGAATGGTTAAAAGTGCATGAAAATGGCCAATTTACTCACTCTGAATTCTCAAAAAGGGTTTCTTCACCCCGGGAAGTTAATTAAATACCATTTGGAGTCATTTATTGTTCGAGCAAAAACAGCTGATTTTCGACAAAAGAGATAACACCCCCCCATTACGTCATGCTTCAGAAATGTGGAAAATGGTCCGTTTTCAAATGTTTTATTTTTGAACGTCAGTTCACATTTGTAGGTGGATCATCAGTGTTAGAGCGAAAATTACCATGTTTAAAGTGATTTTCATGCTTCCAGGGGCTCGGGAAGTGAATTAAATACTATTTGGAGGCATTTAATGTTCAAGCAAAAACAGCTGATTTTTGACAAAAGAGATAACACCCCCCCATTACGTCCTGCTTCAGAAATGTGGAAAATGGTCCGTTTTCAAATGTTGTATTTTTGAACGTCAGTTCTCATTTGTAGGTGGATCATCAGTGTTAGAGCTAAAATAAGCATGTTTAAAGTGATTTTCATGCTTCCAGGGGCCCTAAACACAAGATTTATGGAATGGTTAAAAGTGCATGAAAATGGCCAATTTACTCACTCTGAGTTCTTAAAAAGGGTTTCTTCACCCCGGGAAGTTAATTAAATACCATTTGGAGGCATTTAATGTTCGAGCAAAAATGGCTGATTTTCGACAAAAGAGATAACACCCCCCATTACGTCATGCTTCAGAAATGTGGAAAATGGTCCGTTTTCAAATGTTTTATTTTTGTACGTCAGTTCACATTTGTAGGTGGATCATCAGTGTTAGAGCTAAAATTAGCATGTTTAAAGTGATTTTCATGCTTCCAGGGGCCCTAAACACAAGATTTATGGAATGGTTAAAAGTGCATGAAAATGGCCAATTTACTCACTCTGAGTTCTCAAAAAGGGTTTCTTCACCCCAGGAAGTTAATTAAATACCATTTGGAGGCATTTAATGTTCGAGCCAAAACGGCTGATTTTCGACAAAAGAGATAACACCCCCCCTTTACGTCATGTTTCAGAAATGTGGAAAATGGTCCGTTTTCAAATGTTTTATTTTTGATCGTCAGTTCACATTTGTAGGTGGATCATCAGTGTTAGAGCTAAAATTAGCATGTTTAAAGTGATTTTCATGCTTCCAGGGGCTCGGGAAGTGAATAAATACTATTTGGAGGCATTTAAGGTTCAATCAAAAACAGCTGATTTTTGACAAAAGAGATAACACCCCCCCATTACGTCTTGCTTCAGAAATGTGGAAAATGGTCCGTTTTCAAATGTTTTATTTTTGAACGTCAGTTCACATTTGTAGGTGGATCATCAGTGTTAGAGCTAAAATTAGCATGTTTAAAGTGATTTTCATGCTTCCAGGGCCTCGGGAAGTGAATTAAAAACTATTTGGAGGCATTTAATGTTCGAGCAAAAATGGCTGATTTTCGACAAAAGAGAGAACACCCCCCATTACGTCATGCTTCAGAAATGTGGAAAATGGTCAGTTTTCAAATGTTTTATTTTTGTACGTCAGTTCACATTTGTAGGTGGATCATCAGTGTTAGAGCTAAAATTAGCATGTTTAAAGTGATTTTCATGCTTCCAGGGGCCCTAAACACAAGATTTATGGAATGGTTAAAAGTGCATGAAAATGGCCAATTTACTCACTCTGAGTTCTCAAAAAGGGTTTCTTCACCCCAGGAAGTTAATTAAATACCATTTGGAGGCATTTAATGTTCGAGCCAAAACGGCTGATTTTCGACAAAAGAGATAACACCCCCCCTTTACGTCATGTTTCAGAAATGTGGAAAATGGTCCGTTTTCAAATGTTTTATTTTTGAACGTCAGTTCACATTTGTAGGTGGATCATCAGTGTTAGAGCTAAAATTAGCATGTTTAAAGTGATTTTCATGCTTCCAGGGGCTCGGGAAGTGAATAAATACTATTTGGAGGCATTTAAGGTTCAATCAAAAACAGCTGATTTTTGACAAAAGAGATAACACCCCCCCATTACGTCATGCTTCAGAAATGTGGAAAATGGTCCGTTTTCAAATGTTTTATTTTTGAACGTCAGTTCACATTTGTAGGTGGATCATCAGTGTTAGAGCTAAAATTAGCATGTTTAAAGTGATTTTCATGCTTCCAGGGGCCCGGGAAGTGAATTAAATACTATTTGGAGGCATTTAATGTTCAAGCAAAAACGGCTGATTTTCGACAAAAGAGATAACACCCCCCAAATACGTCATGCTTCAGAAATGTGGAAAATGGTCCGTTTTCAAATGTTTTATTTTTGAACGTCAGTTCACATTAGTAGGTAGATCATCAGTGTTAGAGCTAAAATTAGCCTGTTTAAAGTGATTTTCATGCTTCCAGGGGCCCTAAACACAAGATTTATGGAATGGTTAAAAGTGCATGAAAATGGCCAATTTACTCACTCTGAATTCTCAAAAAGGGTTTCTTCACCCCGGGAAGTTAATTAAATACCATTTGGAGGCATTTAATGTTCAAGCAAAAACGGCTGATTTTCGACAAAAGAGATAACACCCCCCCATTACGTCATGTTTCAGAAATGTGGAAAATGGTCCATTTTCAAATGTTTTATTTTTGAACGTCAGTTCAAATTTGTAGGTGGATCATCAGTGTTAGAGCTTAAAGTAGCATGTTTAAAGTGAGTTTCATGCTTCCAGGGGCTCGGGAAGTGAATTAAATACCATTTGGAGGCATTTAATGTTCGAGCAAAAACGGCTGATTTTCGACAAAAGAGATAACACCCCCCCATTACGTCATGCTTCAGAAATGTGGAAAATGGTCCGTTTTCAAATGTTTTTTTTTTGAACGTCAGTTCACATTTTCAGGTGGATCATCAGTGTTAGAGCTAAAATTAGCATGTTTTAAGTGATTTTCATGCTTCCAGGGGCTCGGGAAGTGAATTAAATACTATTTGGAGGCATTTAATGTGCAAGCAAAAACAGCTGATTTTTGACAAAAGAGATAACACCCTCCCATTACTTCATGCTTCAGAAATGTGGAAAATGGTCCGTTTTCAAATGTTTTATTTTTGAACGTCAGTTCACATTTGTAGGTGGATCATCAGTGTTAGAGCTAAAATTAGCATGTTTAAAGTGATTTTCATGCTTCCAGGGGCCCTAAACACAAGATTTATGGAACGGTTAAAAGTGCATGAAAATGGCCAATTTACTCACTCTGAGTTCTCAAAAAGGGTTTCTTCACCCCAGAAAGTTAATTAAATACCATTTGGAGGCATTTAATGTTCGAGCAAAAACGGCTGATTTTCGACAAAAGAGATAACACCCCCCCATTACGTCATGCTTCAGAAATGTGGAAAATGGTCCGTTTTCAAATGTTTTATTTTTGAACGTCAGTTCACATTTGTAGGTGGATCATCAGTGTTGGAGCTAAAATTAGCATGTTTAAAGTGATTTTTATGCTTTCAGGGGCCCTAAACACAAGATTTAAGGAATGGTTAAAAGTGCATGAAAATGGCCAATTTACTCACTCTGAGTTCTCAAAAAAGGTTTCTTCATCCCGGGAAGTTAATTAAATACCATTTGGAGGCATTTAATGTTCGAGCTAAAACGGATGATTTTCGACAAAAGAGATAACACCCCCCATTACGTCATGCTTCAGAAATGTGGAAAATGGTCCGTTTTCAAATGTTTTATTTTTGAACGTCAGTTCACATTTGTAGGTGAATCATCAGTGTTAGAGCTAAAATTAGCATGTTTAAAGTGATTTTCATGATTCCAGGGGCTCGGAAAGTGAATTAAATACTATTTGGAGGCATTTAATGTTCAAGCAAAAACAGCTGATTTTTGACAAAAGAGATAACACCCCCCCATTACGTCATGCTTCAGAAATGTGGAAAATGGTCCGTTTTCAAATGTTTTATTTTTGAACGTCAGTTCACATTTGTAGGTGGATCATCAGTGTTAGAGTTAAATTAGCATGTTTGAAGTGATTTTCATGCTTCCAGGGGCTCGGGAAGTGAATTAAATACTATTTGGAGGCATTTAAAGTTCAAGCAAAAACGGCTGATTTTCGACAAAAGAGATAACACCCCCCCATTGCGTCATGCTTCAGAAATGTGGAAAATGGTCCTTTTTCAAATGTTTTATTTTTGAACGTCCGTTCACATTTGTAGGTAAATCATCAGTGTTAGAGCTAAAATTAGCCTGTTTAAAGTGATTTTCATGCTTCCAGGGGCCCTAAACACAAGATTTATGGAATGGTTAAAAGTGCATGAAAATGGCAAATTTACTCACTCTGAATTCTCAAAAAGGGTTTCTTCACCCCGGGAAGTTAATTAAATACTATTTGGAGTCATTTAATGTTCGAGCAAAAACGGCTGATTTTCGACAAAAGAGATAACACCCCCCCCATTACGTCATGCTTCAGAAATGTAGAAAATGGTCAGTTTTCAAATGTTTTATTTTTGAACGTCAGTTCACATTTGTAGGTGGATCATCAGTGTTAGAGCTAAAATTACCATGTTTAAAGTGATTTTCATGCTTCCAGGGGCTCGGGAAGTGAATTAAATACTATTTGGAGGCATTTAATGTTCAAGCAAAAACAGCTGATTTTTGACAAAAGAGATAACACCCCCCCATTACGTCCTGCTTCAGAAATGTGGAAAATGGTCCGTTTTCAAATGTTTTATTTTTGAAGGTCAGTTCACATTTGTAGGTGGATCATCAGTGTTAGAGCTAAAATTAGCATGTTTAAAGTGATTTTCATGCTTCCAGGGGCCCTAAACACAAGATTTATGGAATGGTTAAAAGTGCATGAAAATGGCCAATTTACTCACTCTGAGTTCTTAAAAAGGGTTTCTTCACCCCGGGAAGTTAATTAAATACCATTTGGAGGCATTTAATGTTCGAGCAAAAACGGCTGATTTTCGACAAAAGAGATAACACCCCCCCATTACGTCATGCTTCAGAAATGTGGAAAATGGTCCGTTTTCAAATGTTTTATTTTTGAACGTCAGTTCACATTTGTAGGTAGATCATCAGTGTTAGAGCTAAAATTAGCATGTTTAAAGTGATTTTCATGCTTCCAGGGGCTCGGGAAGTGAATTAAATACTATTTGGAGGCATTTAATGTTCAAGCAAAAACAGCTGATTTTTGACAAAAGAGATAACACCCCCCCATTACGTCCTGCTTCAGAAATGTGGAAAATGGTCCGTTTTCAAATGTTTTATTTTTGAACGTCAGTTCACATTTGTAGGTGGATCATCAGTGTTAGAGCTAAAATTAGCATGTTTAAAGCGATTTTCATGCTTCCAGGGGCCCTAAACACAAGATTTATGGAATGGTTAAAAGTGCATGAAAATGGCCAATTTACTCACTCTGAGTTCTTAAAAAGGGTTTCTTCACCCCGGGAAGTTAATTAAATACCATTTGGAGGCATTTAATGTTCGAGCAAAAACGGCTGATTTTCGACAAAAGAGATAACACTCCCCATTACGTCATGCTTCAGAAATGTGAAAAATGGTCCGTTTTCAAATGTTTTATTTTTGAACGTCAGTTCACATTTGTAGGTGGATCATCAGTGTTAGAGCTAAAATTAGTATGTTTAAAGTGATTTTCATGCTTCCAGGGCCTCGGGAAGTGAATTAAAAACTATTTGGAGGCATTTAATGTTCGAGCAAAAATGGCTGATTTTCGACAAAAGAGAAAACACCCCCCCATTACGTCATGCTTCAGAAATGTGGAAAATGGTCCGTTTTCAAATGTTTTATTTTTGTACGTCAGTTCACATTTGTAGGTGGATCATCAGTGTTAGAGCTAAAATTAGCATGTTTAAAGTGATTTTCATGCTTCCAGGGGCCCTAAACACAAGATTTATGGAATGGTTAAAAGTGCATGAAAATGGCCAATTTACTCACTCTGAGTTCTCAAAAAGGGTTTCTTCACCCCAGGAAGTTAATTAAATACCATTTGGAGGCATTTAATGTTCGAGCTAAAACGGATGATTTTCGACAAAAGAGATAACACCCCCCATTACGTCATGCTTCAGAAATGTGGAAAATGGTCCGTTTTCAAATGTTTTATTTTTGAACGTCAGTTCACATTTGTAGGTGAATCATCAGTGTTAGAGCTAAAATTAGCATGTTTAAAATGATTTTCATGATTCCAGGGGCTCGGGAAGTGAATTAAATACTATTTGGAGGCATTTAATGTTCAAGCAAAAACAGCTGATTTTTGACAAAAGAGATAACACCCCCCCATTACGTCCTGCTTCAGAAATGTGGAAAATGGTCCGTTTTCAAATGTTTTATTTTTGAACGTCAGTTCACATTTGTAGGTGGATCATCAGTGTTAGAGCTAAAATTAGCATGTTTAAAGTGATTTTCATGCTTCCAGGGGCCCTAAACACAAGATTTATGGAATGGTTAAAAGTGCATGAAAATGGCCAATTTACTCACTCTGAGTTCTTAAAAAGGGTTTCTTCACCCCGGGAAGTTAATTAAATACCATTTGGAGGCATTTAATGTTCGAGCAAAAACGGCTGATTTTCGACAAAAGAGATAACACCCCCCCATTACGTCATGCTTCAGAAATGTGGAAAATGGTCCGTTTTCAAATGTTTTATTTTTGAACGTCAGTTCACATTTGTAGGTAGATCATCAGTGTTAGAGCTAAAATTAGCATGTTTAAAGTGATTTTCATGCTTCCAGGGCCTCGGGAAGTGAATTAAAAACTATTTGGAGGCATTTAATGTTCGAGCAAAAATGGCTGATTTTCGACAAAAGAGAGAACACCCCCCATTACGTCATGCTTCAGAAATGTGGAAAATGGTCCGTTTTCAAATGTTTTATTTTTGTACGTCAGTTCACATTTGTAGGTGGATCATCAGTGTTAGAGCTAAAATTAGCATGTTTAAAGTGATTTTCATGCTTCCAGGGGCCCTAAACACAAGATTTATGGAATGGTTAAAAGTGCATGAAAATGGCCAATTTACTCACTCCGAGTTCTCAAAAAGGGTTTCTTCACCCCAGGAAGTTAATTAAATACCATTTGGAGGCATTTAATGTTCGAGCTAAAACGGATGATTTTCGACAAAAGAGATAACACCCCCCATTACGTCATGCTTCAGAAATGTGGAAAATGGTCCGTTTTCAAATGTTTTATTTTTGAACGTCAGTTCACATTTGTAGGTGAATCATCAGTGTTAGAGCTAAAATTAGCATGTTTAAAGTGATTTTCATGATTCCAGGGGCTCGGGAAGTGAATTAAATACTATTTGGAGGCATTTAATGTTCAAGCAAAAACAGCTGATTTTTGACAAAAGAGATAACACCCCCCCATTACGTCATGCTTCAGAAATGTGGAAAATGGTCCGTTTTCAAATGTTTTATTTTTGAACGTCAGTTCACATTTGTAGGTGGATCATCAGTGTTAGAGCTAAAATTAGCATGTTTGAAGTGATTTTCATGCTTCCAGGGGCTCGGGAAGTGAATTAAATACTATTTGGAGGCATTTAATGTTCAAGCAAAAACAGGTGTTTTTTGACAAAAGAGATAACACCCCCCCATTACGTCCTGCTTCAGAAATGTGGAAAATGGTCCGTTTTCAAATGTTTTATTTTTGAACGTCAGTTCACATTTGTAGGTGGATCATCAGTGTTAGAGCTAAAATTAGCATGTTTAAAGTGATTTTCATGCTTCCAGGGGCCCTAAACACAAGATTTATGGAATGGTTAAAAGTGCATAAAAATGGCCAATTTACTCACTCTGAGTTCTTAAAAAGGGTTTCTTCACCCCGGGAAGTTAATTAAATACCATTTGGAGGCATTTAATGTTCGAGCCAAAACGGCTGATTTTCGACAAAAGAGATAACACCCCCCCTTTACGTCATGTTTCAGAAATGTGGAAAATGGTCCGTTTTCAAATGTTTTATTTTTGAACGTCAGTTCACATTTGTAGGTGGATCATCAGTGTTAGAGCTAAAATTAGCATGTTTAAAGTGATTTTCATGCTTCCAGGGGCTTGGGAAGTGAATTAAATACTATTTGGAGGCATTTAATGTTCAAGCAAAAACGGCTGATTTTCGACAAAAGAGATAACACCCCCCAAATACGTCATGCTTCAGAAATGTGGAAAATGGTCCGTTTTCAAATGTTTTATTTTTGAACGTCAGTTCACATTAGTAGGTAGATCATCAGTGTTAGAGCTAAAATTAGCCTGTTTAAAGTGATTTTCATGCTTCCAGGGGCCCTAAACACAAGATTTATGGAATGGTTAAAAGTGCATGAAAATGGCCAATTTACTCACTCTGAGTTCTTAAAAAGGGTTTCTTCACCCCGGGAAGTTAATTAAATACCATTTGGAGGCATTTAATGTTCGAGCAAAAACGGCTGATTTTCGACAAAAGAGATAACACCCCCCCATTACGTCATGCTTCAGAAATGTGGAAAATGGTCCGTTTTCAAATGTTTTATTTTTGAACGTCAGTTCACATTTGTAGGTAGATCATCAGTGTTAGAGCTAAAATTAGCATGTTTAAAGTGATTTTCATGCTTCCAGGGGCTCGGGAAGTGAATTAAATACTATTTGGAGGCATTTAATGTTCAAGCAAAAACAGCTGATTTTTGACAAAAGAGATAACACCCCCCCATTACGTCCTGCTTCAGAAATGTGGAAAATGGTCCGTTTTCAAATGTTTTATTTTTGAACGTCAGTTCACATTTGTAGGTGGATCATCAGTGTTAGAGCTAAAATTAGCATGTTTAAAGCGATTTTCATGCTTCCAGGGGCCCTAAACACAAGATTTATGGAATGGTTAAAAGTGCATGAAAATGGCCAATTTACTCACTCTGAGTTCTTAAAAAGGGTTTCTTCACCCCGGGAAGTTAATTAAATACCATTTGGAGGCATTTAATGTTCGAGCAAAAACGGCTGATTTTCGACAAAAGAGATAACACTCCCCATTACGTCATGCTTCAGAAATGTGAAAAATGGTCCGTTTTCAAATGTTTTATTTTTGAACGTCAGTTCACATTTGTAGGTGGATCATCAGTGTTAGAGCTAAAATTAGTATGTTTAAAGTGATTTTCATGCTTCCAGGGCCTCGGGAAGTGAATTAAAAACTATTTGGAGGCATTTAATGTTCGAGCAAAAATGGCTGATTTTCGACAAAAGAGAGAACACCCCCCCATTACGTCATGCTTCAGAAATGTGGAAAATGGTCCGTTTTCAAATGTTTTATTTTTGTACGTCAGTTCACATTTGTAGGTGGATCATCAGTGTTAGAGCTAAAATTAGCATGTTTAAAGTGATTTTCATGCTTCCAGGGGCCCTAAACACAAGATTTATGGAATGGTTAAAAGTGCATGAAAATGGCCAATTTACTCACTCTGAGTTCTCAAAAAGGGTTTCTTCACCCCAGGAAGTTAATTAAATACCATTTGGAGGCATTTAATGTTCGAGCTAAAACGGATGATTTTCGACAAAAGAGATAACACCCCCCATTACGTCATGCTTCAGAAATGTGGAAAATGGTCCGTTTTCAAATGTTTTATTTTTGAACGTCAGTTCACATTTGTAGGTGAATCATCAGTGTTAGAGCTAAAATTAGCATGTTTAAAATGATTTTCATGATTCCAGGGGCTCGGGAAGTGAATTAAATACTATTTGGAGGCATTTAATGTTCAAGCAAAAACAGCTGATTTTTGACAAAAGAGATAACACCCCCCCATTACGTCCTGCTTCAGAAATGTGGAAAATGGTCCGTTTTCAAATGTTTTATTTTTGAACGTCAGTTCACATTTGTAGGTGGATCATCAGTGTTAGAGCTAAAATTAGCATGTTTAAAGTGATTTTCATGCTTCCAGGGGCCCTAAACACAAGATTTATGGAATGGTTAAAAGTGCATGAAAATGGCCAATTTACTCACTCTGAGTTCTTAAAAAGGGTTTCTTCACCCCGGGAAGTTAATTAAATACCATTTGGAGGCATTTAATGTTCGAGCAAAAACGGCTGATTTTCGACAAAAGAGATAACACCCCCCCATTACGTCATGCTTCAGAAATGTGGAAAATGGTCCGTTTTCAAATGTTTTATTTTTGAACGTCAGTTCACATTTGTAGGTAGATCATCAGTGTTAGAGCTAAAATTAGCATGTTTAAAGTGATTTTCATGCTTCCAGGGCCTCGGGAAGTGAATTAAAAACTATTTGGAGGCATTTAATGTTCGAGCAAAAATGGCTGATTTTCGACAAAAGAGAGAACACCCCCCCATTACGTCATGCTTCAGAAATGTGGAAAATGGTCCGTTTTCAAATGTTTTATTTTTGTACGTCAGTTCACATTTGTAGGTGGATCATCAGTGTTAGAGCTAAAATTAGCATGTTTGAAGTGATTTTCATGCTTCCAGGGGCTCGGGAAGTGAATTAAATACTATTTGGAGGCATTTAATGTTCAAGCAAAAACGGCTGATTTTCGACAAAAGAGATAACACCCCCCAAATACGTCATGCTTCAGAAATGTGGAAAATGGTCCGTTTTCAAATGTTTTATTTTTGAACGTCAGTTCACATTAGTAGGTAGATCATCAGTGTTAGAGCTAAAATTAGCCTGTTTAAAGTGATTTTCATGCTTCCAGGGGCCCTAAACACAAGATTTATGGAATGGTTAAAAGTGCATGAAAATGGCCAATTTACTCACTCTGAGTTCTCAAAAAAGGTTTATTCATCCTGGGAAGTTAATTAAATACCTTTTGGAGGCATTTAATGTTCGAGCTAAAACGGATGATTTTCGACAAAAGAGATAACACCCCCCTATTACGTCATGCTTCAGAAATGTGGAAAATGGTCCGTTTTCAAATGTTTTATTTTTGAACGTCAGTTCACATTTGTAGGTGGATCATCAGTGTTAGAGCTAAAATTAGCATGTTTAAAGTGATTTTCATGCTTCCAGGGGCTTGGGAAGTTAATTAAATACCATTTGGAGGCATTTAATGTTTGAGCAAAAACGGCTGATTTTCGACAAAAGAGATAACACCCCCCCATTACGTCATGCTTCAGAAATGTGGAAAATGGTCCGTTTTCAAATGTTTTATTTTTGAACGTCAGTTCACATTTGTAGGTGGATCATCAGTGTTAGAGTTAAAATTAGCATGTTTAAAGTGATTTTCATGCTTCCAGGGGCCCTAAACACAAGATTTATGGAATGGTTAAAAGTGCATGAAAATGGCCAATTTACTCACTCTGAGTTCTCAAAAAAGGTTTCTTCATCCCGGGAAGTTAATTAAATACCCTTTGGAGGCATTTAATGTTCGAGCTAAAACGGATGATTTTCGACAAAAGAGATAACACCCCCCAATTACGTCATGCTTCAGAAATGTGGAAAATGGTCCGTTTTCAAATGTTTTATTTTTGAACGTCAGTTCACATTTGTAGGTGGATCATCAGTGTTAGAGCTAAAATTAGCATGTTTAAAGTGATTTTCATGCTTCCAGGGGCTCGGGAAGTGAATTAAATACTATTTGGAGGCATTTAATGTTCAAGCAAAAACAGCTGATTTTCGACAAAAGAGATAACACCCCCCCATTACGTCATGCTTCAGAAATGTGGAAAATGGTCCGTTTTCAAATGTTTTATTATTGAACGTCAGTTCACATTTGTAGGTGGATCATCAGTGTTAGAGCTAAAATTAGCATGTTTAATGTGATTTTCATGCTTCCAGGGGCTCGGAAAGTGATTTAAATACTATTTGGAGGCATTTAATGTTCAAGCAAAAACAGCTGATTTTTGACAAAAGAGATAACACCCCCCCATTACGTCATGCTTCAGAAATGTGGAAAATGGTCCGTTTTCAAATGTTTTATTTTTGAACGTCAGTTCACATTTGTAGGTGGATCATCAGTGTTAGAGCTAAAATTAGCATGTTTAAAGTGATTTTCATGCTTCCAGGGGCCCTAAACACAAGATTTATGGAATGGTTAAAAGTGCATGAAAATGGCCAATTTACTCACTCTGAGTTCTCAAAAAGGGTTTCTTCACCCCAGGAAGTTAATTAAATACCATTTGGAGGCATTTAATGTTCGAGCTAAAACGGATGATTTTCGACAAAAGAGATAACACCCCCCATTACGTCATGCTTCAGAAATGTGGAAAATGGTCCGTTTTCAAATGTTTTATTTTTGAACGTCAGTTCACATTTGTAGGTGAATCATCAGTGTTAGAGCTAAAATTAGCATGTTTAAAGTGATTTTCATGATTCCAGGGGCTCGGGAAGTGAATTAAATACTATTTGGAGGCATTTAATGTTCAAGCAAAAACAGCTGATTTTTGACAAAAGAGATAACACCCCCCCATTACGTCCTGCTTCAGAAATGTGGAAAATGGTCCGTTTTCAAATGTTTTATTTTTGAACGTCAGTTCACATTTGTAGGTGGATCATCAGTGTTAGAGCTAAAATTAGCATGTTTAAAGTGATTTTCATGCTTCCAGGGGCCCTAAACACAAGATTTATGGAATGGTTAAAAGTGCATGAAAATGGCCAATTTACTCACTCTGAGTTCTTAAAAAGGGTTTCTTCACCCCGGGAAGTGAATTAAATACTATTTGGAGGCATTTAATGTTCAAGCAAAAACAGCTGATTTTTGACAAAAGAGATAACACCCCCCCATTACGTCCTGCTTCAGAAATGTGGAAAATGGTCCGTTTTCAAATGTTTTATTTTTGAACGTCAGTTCACATTTGTAGGTGGATCATCAGTGTTAGAGCTAAAATTAGCATGTTTAAAGCGATTTTCATGCTTCCAGGGGCCCTAAACACAAGATTTATGGAATGGTTAAAAGTGCATGAAAATGGCCAATTTACTCACTCTGAGTTCTTAAAAAGGGTTTCTTCACCCCGGGAAGTTAATTAAATACCATTTGGAGGCATTTAATGTTCGAGCAAAAACGGCTGATTTTCGACAAAAGAGATAACACCCCCCATTACGTCATGCTTCAGAAATGTGAAAAATGGTCCGTTTTCAAATGTTTTATTTTTGAACGTCAGTTCACATTTGTAGGTGGATCATCAGTGTTAGAGCTAAAATTAGTATGTTTAAAGTGATTTTCATGTTTCCAGGGCCTCGGGAAGTGAATTAAAAACTATTTGGAGGCATTTAATGTTCGAGCAAAAATGGCTGATTTTCGACAAAAGAGAGAACACCCCCCCATTACGTCATGCTTCAGAAATGTGGAAAATGGTCCGTTTTCAAATGTTTTATTTTTGTACGTCAGTTCACATTTGTAGGTGGATCATCAGTGTTAGAGCTAAAATTAGCATGTTTAAAGTGATTTTCATGCTTCCAGGGGCCCTAAACACAAGATTTATGGAATGGTTAAAAGTGCATGAAAATGGCCAATTTACTCACTCTGAGTTCTCAAAAAGGGTTTCTTCACCCCAGGAAGTTAATTAAATACCATTTGGAGGCATTTAATGTTCGAGCTAAAACGGATGATTTTCGACAAAAGAGATAACACCCCCCATTACGTCATGCTTCAGAAATGTGGAAAATGGTCCGTTTTCAAATGTTTTATTTTTGAACGTCAGTTCACATTTGTAGGTGAATCATCAGTGTTAGAGCTAAAATTAGCATGTTTAAAGTGATTTTCATGATTCCAGGGGCTTGGGAAGTGAATTAAATACTATTTGGAGGCATTTAATGTTCAAGCAAAAACAGCTGATTTTTGACAAAAGAGATAACACCCCCCCATTACGTCATGCTTCAGAAATGTGGAAAATGGTCCGTTTTCAAATGTTTTATTTTTGAACGTCAGTTCACATTTGTAGGTGGATCATCAGTGTTAGAGCTAAAATTAGCATGTTTGAAGTGATTTTCATGCTTCCAGGGGCTCGGGAAGTGAATTAAATACTATTTGGAGGCATTTAATGTTCAAGCAAAAACAGCTGTTTTTTGACAAAAGAGATAACACCCCCCCATTACGTCCTGCTTCAGAAATGTGGAAAATGGTCCGTTTTCAAATGTTTTATTTTTGAACGTCAGTTCACATTTGTAGGTGGATCATCAGTGTTAGAGCTAAAATTAGCATGTTTAAAGTGATTTTCATGCTTCCAGGGGCCCTAAACACAAGATTTATGGAATGGTTAAAAGTGCATAAAAATGGCCAATTTACTCACTCTGAGTTCTTAAAAAGGGTTTCTTCACCCCGGGAAGTTAATTAAATACCATTTGGAGGCATTTAATGTTCGAGCCAAAACGGCTGATTTTCGACAAAAGAGATAACACCCCCCCTTTACGTCATGTTTCAGAAATGTGGAAAATGGTCCGTTTTCAAATGTTTTATTTTTGAACGTCAGTTCACATTTGTAGGTGGATCATCAGTGTTAGAGCTAAAATTAGCATGTTTAAAGTGATTTTCATGCTTCCAGGGGCTCGGGAAGTGAATTAAATACTATTTGGAGGCATTTAATGTTCAAGCAAAAACGGCTGATTTTCGACAAAAGAGATAACACCCCCCAAATACGTCATGCTTCAGAAATGTGGAAAATGGTCCGTTTTCAAATGTTTTATTTTTGAACGTCAGTTCACATTAGTAGGTAGATCATCAGTGTTAGAGCTAAAATTAGCCTGTTTAAAGTGA
Organism: Lissotriton vulgaris; assembly: GCF_964263255.1. Taxonomy (NCBI): domain Eukaryota; kingdom Metazoa; phylum Chordata; class Amphibia; order Caudata; family Salamandridae; genus Lissotriton; species Lissotriton vulgaris. Next base: position 109,121 of record NW_028240993.1, read on the forward strand.
TTTTCATGCTTCCAGGGGCCCTAAACACAAGATTTATGGAATGGTTAAAAGTGCATGAAAATGGCCAATTTACTCACTCTGAGTTCTCAAAAAAGGTTTATTCATCCTGGGAAGTTAATTAAATACCTTTTGGAGGCATTTAATGTTCGAGCTAAAACGGATGATTTTCGACAAAAGAGATAACACCCCCCTATTACGTCATGCTTCAGAAATGTGGAAAATGGTCCGTTTTCAAATGTTTTATTTTTGAACGTCAGTTCACATTTGTAGGTGGATCATCAGTGTTAGAGCTAAAATTAGCATGTTTAAAGTGATTTTCATGCTTCCAGGGGCTTGGGAAGTTAATTAAATACCATTTGGAGGCATTTAATGTTTGAGCAAAAACGGCTGATTTTCGACAAAAGAGATAACACCCCCCCCATTACGTCATGCTTCAGAAATGTGGAAAATGGTCCGTTTTCAAATGTTTTATTTTTGAACGTCAGTTCACATTTGTAGGTGGATCATCAGTGTTAGAGTTAAAATTAGCATGTTTAAAGTGATTTTCATGCTTCCAGGGGCCCTAAACACAAGATTTTTGGAATGGTTAAAAGTGCATGAAAATGGCCAATTTACTCACTCTGAGTTCTCAAAAAAGGTTTCTTCATCCCGGGAAGTTAATTAAATACCATTTGGAGGCATTTAATGTTCGAGCTAAAACGGATGATTTTCGACAAAAGAGATAACACCCCCCAATTACGTCATGCTTCAGAAATGTGGAAAATGGTCCGTTTTCAAATGTTTTATTTTTGAACGTCAGTTCACATTTGTAGGTGGATCATCAGTGTTAGAGCTAAAATTAGCATGTTTAAAGTGATTTTCATGCTTCCAGATTCTCTGGAAGTGAATTAAATACTATTTGGAGGCATTTAATGTTCAAGCAAAAACAGCTGATTTTTGACAAAAGAGATAACACCCCCCCCATTACGTCATGCTTCAGAAATGTGGAAAATGGTCCGTTTTCAAATGTTTTATTTTTGAACGTCAGTTCACATTTGTAGGTGGATCATCAGTGTTAGAGCTAAAATTAGCATGTTTAAAGTGATTTTCATGCTTCCAGGGGCTCGGGAAGTTAAGTAAATACCATTTGGAGGCATTTAATGTTCGAGCAAAAACGGCTGATTTTCGACAAAAGAGATAACACCCCCCCATTACGTCATGCTTCAGAAACTTGGAAAATGGTCCGTTTTCAAATGTTTTATTTTTGAACGTCAGTTCACATTTGTAGGTGGATCATCAGTGTTAGAGCTAAAATTAGCATGTTTAAAGTGATTTTCATGCTTCCAGGGGCCCTAAACACAAGATTTATGGAATGGTTAAAAGTGCATGAAAATGGCCAATTTACTTACTCTGAGTTCTCAAAAAAGGTTTCTTCATCCTGGGAAGTTAATTAAATACCATTTGGAGGCATTTAATGTTCGAGCTAAAACGGATGATTTTCGACGAAAGAGATAACACCCCCCTATTACGTCATGCTTCAGAAATGTGGAAAATGGTCCGTTTTCAAATGTTTTATTTTTGAACGTCAGTTCACATTTGTAGGTGGATCATCAGTGTTAGAGCTAAAATTAGCATGTTTAAAGTGATTTTCATGCTTCCAGGGGCCCTAAACACAAGATTTATGGAATGGTTAAAAGTGCATGAAAATGGCCAATTTACTCACTCTGAGTTCTCAAAAAGGATTTCTTCACCCCGGGAAGTTAATTAAATACCATTTGGAGGCATTTAATGTTCGAGCCAAAAGGGCTGATTTTCGACAAAAGAGATAACACCCCCCCATTACGTCATGCTTCAGAAATGTGGAAAATGGTCCGTTTTCAAATGGTTTATTTTTGAACGTCAGTTCACATTTGTAGGTGGATCAGCAGTGTTAGAGCTAAAATTAGCATGTTTAAAGTGATTTTCATGCTTCCAGGGGCTCGGGAAGTGAATTAAATACTATTTGGAGGCATTTAATGTTCAAGCAAAAACGGCTGATTTTTGACAAAAGAGATAACACCCCCCCATTACGTCATGCTTCAGAAATGTGGAAAATGGTCCGTTTTCAAATGTTTTATTTTTGAACGTCAGTTCACATTTGTAGGTGGATCATCAGTGTTAGAGCTAAAATTAGCATGTTTAAAGTGATTTTCATGCTTCCAGGGGCCCCAAACACAAGATTTATGGAATGGTTAAAAGTGCATGAAAATGGCCAATTTACTCACTCTGAGTTCTCAAAAAGGGTTTCTTTACCCCGGGAATTTAATTAAATACCATTTGGAGGCATTTAATGTTCGAGCCAAAACGGCTGATTTTCGACAAATGAGATAACAACCCCCCATTACGTCATGCTTCAGAAATGTGGAAAATGGTCCGTTTTCAAATGTTTTATTTTTGAACGTCAGTTCACATTTGTAGGTGGATCATCAGTGTTAGAGCTAAAATTAGCATGTTTAAAGTGATTTTCATGCTTCCAGGGGCTCGGGAAGTGAATTAAATACTATTTGGAGGCATTTAATGTTCAAGCAAAAACAGCTGATTTTTGACAAAAGAGATAACACCCCCCCATCACGTCATGCTTCAGAAATGTGGAAAATGGTCCGTTTTCAAATGTTTTATTTTTGAACGTCAGTTCACATTTGTAGGTGGATCATCAGTGTTAGAGCTCAAATTAGCATGTTTAAAGTGATTTTCATGCTTCCAGGGGCCCTAAACACAAGATTTATGGAATGGTTAAAAGTGCATGAAAATGGCCAATTTACTCACTCTGAGTTCTCAAAAAGGGTTTCTTTACCCCGGGAAGTTAATTAAATACCATTTGGAGGCATTTAATGTTCGAGCCAAAACGGCTGATTTTCGACAAAAGAGATAACACCCCCATTACGTCATGCTTCAGAAATGTGGAAAATGGTCCGTTTTCAAATGTTTTATTTTTGAATGTCAGTTCACATTTGTAGGTGGATCATCAGTGTTAGAGCTAAAATTAGCATGTTTAAAGTGATTTTCATGCTTCCAGGGCCTCGGGAAGTGAATTAAAAACTATTTGGAGGCATTTAATGTTCGAGCAAAAATGGCTGATTTTCGACAAAAGAGAGAACACCCCCATTACGTCATGCTTCAGAAATGTGGAAAATGGTCCGTTTTCAAATGTTTTATTTTTGTACGTCAGTTCACATTTGTAGGTGGATCATCAGTGTTAGAGCTAAAATTAGCATGTTTAAAGTGATTTTCATGCTTCCAGGGGCCCTCAACACAAGATTTATGGAATGGTTAAAAGTGCATGAAAATGGCTAATTTACTCACTCTGAGTTCTCAAAAAGGGTTTCTTCACCCCAGGAAGTTAATTAAATACCATTTGGAGGCATTTAATGTTCGAGCCAAAACGGCTGATTTCCGACAAAAGAGATAACACCCCCCCTTTACGTCATGTTTCAGAAATGTGGAAAATGGTCCGTTTTCAAATGTTTTATTTTTGAACGTCAGTTCACATTTGTAGGTGGATCATCAGTGTTAGAGCTAAAATTAGCATGTTTAAAGTGATTTTCATGCTTCCAGGGGCTCGGGAAGTGAATAAATACTATTTGGAGGCATTTAAGGTTCAATCAAAAAAAGCAGATTTTTGACAAAATAGATAACACCCCCCCATTACGTCATGCTTCAGAAATGTGGAAAATGGTCCGTTTTCAAATGTTTTATTTTTGAATGTCAGTTCACATTTGTAGGTGGATCATCAGTGTTAGAGCTAAAATTAGCATGTTTAAAGTGATTTTCATGCTTCCAGGGGCTCGGGAAGTGAATTAAATACTATTTGGAGGCATTTAATGTTCAAGCAAAAACGGCTGATTTTCGACAAAAGAGATAACACCCCCCAAATACGTCATGCTTCAGAAATGTGGAAAATGGTCCGTTTTCAAATGTTTTATTTTTGAACGTCAGTTCACATTAGTAGGTAGATCATCAGTGTTAGAGCTAAAATTAGCCCGTTTAAAGTGATTTTCATGCTTCCAGGGGCCCTAAACACAAGATTTATGGAATGGTTAAAAGTGCATGAAAATGGCCAATTTACTCACTCTGAGTTCTCAAAAAAGGTTTCTTCATCCCGGGAAGTTAATTAAATACCATTTGGAGGCATTTAATGTTCGAGCTAAAACGGATGATTTTCGACAAAAGAGATAACACCCCCCTATTACGTCATGCTTCAGAAATGTGGAAAATGGTCCGTTTTCAAATGTTTTATTTTTGAACGTCAGTTCACATTTGTAGGTGGATCATCAGTGTTAGAGCTAAAATTAGCATGTTTAAAGTGATTTTCATGCTTCCAGGGGCTTGGGAAGTTAATTAAATACAATTTGGAGGCATTTAATGTTTGAGCAAAAACGGCTGATTTTCGACAAAAGAGATAACACCCCCCCCATTACGTCATGCTTCAGAAATGTGGAAAATGGTCCGTTTTCAAATGTTTTATTTTTGAACGTCAGTTCACATTTGTAGGTGGATCATCAGTGTTAGAGTTAAAATTAGCATGTTTAAAGTGATTTTCATGCTTCCAGGGGCCCTAAACACAAGATTTATGGAATGGTTAAAAGTGCATGAAAATGGCCAATTTACTCACTCTGAGTTCTCAAAAAAGGTTTCTTCATCCCGGGAAGTTAATTAAATACCATTTGGAAGCATTTAATGTTCGAGCTAAAACGGATGATTTTCGACAAAAGAGATAACACCCCCCTATTACGTCATGCTTCAGAAATGTGGAAAATGGTCCGTTTTCAAATGTTTTATTTTTGAACGTCAATTCACATTTGTAGGTGGATCATCAGTGTTAGAGCTAAAATTAGCATGTTTAAAGTGATTTTCATGCTTCCAGGGGCTCGGGAAGTGAATTAAATACTATTTGGAGGCATTTACTGTTCGAGCAAAAACGGCTGATTTTCGACAAAAGAGATAACACCCCCCCATTACGTCATGCTTCAGAAACTTGGAAAATGGTCCGTTTTCAAATGTTTTATTTTTGAACGTCAGTTCACATTTGTAGGTGGATCATCAGTGTTAGAGCTAAAATTAGCATGTTTAAAGTGATTTTCATGCTTCCAGGGGCCCTAAACACAAGATTTATGGAATGGTTAAAAGTGCATGAAAATGGCCAATTTACTTACTCTGAGTTCTCAAAAAAGGTTTCTTCATCCCGGGAAGTTAATTAAATACCATTTGGAGGCATTTAATGTTCGAGCTAAAACGGATGATTTTCGACGAAAGAGATAACACCCCCCTATTACGTCATGCTTCAGAAATGTGGAAAATGGTCCGTTTTCAAATGTTTTATTTTTGAACGTCAGTTCACATTTGTAGGTGGATCATCAGTGTTAGAGCTAAAATTAGCATGTTTAAAGTGATTTTCATGCTTCCAGGGACCCTAAACACAAGATTTATGGAATGGTTAAAAGTGCATGAAAATGGCCAATTTACTCACTCTGAGTTCTCAAAAAGGATTTCTTCACCCCGGGAAGTTAATTAAATACCATTTGGAGGCATTTAATGTTCGAGCTAAAACGGATGATTTTCGACGAAAGAGATAACACCCCCCTATTACGTCATGCTTCAGAAATGTGGAAAATGGTCCGTTTTCAAATGTTTTATTTTTGAACGTCAGTTCACATTTGTAGGTGGATCATCAGTGTTAGAGCTAAAATTAGCATGTTTAAAGTGATTTTCATGCTTCCAGGGACCCTAAACACAAGATTTATGGAATGGTTAAAAGTGCATGAAAATGGCCAATTTACTCACTCTGAGTTCTCAAAAAGGATTTCTTCACCCCGGGAAGTTAATTAAATACCATTTGGAGGCATTTAATGTTCGAGCCAAAACGGCTGATTTTCGACAAAAGAGATAACACCCCCCCATTACGTCATGCTTCAGAAATGTGGAAAATGGTCCGTTTTCAAATGGTTTATTTTTGAACTTCAGTTCACATTTGTAGGTGGATCAGCAGTGTTAGAGCTAAAATTAGCATGTTTAAAGTGATTTTCATGCTTCCAGGGGCTCGGGAAGTGAATTAAATACTATTTGGAGGCATTTAATGTTCAAGCAAAAACAGCTGATTTTTTACAAAAGAGATAACACCCCCCCATTACGTCATGCTTCAGAAATGTGGAAAATGGTCCGTTTTCAAATGTTTTATTTTTAAACGTCAGTTCACATTTGTAGGTAGATCATCAGTGTTAGAGCTAAAATTAGCATGTTTAAAGTGATTTTCATGCTTCCAGGGGCCCTAAACACAAGATTTATGGAATGGTTAAAAGTCCATGAAAATGGCCAATTTACTCACTCTGAGTTCTCAAAAAGGGTTTCTTCACCCCGGGAAGTTAATTAAATACCATTTGGAGGCATTTAATGTTCGAGCCAAAACGGCTGATTTTCGACAAAAGAGATAACACCCCCCCATTACGTCATGCTTCAGAAATGTGGAAAATGGTCCGTTTTCAAATGTTTTATTTTTGAACGTCAGATCACATTTGTAGGTGGATCATCAGTGTTAGAGCTAAAATTAGCATGTTTAAAGTGATTTTCATGCTGCCAGGGGCTCGGAAAGTGAATTAAATACTATTTGGAGGCATTTAATGTTCAAGCAAAAACAGCTGATTTTTGACAAAAGAGATAACACCCCCCATTACGTCATGCTTCAGAAATGTGGAAAATGGTCCGTTTTCAAATGTTTTATTTTTGAACGTCAGTTCACGTTTGTAGGTGGATTATCAGTGTTACAGCTAAAATTAGCATGTTTAAAGTGATTTTCATGCTTTCAGGGGCCCTAAAAACAAGATTTATGGAATGGTTAAAAGTGCATGAAAATGGCCAATTTACTCACTCTGAGTTCTCAAAAAAGGTTTCTTCATCCCGGGAAGTTAATTAAATACCATTTGGAGGCATTTAATGTTCGAGCTAAAACAGATGATTTTCGACAAAAGAGATAACACCCCCCTATTACGTCATGCTTCAGAAATGTGGAAAATGGTCCGTTTTCAAATGTTTTATTTTTGAACGTCAGTTCACATTTGTAGGTGGATCATCAGTGTTAGAGCTAAAATTAGCATGTTTAAAGTGATTTTCATGCTTCCAGGGGCCCTCAACACAAGATTTATGGAATGGTTAAAAGTGCATGAAAATGGCTAATTTACTCACTCTGAGTTCTCAAAAAGGGTTTCTTCACCCCAGGAAGTTAATTAAATACCATTTGGAGGCATTTAATGTTCGAGCCAAAACGGCTGATTTTCGACAAAAGAGATAACACCCCCCTTTACGTCATGTTTCAGAAATGTGGAAAATGGTCCGTTTTCAAATGTTTTATTTTTGAACGTCAGTTCACATTTGTAGGTGGATCATCAGTGTTAGAGCTAAAATTAGCATGTTTAAAGTGATTTTCATGCTTCCAGGGGCTCGGGAAGTGAATAAATACTATTTGGAGGCATTTAAGGTTCAATCAAAAAAAGCTGATTTTTGACAAAATAGATAACACCCCCCCATTACGTCATGCTTCAGAAATGTGGAAAATGGTCCGTTTTCAAATGTTTTATTTTTGAACGTCAGTTCACATTTGTAGGTGGATCATCAGTGTTAGAGCTAAAACTAGCATGTTTAAAGTGATTTTCATGCTTCCAGGGGCTCGGGAAGTGAATTAAATACTATTTGGAGGCATTTAATGTTCAAGCAAAAACGGCTGATTTTCGACAAAAGAGATAACACCCCCCAAATACGTCATGCTTCAGAAATGTGGAAAATGGTCCGTTTTCAAATGTTTTATTTTTGAACGTCAGTTCACATTAGTAGGTAGATCATCAGTGTTAGAGCTAAAATTAGCCTGTTTAAAGTGATTTTCATGCTTCCAGGGGCCCTAAACACAAGATTTATGGAATGGTTAAAAGTGCATGAAAATGGCCAATTTACTCACTCTGAGTTCTCAAAAAAGGTTTCTTCATCCCGGGAAGTTAATTAAATACCATTTGGAGGCATTTAATGTTCGAGCTAAAACGGATGATTTTCGACAAAAGAGATAACACCCCCCTATTACGTCATGCTTCAGAAATGTGGAAAATGGTCCGTTTTCAAATGTTTTATTTTTGAACGTCAGTTCACATTTGTAGGTGGATCATCAGTGTTAGAGCTAAAATTAGCATGTTTAAAGTGATTTTCATGCTTCCAGGGGCTTGGGAAGTTAATTAAATACAATTTGGAGGCATTTAATGTTCGAGCAAAAACGGCTGATTTTCGACAAAAGAGATAACACCCCCCCATTACGTCATGCTTCAGAAATGTGGAAAATGGTCCGTTTTCAAATGTTTTATTTTTGAACGTTAGTTCACATTTGTAGGTGGATCATCAGTGTTAGAGTTAAAATTAGCATGTTTAAAGTGATTTTCATGCTTCCAGGGGCCCTAAACACAAGATTTATGGAATGGTTAAAAGTGCATGAAAGTGGCTAATTTACTCACTCTGAGTTCTCAAAAAAGGTTTCTTCATCCCGGGAAGTTAATTAAATACCATTTGGAAGCATTTAATGTTCGAGCTAAAACGGATGATTTTCGACAAAAGAGATAACACCCCCCTATTACGTCATGCTTCAGAAATGTGGAAAATGGTCCGTTTTCAAATGTTTTATTTTTGAACGTCAGTTCACATTTGTAGGTGGATCATCAGTGTTAGAGCTAAAATTAGCATGTTTAAAGTGATTTTCATGCTTCCAGGGGCCCCAAACACAAGATTTATGGAATGGTTAAAAGTGCATGAAAATGGCCAATTTACTCACTCTGAGTTCTCAAAAAGGGTTTCTTTACCCCGGGAATTTAATTAAATACCATTTGGAGGCATTTAATGTTCGAGCCAAAACGGCTGATTTTCGACAAATGAGATAACACCCCCCATTACGTCATGCTTCAGAAATGTGGAAAATGGTCCGGTTTCAAATGTTTTATTTTTGTACGTCAGTTCACATTTGTAGGTGGATCATCAGTGTTAGAGCTAAAATTAGCATGTTTAAAGTGATTTTCATGCTTCCAGGGGCCCTCAACACAAGATTTATGGAATGGTTAAAAGTGCATGAAAATGGCTAATTTACTCACTCTGAGTTCTCAAAAAGGGTTTCTTCACCCCAGGAAGTTAATTAAATACCATTTGGAGGCATTTAATGTTCGAGCCAAAACGGCTGATTTTCGACAAAAGAGATAACACCCCCCTTTACGTCATGTTTCATTAATGTGGAAAATGGTCCGTTTTCAAATGTTTTATTTTTGAACGTCAGTTCACATTTGTAGGTGGATCATCAGTGTTAGAGCTAAAATTAGCATGTTTAAAGTGATTTTCATGCTTCCAGTGGCTCGGGAAGTGAATAAATACTATTTGGAGGCATTTAAGGTTCAATCAAAAAAAGCTGATTTTTGACAAAATAGATAACACCCCCCCATTACGTCATGCTTCAGAAATGTGGAAAATGGTCCGTTTTCAAATGTTTTATTTTTGAACGTCAGTTCACATTTGTAGGTGGATCATCAGTGTTAGAGCTAAAACTAGCATGTTTAAAGTGATTTTCATGCTTCCAGGGGCTCGGGAAGTGAATTAAATACTATTTGGAGGCATTTAATGTTCAAGCAAAAACAGCTGTTTTTTGACAAAAGAGATAACACCCCCCCATTACGTCCTGCTTCAGAAATGTGGAAAATGGTCCGTTTTCAAATGTTTTATTTTTGAACGTCAGTTCACATTTGTAGGTGGATCATCAGTGTTAGAGCTAAAATTAGCATGTTTAAAGTGATTTTCATGCTTCCAGGGGCCCTAAACACAAGATTTATGGAATGGTTAAAAGTGCATAAAAATGGCCAATTTACTCACTCTGAGTTCTTAAAAAGGGTTTCTTCACCCCGGGAAGTTAATTAAATACCATTTGGAGGCATTTAATGTTCGAGCCAAAACGGCTGATTTTCGACAAAAGAGATAACACCCCCCCTTTACGTCATGTTTCAGAAATGTGGAAAATGGTCCGTTTTCAAATGTTTTATTTTTGAACGTCAGTTCACATTTGTAGGTGGATCATCAGTGTTAGAGCTAAAATTAGCATGTTTAAAGTGATTTTCATGCTTCCAGGGGCTCGGGAAGTGAATTAAATACTATTTGGAGGCATTTAATGTTCAAGCAAAAACGGCTGATTTTCGACAAAAGAGATAACACCCCCCAAATACGTCATGCTTCAGAAATGTGGAAAATGGTCCGTTTTCAAATGTTTTATTTTTGAACGTCAGTTCACATTAGTAGGTAGATCATCAGTGTTAGAGCTAAAATTAGCCTGTTTAAAGTGATTTTCATGCTTCCAGGGGCCCTAAACACAAGATTTATGGAATGGTTAAAAGTGCATGAAAATGGCCAATTTACTCACTCTGAGTTCTCAAAAAAGGTTTATTCATCCTGGGAAGTTAATTAAATACCTTTTGGAGGCATTTAATGTTCGAGCTAAAACGGATGATTTTCGACAAAAGAGATAACACCCCCCTATTACGTCATGCTTCAGAAATGTGGAAAATGGTCCGTTTTCAAATGTTTTATTTTTGAACGTCAGTTCACATTTGTAGGTGGATCATCAGTGTTAGAGCTAAAATTAGCATGTTTAAAGTGATTTTCATGCTTCCAGGGGCTTGGGAAGTTAATTAAATACCATTTGGAGGCATTTAATGTTTGAGCAAAAACGGCTGATTTTCGACAAAAGAGATAACACCCCCCCCATTACGTCATGCTTCAGAAATGTGGAAAATGGTCCGTTTTCAAATGTTTTATTTTTGAACGTCAGTTCACATTTGTAGGTGGATCATCAGTGTTAGAGCTAAAATTAGCATGTTTAAAGTGATTTTCATGCTTCCAGGGGCTCGGGAAGTGAATTAAATACTATTTGGAGGCATTTAATGTTCAAGCAAAAACAGCTGATTTTTGACAAAAGAGATAACACCCCCCCATTACGTCATGCTTCAGAAATGTGGAAAATGGTCCGTTTTCAAATGTTTTATTTTTGAACGTCAGTTCACATTTGTAGGTGGATCATCAGTGTTAGAGCTAAAATTAGCATGTTTAAAGTGATTTTCATGCTTCCAGGGGCCCTAAACACAAGATTTATGGAATGGTTAAAAGTGCATGAAAATGGCCAATTTACTCACTCTGAGTTCTCAAAAAAGGTTTCTTCATCCCGGGAAGTTAATTAAATACCATTTGGAGGCATTTAATGTTCGAGCTAAAACGGATGATTTTCGACAAAAGAGATAACACCCCCCAATTACGTCATGCTTCAGAAATGTGGAAAATGGTCCGTTTTCAAATGTTTTATTTTTGAACGTCAGTTCACATTTGTAGGTGGATCATCAGTGTTAGAGCTAAAATTAGCATGTTTAAAGTGATTTTCATGCTTCCAGGGGCTCGGGAAGTGAATTAAATACTATTTGGAGGCATTTAATGTTCAAGCAAAAACAGCTGATTTTTGACAAAAGAGATAACACCCCCCCATTACGTCATGCTTCAGAAATGTGGAAAATGGTCCGTTTTCAAATGTTTTATTTTTGAACGTCAGTTCACATTTGTAGGTGGATCATCAGTGTTAGAGCTAAAATTAGCATGTTTAAAGTGATTTTCATGCTTCCAGGGGCTCGGGAAGTTAAGTAAATACCATTTGGAGGCATTTAATGTTCGAGCAAAAACGGCTGATTTTCGACAAAAGAGATAACACCCCCCCATTACGTCATGCTTCAGAAACTTGGAAAATGGTCCGTTTTCAAATGTTTTATTTTTGAACGTCAGTTCACATTTGTAGGTGGATCATCAGTGTTAGAGCTAAAATTAGCATGTTTAAAGTGATTTTCATGCTTCCAGGGGCCCTAAACACAAGATTTATGGAATGGTTAAAAGTGCATGAAAATGGCCAATTTACTTACTCTGAGTTCTCAAAAAAGGTTTCTTCATCCTGGGAAGTTAATTAAATACCATTTGGAGGCATTTAATGTTCGAGCTAAAACGGATGATTTTCGACGAAAGAGATAACACCCCCCTATTACGTCATGCTTCAGAAATGTGGAAAATGGTCCGTTTTCAAATGTTTTATTTTTGAACGTCAGTTCACATTTGTAGGTGGATCATCAGTGTTAGAGCTAAAATTAGCATGTTTAAAGTGATTTTCATGCTTCCAGGGGCCCTAAACACAAGATTTATGGAATGGTTAAAAGTGCATGAAAATGGCCAATTTACTCACTCTGAGTTCTCAAAAAGGATTTCTTCACCCCGGGAAGTTAATTAAATACCATTTGGAGGCATTTAATGTTCGAGCCAAAAGGGCTGATTTTCGACAAAAGAGATAACACCCCCCCATTACGTCATGCTTCAGAAATGTGGAAAATGGTCCGTTTTCAAATGGTTTATTTTTGATCGTCAGTTCACATTTGTAGGTGGATCAGCAGTGTTAGAGCTAAAATTAGCATGTTTAAAGTGATTTTCATGCTTCCAGGGGCTCGGGAAGTGAATAAATACTATTTGGAGGCATTTAAGGTTCAATCAAAAAAAGCTGATTTTTGACAAAATAGATAACACCCCCCCATTACGTCATGCTTCAGAAATGTGGAAAATGGTCCGTTTTCAAATGTTTTATTTTTGAACGTCAGTTCACATTTGTAGGTGGATCATCAGTGTTAGAGCTAAAACTAGCATGTTTAAAGTGATTTTCATGCTTCCAGGGGCCCTAAACACAAGATTTATGGAATGGTTAAAAGTGCATGAAAATGGCCAATTTACTCACTCTGAGTTCTCAAAAAGGATTTCTTCACCCCGGGAAGTTAATTAAATACCATTTGGAGGCATTTAATGTTCGAGCCAAAAGGGCTGATTTTCGACAAATGAGATAACACCCCCCCCATTACGTCATGCTTCAGAAATGTGGAAAATGGTCCGGTTTCAAATGTTTTATTTTTGTACGTCAGTTCACATTTGTAGGTGGATCATCAGTGTTAGAGCTAAAATTAGCATGTTTAAAGTGATTTTCATGCTTCCAGGGGCCCTCAACACAAGATTTATGGAATGGTTAAAAGTGCATGAAAATGGCTAATTTACTCACTCTGAGTTCTCAAAAAGGGTTTCTTCACCCCAGGAAGTTAATTAAATACCATTTGGAGGCATTTAATGTTCGAGCCAAAACGGCTGATTTTCGACAAAAGAGATAACACCCCCCTTTACGTCATGTTTCAGAAATGTGGAAAATGGTCCGTTTTCAAATGTTTTATTTTTGAACGTCAGTTCACATTTGTAGGTGGATCATCAGTGTTAGAGCTAAAATTAGCATGTTTAAAGTGATTTTCATGCTTCCAGGGGCTCGGGAAGTGAATAAATACTATTTGGAGGCATTTAAGGTTCAATCAAAAAAAGCTGATTTTTGACAAAATAGATAACACCCCCCCATTACGTCATGCTTCAGAAATGTGGAAAATGGTCCGTTTTCAAATGTTTTATTTTTGAACGTCAGTTCACATTTGTAGGTGGATCATCAGTGTTAGAGCTAAAACTAGCATGTTTAAAGTGATTTTCATGCTTCCAGGGGCTCGGGAAGTGAATTAAATACTATTTGGAGGCATTTAATGTTCAAGCAAAAACAGCTGTTTTTTGACAAAAGAGATAACACCCCCCCATTACGTCCTGCTTCAGAAATGTGGAAAATGGTCCGTTTTCAAATGTTTTATTTTTGAACGTCAGTTCACATTTGTAGGTGGATCATCAGTGTTAGAGCTAAAATTAGCATGTTTAAAGTGATTTTCATGCTTCCAGGGGCCCTAAACACAAGATTTATGGAATGGTTAAAAGTGCATAAAAATGGCCAATTTACTCACTCTGAGTTCTTAAAAAGGGTTTCTTCACCCCGGGAAGTTAATTAAATACCATTTGGAGGCATTTAATGTTCGAGCCAAAACGGCTGATTTTCGACAAAAGAGATAACACCCCCCCTTTACGTCATGTTTCAGAAATGTGGAAAATGGTCCGTTTTCAAATGTTTTATTTTTGAACGTCAGTTCACATTTGTAGGTGGATCATCAGTGTTAGAGCTAAAATTAGCATGTTTAAAGTGATTTTCATGCTTCCAGGGGCTCGGGAAGTGAATTAAATACTATTTGGAGGCATTTAATGTTCAAGCAAAAACGGCTGATTTTCGACAAAAGAGATAACACCCCCCAAATACGTCATGCTTCAGAAATGTGGAAAATGGTCCGTTTTCAAATGTTTTATTTTTGAACGTCAGTTCACATTAGTAGGTAGATCATCAGTGTTAGAGCTAAAATTAGCCTGTTTAAAGTGATTTTCATGCTTCCAGGGGCCCTAAACACAAGATTTATGGAATGGTTAAAAGTGCATGAAAATGGCCAATTTACTCACTCTGAGTTCTCAAAAAAGGTTTATTCATCCTGGGAAGTTAATTAAATACCTTTTGGAGGCATTTAATGTTCGAGCTAAAACGGATGATTTTCGACAAAAGAGATAACACCCCCCTATTACGTCATGCTTCAGAAATGTGGAAAATGGTCCGTTTTCAAATGTTTTATTTTTGAACGTCAGTTCACATTTGTAGGTGGATCATCAGTGTTAGAGCTAAAATTAGCATGTTTAAAGTGATTTTCATGCTTCCAGGGGCTTGGGAAGTTAATTAAATACCATTTGGAGGCATTTAATGTTTGAGCAAAAACGGCTGATTTTCGACAAAAGAGATAACACCCCCCCCATTACGTCATGCTTCAGAAATGTGGAAAATGGTCCGTTTTCAAATGTTTTATTTTTGAACGTCAGTTCACATTTGTAGGTGGATCATCAGTGTTAGAGCTAAAATTAGCATGTTTAAAGTGATTTTCATGCTTCCAGGGGCTCGGGAAGTGAATTAAATACTATTTGGAGGCATTTAATGTTCAAGCAAAAACAGCTGATTTTTGACAAAAGAGATAACACCCCCCCCATTACGTCATGCTTCAGAAATGTGGAAAATGGTCCGTTTTCAAATGTTTTATTTTTGAACGTCAGTTCACATTTGTAGGTGGATCATCAGTGTTAGAGCTAAAATTAGCATGTTTAAAGTGATTTTCATGCTTCCAGGGGCCCTAAACACAAGATTTATGGAATGGTTAAAAGTGCATGAAAATGGCCAATTTACTCACTCTGAGTTCTCAAAAAAGGTTTCTTCATCCCGGGAAGTTAATTAAATACCATTTGGAGGCATTTAATGTTCGAGCTAAAACGGATGATTTTCGACAAAAGAGATAACACCCCCCAATTACGTCATGCTTCAGAAATGTGGAAAATGGTCCGTTTTCAAATGTTTTATTTTTGAACGTCAGTTCACATTTGTAGGTGGATCATCAGTGTTAGAGCTAAAATTAGCATGTTTAAAGTGATTTTCATGCTTCCAGGGGCTCGGGAAGTTAAGTAAATACCATTTGGAGGCATTTAATGTTCGAGCAAAAACGGCTGATTTTCGACAAAAGAGATAACACCCCCCCATTACGTCATGCTTCAGAAACTTGGAAAATGGTCCGTTTTCAAATGTTTTATTTTTGAACGTCAGTTCACATTTGTAGGTGGATCATCAGTGTTAGAGCTAAAATTAGCATGTTTAAAGTGATTTTCATGCTTCCAGGGGCCCTAAACACAAGATTTATGGAATGGTTAAAAGTGCATGAAAATGGCCAATTTACTTACTCTGAGTTCTCAAAAAAGGTTTCTTCATCCTGGGAAGTTAATTAAATACCATTTGGAGGCATTTAATGTTCGAGCTAAAACGGATGATTTTCGACGAAAGAGATAACACCCCCCTATTACGTCATGCTTCAGAAATGTGGAAAATGGTCCGTTTTCAAATGTTTTATTTTTGAACGTCAGTTCACATTTGTAGGTGGATCATCAGTGTTAGAGCTAAAATTAACATGTTTAAAGTGATTTTCATGCTTCCAGGGGCCCTAAACACAAGATTTATGGAATGGTTAAAAGTGCATGAAAATGGCCAATTTACTCACTCTGAGTTCTCAAAAAGGATTTCTTCACCCCGGGAAGTTAATTAAATACCATTTGGAGGCATTTAATGTTCGAGCCAAAAGGGCTGATTTTCGACAAAAGAGATAACACCCCCCCATTACGTCATGCTTCAGAAATGTGGAAAATGGTCCGTTTTCAAATGGTTTATTTTTGAACGTCAGTTCACATTTGTAGGTGGATCAGCAGTGTTAGAGCTAAAATTAGCATGTTTAAAGTGATTTTCATGCTTCCAGGGGCTCGGGAAGTGAATTAAATACTATTTGGAGGCATTTAATGTTCAAGCAAAAACGGCTGATTTTTGACAAAAGAGATAACACCCCCCCATTACGTCATGCTTCAGAAATGTGGAAAATGGTCCGTTTTCAAATGTTTTATTTTTGAACGTCAGTTCACATTTGTAGGTGGATCATCAGTGTTAGAGCTAAAATTAGCATGTTTAAAGTGATTTTCATGCTTCCAGGGGCCCCAAACACAAGATTTATGGAATGGTTAAAAGTGCATGAAAATGGCCAATTTACTCACTCTGAGTTCTCAAAAAGGGTTTCTTTACCCCGGGAATTTAATTAAATACCATTTGGAGGCATTTAATGTTCGAGCCAAAACGGCTGATTTTCGACAAATGAGATAACAACCCCCCATTACGTCATGCTTCAGAAATGTGGAAAATGGTCCGTTTTCAAATGTTTTATTTTTGAACGTCAGTTCACATTTGTAGGTGGATCATCAGTGTTAGAGCTAAAATTAGCATGTTTAAAGTGATTTTCATGCTTCCAGGGGCTCGGGAAGTGAATTAAATACTATTTGGAGGCATTTAATGTTCAAGCAAAAACAGCTGATTTTTGACAAAAGAGATAACACCCCCCCATCACGTCATGCTTCAGAAATGTGGAAAATGGTCCGTTTTCAAATGTTTTATTTTTGAACGTCAGTTCACATTTGTAGGTGGATCATCAGTGTTAGAGCTCAAATTAGCATGTTTAAAGTGATTTTCATGCTTCCAGGGGCCCTAAACACAAGATTTATGGAATGGTTAAAAGTGCATGAAAATGGCCAATTTACTCACTCTGAGTTCTCAAAAAGGGTTTCTTTACACCGGGAAGTTAATTAAATACCATTTGGAGGCATTTAATGTTCGAGCCAAAACGGCTGATTTTCGACAAAAGAGATAACACCCCCATTACGTCATGCTTCAGAAATGTGGAAAATGGTCCGTTTTCAAATGTTTTATTTTTGAACGTCAGTTCACATTTGTAGGTGGATCATCAGTGTTAGAGCTAAAATTAGCATGTTTAAAGTGATTTTCATGCTTCCAGGGCCTCGGGAAGTGAATTAAAAACTATTTGGAGGCATTTAATGTTCGAGCAAAAATGGCCGATTTTCGACAAAAGAGAGAACACCCCCCATTACGTCATGCTTCAGAAATGTGGAAAATGGTCCGTTTTCAAATGTTTTATTTTTGTACGTCAGTTCACATTTGTAGGTGGATCATCAGTGTTAGAGCTAAAATTAGCATGTTTAAAGTGATTTTCATGCTTCCAGGGGCCCTCAACACAAGATTTATGGAATGGTTAAAAGTGCATGAAAATGGCTAATTTACTCACTCTGAGTTCTCAAAAAGGGTTTCTTCACCCCAGGAAGTTAATTAAATACCATTTGGAGGCATTTAATGTTCGAGCCAAAACGGCTGATTTTCGACAAAAGAGATAACACCCCCCCTTTACGTCATGTTTCAGAAATGTGGAAAATGGTCCGTTTTCAAATGTTTTATTTTTGAACGTCAGTTCACATTTGTAGGTGGATCATCAGTGTTAGAGCTAAAATTAGCATGTTTAAAGTGATTTTCATGCTTCCAGGGGCTCGGGAAGTGAATAAATACTATTTGGAGGCATTTAAGGTTCAATCAAAAAAAGCTGATTTTTGACAAAATAGATAACACCCCCCCATTACGTCATGCTTCAGAAATGTGGAAAATGGTCCGTTTTCAAATGTTTTATTTTTGAACGTCAGTTCACATTTGTAGGTGGATCATCAGTGTTAGAGCTAAAATTAGCATGTTTAAAGTGATTTTCATGCTTCCAGGGGCTCGGGAAGTGAATTAAATACTATTTGGAGGCATTTAATGTTCAAGCAAAAACGGCTGATTTTCGACAAAAGAGATAACACCCCCCAAATACGTCATGCTTCAGAAATGTGGAAAATGGTCCGTTTTCAAATGTTTTATTTTTGAACGTCAGTTCACATTAGTAGGTAGATCATCAGTGTTAGAGCTAAAATTAGCCCGTTTAAAGTGATTTTCATGCTTCCAGGGGCCCTAAACACAAGATTTATGGAATGGTTAAAAGTGCATGAAAATGGCCAATTTACTCACTCTGAGTTCTCAAAAAAGGTTTCTTCATCCCGGGAAGTTAATTAAATACCATTTGGAGGCATTTAATGTTCGAGCTAAAACGGATGATTTTCGACAAAAGAGATAACACCCCCCTATTACGTCATGCTTCAGAAATGTGGAAAATGGTCCGTTTTCAAATGTTTTATTTTTGAACGTCAGTTCACATTTGTAGGTGGATCATCAGTGTTAGAGCTAAAATTAGCATGTTTAAAGTGATTTTCATGCTTCCAGGGGCTTGGGAAGTTAATTAAATACAATTTGGAGGCATTTAATGTTTGAGCAAAAACGGCTGATTTTCGACAAAAGAGATAACACCCCCCCCATTACGTCATGCTTCAGAAATGTGGAAAATGGTCCGTTTTCAAATGTTTTATTTTTGAACGTCAGTTCACATTTGTAGGTGGATCATCAGTGTTAGAGTTAAAATTAGCATGTTTAAAGTGATTTTCATGCTTCCAGGGGCCCTAAACACAAGATTTATGGAATGGTTAAAAGTGCATGAAAATGGCCAATTTACTCACTCTGAGTTCTCAAAAAAGGTTTCTTCATCCCGGGAAGTTAATTAAATACCATTTGGAAGCATTTAATGTTCGAGCTAAAACGGATGATTTTCGACAAAAGAGATAACACCCCCCTATTACGTCATGCTTCAGAAATGTGGAAAATGGTCCGTTTTCAAATGTTTTATTTTTGAACGTCAATTCACATTTGTAGGTGGATCATCAGTGTTAGAGCTAAAATTAGCATGTTTAAAGTGATTTTCATGCTTCCAGGGGCTCGGGAAGTGAATTAAATACTATTTGGAGGCATTTACTGTTCGAGCAAAAACGGCTGATTTTCGACAAAAGAGATAACACCCCCCCATTACGTCATGCTTCAGAAACTTGGAAAATGGTCCATTTTCAAATGTTTTATTTTTGAACGTCAGTTCACATTTGTAGGTGGATCATCAGTGTTAGAGCTAAAATTAGCATGTTTAAAGTGATTTTCATGCTTCCAGGGGCCCTAAACACAAGATTTATGGAATGGTTAAAAGTGCATGAAAATGGCCAATTTACTTACTCTGAGTTCTCAAAAAAGGTTTCTTCATCCCGGGAAGTTAATTAAATACCATTTGGAAGCATTTAATGTTCGAGCTAAAACGGATGATTTTCGACAAAAGAGATAACACCCCCCTATTACGTCATGCTTCAGAAATGTGGAAAATGGTCCGTTTTCAAATGTTTTATTTTTGAACGTCAATTCACATTTGTAGGTGGATCATCAGTGTTAGAGCTAAAATTAGCATGTTTAAAGTGATTTTCATGCTTCCAGGGGCTCGGGAAGTGAATTAAATACTATTTGGAGGCATTTACTGTTCGAGCAAAAACGGCTGATTTTCGACAAAAGAGATAACACCCCCCCATTACGTCATGCTTCAGAAACTTGGAAAATGGTCCATTTTCAAATGTTTTATTTTTGAACGTCAGTTCACATTTGTAGGTGGATCATCAGTGTTAGAGCTAAAATTAGCATGTTTAAAGTGATTTTCATGCTTCCAGGGGCCCTAAACACAAGATTTATGGAATGGTTAAAAGTGCATGAAAATGGCCAATTTACTTACTCTGAGTTCTCAAAAAAGGTTTCTTCATCCCGGGAAGTTAATTAAATACCATTTGGAGGCATTTAATGTTCGAGCTAAAACGGATGATTTTCGACGAAAGAGATAACACCCCCCTATTACGTCATGCTTCAGAAATGTGGAAAATGGTCCGTTTTCAAATGTTTTATTTTTGAACGTCAGTTCACATTTGTAGGTGGATCATCAGTGTTAGAGCTAAAATTAGCATGTTTAAAGTGATTTTCATGCTTCCAGGGACCCTAAACACAAGATTTATGGAATGGTTAAAAGTGCATGAAAATGGCCAATTTACTCACTCTGAGTTCTCAAAAAAGGTTTATTCATCCTGGGAAGTTAATTAAATACCTTTTGGAGGCATTTAATGTTCGAGCTAAAACGGATGATTTTCGACAAAAGAGATAACACCCCCCTATTACGTCATGCTTCAGAAATGTGGAAAATGGTCCGTTTTCAAATGTTTTATTTTTGAACGTCAGTTCACATTTGTAGGTGGATCATCAGTGTTAGAGCTAAAATTAGCATGTTTAAAGTGATTTTCATGCTTCCAGGGGCTTGGGAAGTTAATTAAATACCATTTGGAGGCATTTAATGTTTGAGCAAAAACGGCTGATTTTCGACAAAAGAGATAACACCCCCCCCATTACGTCATGCTTCAGAAATGTGGAAAATGGTCCGTTTTCAAATGTTTTATTTTTGAACGTCAGTTCACATTTGTAGGTGGATCATCAGTGTTAGAGCTAAAATTAGCATGTTTAAAGTGATTTTCATGCTTCCAGGGGCTCGGGAAGTGAATTAAATACTATTTGGAGGCATTTAATGTTCAAGCAAAAACAGCTGATTTTTGACAAAAGAGATAACACCCCCCCCATTACGTCATGCTTCAGAAATGTGGAAAATGGTCCGTTTTCAAATGTTTTATTTTTGAACGTCAGTTCACATTTGTAGGTGGATCATCAGTGTTAGAGCTAAAATTAGCATGTTTAAAGTGATTTTCATGCTTCCAGGGGCCCTAAACACAAGATTTATGGAATGGTTAAAAGTGCATGAAAATGGCCAATTTACTCACTCTGAGTTCTCAAAAAAGGTTTCTTCATCCCGGGAAGTTAATTAAATACCATTTGGAGGCATTTAATGTTCGAGCTAAAACGGATGATTTTCGACAAAAGAGATAACACCCCCCAATTACGTCATGCTTCAGAAATGTGGAAAATGGTCCGTTTTCAAATGTTTTATTTTTGAACGTCAGTTCACATTTGTAGGTGGATCATCAGTGTTAGAGCTAAAATTAGCATGTTTAAAGTGATTTTCATGCTTCCAGGGGCTCGGGAAGTGAATTAAATACTATTTGGAGGCATTTAATGTTCAAGCAAAAACAGCTGATTTTTGACAAAAGAGATAACACCCCCCCATTACGTCATGCTTCAGAAATGTGGAAAATGGTCCGTTTTCAAATGTTTTATTTTTGAACGTCAGTTCACATTTGTAGGTGGATCATCAGTGTTAGAGCTAAAATTAGCATGTTTAAAGTGATTTTCATGCTTCCAGGGGCTCGGGAAGTTAAGTAAATACCATTTGGAGGCATTTAATGTTCGAGCAAAAACGGCTGATTTTCGACAAAAGAGATAACACCCCCCCATTACGTCATGCTTCAGAAACTTGGAAAATGGTCCGTTTTCAAATGTTTTATTTTTGAACGTCAGTTCACATTTGTAGGTGGATCATCAGTGTTAGAGCTAAAATTAGCATGTTTAAAGTGATTTTCATGCTTCCAGGGGCCCTAAACACAAGATTTATGGAATGGTTAAAAGTGCATGAAAATGGCCAATTTACTTACTCTGAGTTCTCAAAAAAGGTTTCTTCATCCTGGGAAGTTAATTAAATACCATTTGGAGGCATTTAATGTTCGAGCTAAAACGGATGATTTTCGACGAAAGAGATAACACCCCCCTATTACGTCATGCTTCAGAAATGTGGAAAATGGTCCGTTTTCAAATGTTTTATTTTTGAACGTCAGTTCACATTTGTAGGTGGATCATCAGTGTTAGAGCTAAAATTAGCATGTTTAAAGTGATTTTCATGCTTCCAGGGGCCCTAAACACAAGATTTATGGAATGGTTAAAAGTGCATGAAAATGGCCAATTTACTCACTCTGAGTTCTCAAAAAGGATTTCTTCACCCCGGGAAGTTAATTAAATACCATTTGGAGGCATTTAATGTTCGAGCCAAAAGGGCTGATTTTCGACAAAAGAGATAACACCCCCCCATTACGTCATGCTTCAGAAATGTGGAAAATGGTCCGTTTTCAAATGGTTTATTTTTGAACGTCAGTTCACATTTGTAGGTGGATCAGCAGTGTTAGAGCTAAAATTAGCATGTTTAAAGTGATTTTCATGCTTCCAGGGGCTCGGGAAGTGAATTAAATACTATTTGGAGGCATTTAATGTTCAAGCAAAAACGGCTGATTTTTGACAAAAGAGATAACACCCCCCCATTACGTCATGCTTCAGAAATGTGGAAAATGGTCCGTTTTCAAATGTTTTATTTTTGAACGTCAGTTCACATTTGTAGGTGGATCATCAGTGTTAGAGCTAAAATTAGCATGTTTAAAGTGATTTTCATGCTTCCAGGGGCCCCAAACACAAGATTTATGGAATGGTTAAAAGTGCATGAAAATGGCCAATTTACTCACTCTGAGTTCTCAAAAAGGGTTTCTTTACCCCGGGAATTTAATTAAATACCATTTGGAGGCATTTAATGTTCGAGCCAAAACGGCTGATTTTCGACAAATGAGATAACAACCCCCCATTACGTCATGCTTCAGAAATGTGGAAAATGGTCCGTTTTCAAATGTTTTATTTTTGAACGTCAGTTCACATTTGTAGGTGGATCATCAGTGTTAGAGCTAAAATTAGCATGTTTAAAGTGATTTTCATGCTTCCAGGGGCTCGGGAAGTGAATTAAATACTATTTGGAGGCATTTAATGTTCAAGCAAAAACAGCTGATTTTTGACAAAAGAGATAACACCCCCCCATCACGTCATGCTTCAGAAATGTGGAAAATGGTCCGTTTTGAAATGTTTTATTTTTGAACGTCAGTTCACATTTGTAGGTGGATCATCAGTGTTAGAGCTCAAATTAGCATGTTTAAAGTGATTTTCATGCTTCCAGGGGCCCTAAACACAAGATTTATGGAATGGTTAAAAGTGCATGAAAATGGCCAATTTACTCACTCTGAGTTCTCAAAAAGGGTTTCTTTACACCGGGAAGTTAATTAAATACCATTTGGAGGCATTTAATGTTCGAGCCAAAACGGCTGATTTTCGACAAAAGAGATAACACCCCCATTACGTCATGCTTCAGAAATGTGGAAAATGGTCCGTTTTCAAATGTTTTATTTTTGAACGTCAGTTCACATTTGTAGGTGGATCATCAGTGTTAGAGCTAAAATTAGCATGTTTAAAGTGATTTTCATGCTTCCAGGGCCTCGGGAAGTGAATTAAAAACTATTTGGAGGCATTTAATGTTCGAGCAAAAATGGCTGATTTTCGACAAAAGAGAGAACACCCCCCATTACGTCATGCTTCAGAAATGTGGAAAATGGTCCGTTTTCAAATGTTTTATTTTTGTACGTCAGTTCACATTTGTAGGTGGATCATCAGTGTTAGAGCTAAAATTAGCATGTTTAAAGTGATTTTCATGCTTCCAGGGGCCCTCAACACAAGATTTATGGAATGGTTAAAAGTGCATGAAAATGGCTAATTTACTCACTCTGAGTTCTCAAAAAGGGTTTCTTCACCCCAGGAAGTTAATTAAATACCATTTGGAGGCATTTAATGTTCGAGCCAAAACGGCTGATTTTCGACAAAAGAGATAACACCCCCCCTTTACGTCATGTTTCAGAAATGTGGAAAATGGTCCGTTTTCAAATGTTTTATTTTTGAACGTCAGTTCACATTTGTAGGTGGATCATCAGTGTTAGAGCTAAAATTAGCATGTTTAAAGTGATTTTCATGCTTCCAGGGGCTCGGGAAGTGAATAAATACTATTTGGAGGCATTTAAGGTTCAATCAAAAAAAGCTGATTTTTGACAAAATAGATAACACCCCCCCATTACGTCATGCTTCAGAAATGTGGAAAATGGTCCGTTTTCAAATGTTTTATTTTTGAACGTCAGTTCACATTTGTAGGTGGATCATCAGTGTTAGAGCTAAAATTAGCATGTTTAAAGTGATTTTCATGCTTCCAGGGGCTCGGGAAGTGAATTAAATACTATTTGGAGGCATTTAATGTTCAAGCAAAAACGGCTGATTTTCGACAAAAGAGATAACACCCCCCAAATACGTCATGCTTCAGAAATGTGGAAAATGGTCCGTTTTCAAATGTTTTATTTTTGAACGTCAGTTCACATTAGTAGGTAGATCATCAGTGTTAGAGCTAAAATTAGCCCGTTTAAAGTGATTTTCATGCTTCCAGGGGCCCTAAACACAAGATTTATGGAATGGTTAAAAGTGCATGAAAATGGCCAATTTACTCACTCTGAGTTCTCAAAAAAGGTTTCTTCATCCCGGGAAGTTAATTAAATACCATTTGGAGGCATTTAATGTTCGAGCTAAAACGGATGATTTTCGACAAAAGAGATAACACCCCCCTATTACGTCATGCTTCAGAAATGTGGAAAATGGTCCGTTTTCAAATGTTTTATTTTTGAACGTCAGTTCACATTTGTAGGTGGATCATCAGTGTTAGAGCTAAAATTAGCATGTTTAAAGTGATTTTCATGCTTCCAGGGGCTTGGGAAGTTAATTAAATACAATTTGGAGGCATTTAATGTTTGAGCAAAAACGGCTGATTTTCGACAAAAGAGATAACACCCCCCCCATTACGTCATGCTTCAGAAATGTGGAAAATGGTCCGTTTTCAAATGTTTTATTTTTGAACGTCAGTTCACATTTGTAGGTGGATCATCAGTGTTAGAGTTAAAATTAGCATGTTTAAAGTGATTTTCATGCTTCCAGGGGCCCTAAACACAAGATTTATGGAATGGTTAAAAGTGCATGAAAATGGCCAATTTACTCACTCTGAGTTCTCAAAAAAGGTTTCTTCATCCCGGGAAGTTAATTAAATACCATTTGGAAGCATTTAATGTTCGAGCTAAAACGGATGATTTTCGACAAAAGAGATAACACCCCCCTATTACGTCATGCTTCAGAAATGTGGAAAATGGTCCGTTTTCAAATGTTTTATTTTTGAACGTCAATTCACATTTGTAGGTGGATCATCAGTGTTAGAGCTAAAATTAGCATGTTTAAAGTGATTTTCATGCTTCCAGGGGCTCGGGAAGTGAATTAAATACTATTTGGAGGCATTTACTGTTCGAGCAAAAACGGCTGATTTTCGACAAAAGAGATAACACCCCCCCATTACGTCATGCTTCAGAAACTTGGAAAATGGTCCATTTTCAAATGTTTTATTTTTGAACGTCAGTTCACATTTGTAGGTGGATCATCAGTGTTAGAGCTAAAATTAGCATGTTTAAAGTGATTTTCATGCTTCCAGGGGCCCTAAACACAAGATTTATGGAATGGTTAAAAGTGCATGAAAATGGCCAATTTACTTACTCTGAGTTCTCAAAAAAGGTTTCTTCATCCCGGGAAGTTAATTAAATACCATTTGGAAGCATTTAATGTTCGAGCTAAAACGGATGATTTTCGACAAAAGAGATAACACCCCCCTATTACGTCATGCTTCAGAAATGTGGAAAATGGTCCGTTTTCAAATGTTTTATTTTTGAACGTCAATTCACATTTGTAGGTGGATCATCAGTGTTAGAGCTAAAATTAGCATGTTTAAAGTGATTTTCATGCTTCCAGGGGCTCGGGAAGTGAATTAAATACTATTTGGAGGCATTTACTGTTCGAGCAAAAACGGCTGATTTTCGACAAAAGAGATAACACCCCCCCATTACGTCATGCTTCAGAAACTTGGAAAATGGTCCATTTTCAAATGTTTTATTTTTGAACGTCAGTTCACATTTGTAGGTGGATCATCAGTGTTAGAGCTAAAATTAGCATGTTTAAAGTGATTTTCATGCTTCCAGGGGCCCTAAACACAAGATTTATGGAATGGTTAAAAGTGCATGAAAATGGCCAATTTACTTACTCTGAGTTCTCAAAAAAGGTTTCTTCATCCCGGGAAGTTAATTAAATACCATTTGGAGGCATTTAATGTTCGAGCTAAAACGGATGATTTTCGACGAAAGAGATAACACCCCCCTATTACGTCATGCTTCAGAAATGTGGAAAATGGTCCGTTTTCAAATGTTTTATTTTTGAACGTCAGTTCACATTTGTAGGTGGATCATCAGTGTTAGAGCTAAAATTAGCATGTTTAAAGTGATTTTCATGCTTCCAGGGACCCTAAACACAAGATTTATGGAATGGTTAAAAGTGCATGAAAATGGCCAATTTACTCACTCTGAGTTCTCAAAAAGGATTTCTTCACCCCGGGAAGTTAATTAAATACCATTTGGAGGCATTTAATGTTCGAGCCAAAACGGCTGATTTTCGACAAAAGAGATAACACCCCCCCATTACGTCATGCTTCAGAAATGTGGAAAATGGTCCGTTTTCAAATGGTTTATTTTTGAACTTCAGTTCACATTTGTAGGTGGATCAGCAGTGTTAGAGCTAAAATTAGCATGTTTAAAGTGATTTTCATGCTTCCAGGGGCTCGGGAAGTGAATTAAATACTATTTGGAGGCATTTAATGTTCAAGCAAAAACAGCTGATTTTTGACAAAAGAGATAACACCCCCCCATTACGTCATGCTTCAGAAATGTGGAAAATGGTCCGTTTTCAAATGTTTTATTTTTAAACGTCAGTTCACATTTGTAGGTGGATCATCAGTGTTAGAGCTAAAATTAGCATGTTTAAAGTGATTTTCATGCTTCCAGGGGCCCTAAACACAAGATTTATGGAATGGTTAAAAGTCCATGAAAATGGCCAATTTACTCACTCTGAGTTCTCAAAAAGGGTTTCTTCACCCCGGGAAGTTAATTAAATACCATTTGGAGGCATTTAATGTTCGAGCCAAAACGGCTGATTTTCGACAAAAGGGATAACACCCCCCCATTACGTCATGCTTCAGAAATGTGGAAAATGGTCCGTTTTCAAATGTTTTATTTTTGAACGTCAGATCACATTTGTAGGTGGATCATCAGTGTTAGAGCTAAAATTAGCATGTTTAAAGTGATTTTCATGCTGCCAGGGGCTCGGAAAGTGAATTAAATACTATTTGGAGGCATTTAATGTTCAAGCAAAAACAGCTGATTTTTGACAAAAGAGATAACACCCCCCATTACGTCATGCTTCAGAAATGTGGAAAATGGTCCGTTTTCAAATGTTTTATTTTTGAACATCAGTTCACGTTTGTAGGTGGATTATCAGTGTTACAGCTAAAATTAGCATGTTTAAAGTGATTTTCATGCTTTCAGGGGCCCTAAACACAAGATTTATGGAATGGTTAAAAGTGCATGAAAATGGCCAATTTACTCACTCTGAGTTCTCAAAAAAGGTTTCTTCATCCCGGGAAGTTAATTAAATACCATTTGGAGGCATTTAATGTTCGAGCTAAAACAGATGATTTTCGACAAAAGAGATAACACCCCCCTATTACGTCATGCTTCAGAAATGTGGAAAATGGTCCGTTTTCAAATGTTTTATTTTTGAACGTCAGTTCACATTTGTAGGTGGATCATCAGTGTTAGAGCTAAAATTAGCATGTTTAAAGTGATTTTCATGCTTCCAGGGGCTTGGGAAGTTAATTAAATAGCATTTGGAGGCATTTAATGTTCGAGCAAAAACGGCTGATTTTCGACAAAAGAGATAACACCACCCCCATTACGTCATGCTTCAGAAATGTGGAAAATGGTCCGTTTTCAAATGTTTTATTTTTGAACGTCAGTTCACATTTGTAGGTGGATCATCAGTGTTAGAGCTAAAATTAGCATGTTTAAAGTGATTTTCATGCTTCCAGGGGCCCCAAACACAAGATTTATGGAATGGTTAAAAGTGCATGAAAATGGCCAATTTACTCACTCTGAGTTCTCAAAAAGGGTTTCTTTACCCCGGGAATTTAATTAAATACCATTTGGAGGCATTTAATGTTCGAGCCAAAACGGCTGATTTTCGACAAATGAGATAACACCCCCCCATTACGTCATGCTTCAGAAATGTGGAAAATGGTCCGGTTTCAAATGTTTTATTTTTGTACGTCAGTTCACATTTGTAGGTGGATCATCAGTGTTAGAGCTAAAATTAGCATGTTTAAAGTGATTTTCATGCTTCCAGGGGCCCTCAACACAAGATTTATGGAATGGTTAAAAGTGCATGAAAATGGCTAATTTACTCACTCTGAGTTCTCAAAAAGGGTTTCTTCACCCCAGGAAGTTAATTAAATACCATTTGGAGGCATTTAATGTTCGAGCCAAAACGGCTGATTTTCGACAAAAGAGATAACACCCCCCTTTACGTCATGTTTCAGAAATGTGGAAAATGGTCCGTTTTCAAATGTTTTATTTTTGAACGTCAGTTCACATTTGTAGGTGGATCATCAGTGTTAGAGCTAAAATTAGCATGTTTAAAGTGATTTTCATGCTTCCAGGGGCTCGGGAAGTGAATAAATACTATTTGGAGGCATTTAAGGTTCAATCAAAAAAAGCTGATTTTTGACAAAATAGATAACACCCCCCCATTACGTCATGCTTCAGAAATGTGGAAAATGGTCCGTTTTCAAATGTTTTATTTTTGAACGTCAGTTCACATTTGTAGGTGGATCATCAGTGTTAGAGCTAAAACTAGCATGTTTAAAGTGATTTTCATGCTTCCAGGGGCTCGGGAAGTGAATTAAATACTATTTGGAGGCATTTAATGTTCAAGCAAAAACGGCTGATTTTCGACAAAAGAGATAACACCCCCCAAATACGTCATGCTTCAGAAATGTGGAAAATGGTCCGTTTTCAAATGTTTTATTTTTGAACGTCAGTTCACATTAGTAGGTAGATCATCAGTGTTAGAGCTAAAATTAGCCTGTTTAAAGTGATTTTCATGCTTCCAGGGGCCCTAAACACAAGATTTATGGAATGGTTAAAAGTGCATGAAAATGGCCAATTTACTCACTCTGAGTTCTCAAAAAAGGTTTCTTCATCCCGGGAAGTTAATTAAATACCATTTGGAGGCATTTAATGTTCGAGCTAAAACGGATGATTTTCGACAAAAGAGATAACACCCCCCTATTACGTCATGCTTCAGAAATGTGGAAAATGGTCCGTTTTCAAATGTTTTATTTTTGAACGTCAGTTCACATTTGTAGGTGGATCATCAGTGTTAGAGCTAAAATTAGCATGTTTAAAGTGATTTTCATGCTTCCAGGGGCTTGGGAAGTTAATTAAATACAATTTGGAGGCATTTAATGTTCGAGCAAAAACGGCTGATTTTCGACAAAAGAGATAACACCCCCCCATTACGTCATGCTTCAGAAATGTGGAAAATGGTCCGTTTTCAAATGTTTTATTTTTGAACGTTAGTTCACATTTGTAGGTGGATCATCAGTGTTAGAGTTAAAATTAGCATGTTTAAAGTGATTTTCATGCTTCCAGGGGCCCTAAACACAAGATTTATGGAATGGTTAAAAGTGCATGAAAGTGGCCAATTTACTCACTCTGAGTTCTCAAAAAAGGTTTCTTCATCCCGGGAAGTTAATTAAATACCATTTGGAAGCATTTAATGTTCGAGCTAAAACGGATCATTTTCGACAAAAGAGATAACACCCCCCTATTACGTCATGCTTCAGAAATGTGGAAAATGGTCCGTTTTCAAATGTTTTATTTTTGAACGTCAGTTCACATTTGTAGGTGGATCATCAGTGTTAGAGCTAAAATTAGCATGTTTAAAGTGATTTTCATGCTTCCAGGGGCTCGGGAAGTGAATTAAATACTATTTGGAGGCATTTAATGTTCAAGCAAAAACAGCTGATTTTTGACAGACCCCCCCATTACGTCATGCTTCAGAAATGTGGAAAATGGTCCGTTTTCAAATGTTTTATTTTTGAACGTCAGTTCACATTTGTAGGTGGATCATCAGTGTTAGAGCTAAAATTAGCATGTTTAAAGTGATTTTCATGCTTCCAGGGGCTCGGGAAGTTAAGTAAATACCATTTGGAGGCATTTAATGTTCGAGCAAAAACGGCTGATTTTCGACAAAAGAGATAACACCCCCCCATTACGTCATGCTTCAGAAACTTGGAAAATGGTCCGTTTTCAAATGTTTTATTTTTGAACGTCAGTTCACATTTGTAGGTGGATCATCAGTGTTAGAGCTAAAATTAGCATGTTTAAAGTGATTTTCATGCTTCCAGGGGCCCTAAACACAAGATTTATGGAATGGTTAAAAGTGCATGAAAATGGCCAATTTACTTACTCTGAGTTCTCAAAAAAGGTTTCTTCATCCCGGGAAGTTAATTAAATACCATTTGGAGGCATTTAATGTTCGAGCTAAAACGGTTGATTTTCGACGAAAGAGATAACACCCCCCTATTACGTCATGCTTCGGAAATGTGGAAAATGGTCCGTTTTCAAATGTTTTATTTTTGAACGTCAGTTCACATTTGTAGGTGGATCATCAGTGTTAGAGCTAAAATTAGCATGTTTAAAGTGATTTTCATGCTTCCAGGGACCCTAAACACAAGATTTATGGAATGGTTAAAAGTGCATGAAAATGGCCAATTTACTCACTCTGAGTTCTCAAAAAGGATTTCTTCACCCCGGGAAGTTAATTAAATACCATTTGGAGGCATTTAATGTTCGAGCCAAAACGGCTGATTTTCGACAAAAGAGATAACACC
Organism: Lissotriton vulgaris; assembly: GCF_964263255.1. Lineage (NCBI taxonomy): Eukaryota > Metazoa > Chordata > Amphibia > Caudata > Salamandridae > Lissotriton > Lissotriton vulgaris. The sequence goes on from NW_028240993.1 coordinate 140,122, forward strand.
CCCCCATTACGTCATGCTTCAGAAATGTGGAAAATGGTCCGTTTTCAAATGGTTTATTTTTGAACGTCAGTTCACATTTGTAGGTGGATCAGCAGTGTTAGAGCTAAAATTAGCATGTTTAAAGTGATTTTCATGCTTCCAGGGGCTCGGGAAGTGAATTAAATACTATTTGGAGGCATTTAATGTTCAAGCAAAAACAGCTGATTTTTGACAAAAGAGATAACACCCCCCCATTACGTCATGCTTCAGAAATGTGGAAAATGGTCCGTTTTCAAATGTTTTATTTTTAAACGTCAGTTCACATTTGTAGGTGGATCATCAGTGTTAGAGCTAAAATTAGCATGTTTAAAGTGATTTTCATGCTTCCAGGGGCCCTAAACACAAGATTTATGGAATGGTTAAAAGTCCATGAAAATGGCCAATTTACTCACTCTGAGTTCTCAAAAAGGGTTTCTTCACCCCGGGAAGTTAATTAAGTACCATTTGGAGGCATTTAATGTTCGAGCCAAAACGGCTGATTTTCGACAAGAGAGATAACACCCCCCCATTACGTCATGCTTCAGAAATGTGGAAAATGGTCCGTTTTCAAATGTTTTATTTTTGAACGTCAGATCACATTTGTAGGTGGATCATCAGTGTTAGAGCTAAAATTAGCATGTTTAAAGTGATTTTCATGCTGCCAGGGGCTCGGAAAGTGAATTAAATACTATTTGGAGGCATTTAATGTTCAAGCAAAAACAGCTGATTTTTGACAAAAGAGATAACACCCCCCATTACGTCATGCTTCAGAAATGTGGAAAATGGTCCGTTTTCAAATGTTTTATTTTTGAACGTCAGTTCACGTTTGTAGGTGGATTATCAGTGTTACAGCTAAAATTAGCATGTTTAAAGTGATTTTCATGCTTTCAGGGGCCCTAAACACAAGATTTATGGAATGGTTAAAAGTGCATGAAAATGGCCAATTTACTCACTCTGAGTTCTCAAAAAAGGTTTCTTCATCCCGGGAAGTTAATTAAATACCATTTGGAGGCATTTAATGTTCGAGCTAAAACAGATGATTTTCGACAAAAGAGATAACACCCCCCTATTACGTCATGCTTCAGAAATGTGGAAAATGGTCCGTTTTCAAATGTTTTATTTTTGAACGTCAGTTCACATTTGTAGGTGGATCATCAGTGTTAGAGCTAAAATTAGCATGTTTAAAGTGATTTTCATGCTTCCAGGGGCTTGGGAAGTTAATTAAATACCATTTGGAGGCATTTAATGTTCGAGCAAAAACGGCTGATTTTCGACAAAAGAGATAACACCCCCCCCATTACGTCATGCTTCAGAAATGTGGAAAATGGTCCGTTTTCAAATGTTTTATTTTTGAACGTCAGTTCACATTTGTAGGTGGATCATCAGTGTTAGAGTTAAAATTAGCATGTTTAAAGTGATTTTCATGCTTCCAGGGGCCCTAAACACAAGATTTATGGAATGGTTAAAAGTGCATGAAAATGGCCAATTTACTCACTCTGAGTTCTCAAAAAAGGTTTCTTCATCCCGGGAAGTTAATTAAATACCATTTGGAGGCATTTAATGTTCGAGCTAAAACGGATGATTTTAGACAAAAGAGATAACACCCCCCTATTACGTCATGCTTCAGAAATGTGGAAAATGGTCCGTTTTCAAATGTTTTATTTTTGAACATCAGTTCACATTTGTAGGTGGATCATCAGTGTTAGAGCTAAAATTAGCATGTTTAAAGTGATTTTCATGCTTCCAGGGGCTCGGGAAGTGAATTAAATACTATTTGGAGGCATTTAATGTTCAAGCAAAAACAGCTGATTTTTGACAAAAGAGATAGCACCCCCCCATTACGTCATGCTTCAGAAATGTGGAAAATGGTCCGTTTTCAAATGTTTTATTTTTGAACGTCAGTTCACATTTGTAGGTGGATCATCAGCGTTAGAGCTAAAATTAGCATGTTTAAAGTGATTTTCATGCTTCCAGGGGCTCGGGAAGTTAAGTAAATACCATTTGGAGGCATTTAATGTTCGAGCAAAAACGGCTGATTTTCGACAAAAGAGATAACACCCCCCCATTACGTCATGCTTGAGAAACTTGGAAAATGGTCCATTTTCAAATGTTTTATTTTTGAACGTCAGTTCACATTTGTAGGTGGATCATCAGTGTTAGAGCTAAAATTAGCATGTTTAAAGTGATTTTCATGCTTCCAGGGGCCCTAAACACAAGATTTATGGAATGGTTAAAAGTGCATGAAAATGGCCAATTTACTCACTCTGAGTTCTCAAAAAGGATTTCTTCACCCCGGGAAGTTAATTAAATACCATTTTGTGGCATTTAATGTTCGAGCCAAAACGGCTGATTTTCGACAAAAGAGATAACACCCCCCCATTACGTCATGCTTCAGAAATGTGGAAAATGGTCCGTTTTCAAATGGTTTATTTTTGAACGTCAGTTCACGTTTGTAGGTGGATCAGCAGTGTTAGAGCTAAAATTAGCATGTTTAAAGTGATTTTCATGCTTCCAGGTGCTCGGGAAGTGAATTAAATACTATTTGGAGGCATTTAATGTTCAAGCAAAAACAGCTGATTTTTGACAAAAGAGATAACACCCCCCCATTACGTCATGCTTCAGAAATGTGGAAAATGGTCCGTTTTCAAATGTTTTATTTTTGAACGTCAGTTCACATTTGTAGGTGGATCATCAGTGTTAGAGCTAAAATTAGCATGTTTAAAGTGATTTTCATGCTTCCAGGGGCCCTAAACACAAGATTTATGGAATGGTTAAAAGTGCATGAAAATGGCCAATTTACTCACTCTGAGTTCTCAAAAAGGGTTTCTTTACCCCGGGAATTTAATTAAATACCATTTGGAGGCATTTAATGTTCGAGCCAAAACGGCTGATTTTCGACAAAAGAGATAACACCCCCCATTACGTCATGCTTCAGAAATGTGGAAAATGGTCCGTTTTCAAATGTTTTACTTTTGAACGTCAGTTCACATTTGTATGTGGATCATCAGTGTTAGAGCTAAAATTAGCATGTTTAAAGTGATTTTCATGCTTCCAGGGGCTCGGGAAGTGAATTAAATACTATTTGAAGGCATTTATTGTTCAAGCAAAAACAGCTGATTTTTGACAAAAGAGATAACACCCCCCCATTACGTCATGCTTCAGAAATGTGGAAAATGGTCCGTTTTCAAATGTTTTATTTTTGAACGTCAGTTCACGTTTGTAGGTGGATCATCAGTGTTACAGCTAAAACTAGCATGTTTAAAGTGATTTTCATGCTTTCAGGGGCCCTAAACACAAGATTTATGGAATGGTTAAAAGTGCATGAAAATGGCCAATTTACTCACTCTGAGTTCTCAAAAAAGGTTTCTTCATCCCGGGAAGTTAATTAAATACCATTTGGAGGCATTTAATGTTCGAGCTAAAACGGATGATTTTCGACAAAAGAGATAACACCCCCCCCCCATTACGTCATGCTTCAGAAATGTGGAAAATGGTCCGTTTTCAAATGTTTTATTTTTGAACGTCAGTTCACATTTGTAGGTGGATCATCAGTGTTAGAGCTAAAATTAGCATGTTTAAACTGATTTTCATGCTTCCAGGGGCTCAGGAAGTGAATTAAATACTATTTGGAGGCATTTAATGTTCAAGCAAAAGCAGCTGATTTTTGACAAAAGAGATAACACCCCCCATTACGTCATGCTTCAGAAATGTGGAAAATGGTCCGTTTTCAAATGTTTTATTTTTGAACGTCAGTTCACATTTGTAGGTGGATCATCAGTGTTAGAGCTAAAATTAGCATGTTTAAAGTGATTTTCATGCTTCCAGGGGCCCTAAACACAAGATTTATGGAATGGTTAAAAGTGCATGAAAATGGCCAATTTACTCACTCTGAGTTTTCAAAAAGGGTTTCTTTACCCCGGGAAGTTATTAAATACCATTTGGAGGCATTTAATGTTCGAGCCAAAACGGCTGATTTTCGACAAAAGAGATAACACCCCCCCATTACGTCATGCTTCAGAAATGTGGAAAATGGTCCGTTTTCAAATGTTTCATTTTTGAACGTCAGTTCACATTTGTAGGTGGATCATCAGTGTTAGAGCTAAAATTAGCATGTTTAAAGTGATTTTCATGCTTCCAGGTGCTCGGGAAGTGAATTAAATACTATTTGGAGGCATTTAATGTTCAAGCTAAAACAGCAGATTTTTGACAAAAGAGATAACACCCCCCCATTACGTCATGCTTCAGAAATGTGGAAAATGGTCCGTTTTCAAATGTTTTATTTTTGAACGTCAGTTCACATTTGTAGGTGGATCATCAGTGTTAGAGCTAAAATTAGCATGTTTAAAGTGATTTTCATGCTTCCAGGGGCCGTAAACACAAGATTTATGGAATGGTTAAAAGTGCATGAAAATGGCCAATTTACTCACTCTGAGTTCTCAAGAAGGGTTTCTTCACCCCGGGAAGTTAATTAAATACCATTTGGAGGCATTTAATGTTCGAGCAAAAACGGCTGATTTTCGACAAAAGAGATAACACCCCCCCATTACGTCATGCTTCAGAAATGTGGAAAATGGTCCGTTTTCAAATGTTTTATTTTTGAACGTCAGTTCACATTTGTAGGTGGATCATCAGTGTTAGAGCTAAAATTAGCATGTTTAAAGTGATTTTCATGCTTCCAGGGGCTCGGAAAGTGAATTAAATACTATTTGGAGGCATTTAATGTTCAAGCAAAAACAGCTGATTTTTGACAAAAGAGATAACACCCCCCCATTACGTCATGCTTCAGAAATGTGGAAAATGGTCCGTTTTCAAATGTTTTATTTTTAAACGTCAGTTCACATTTGTAGGTGGATCATCAGTGTTAGAGCTAAAATTAGCATGTTTAAAGTGATTTTCATGCTTCCAGGGGCCCTAAACACAAGATTTATGGAATGGTTAAAAGTGCATGAAAATGGCCCATTTACTCACTCTGAGTTCTCAAAAAAGGTTTCTTCATCCCGGGAAGTTAATTAAATACCATTTGGAGGCATTTAATGTTCGAGCTAAAACGGATGATTTTCGACAAAAGAGATAACACCCCCCCATTACGTCATGCTTCAGAAATGTGGAAAATGGTCCGTTTTCAAATGTTTTATTTTTGAACGTCAGTTCACATTTGTAGGTGGATCATCAGTGTTAGAGCTAAAATTAGCATGTTTAAAGTGATTTTCATGCTTCCAGGGGCTCAGGAAGTGAATTAAATACTATTTGTAGGCATTTAATGCTCAAGCAAAAACAGCTGATTTTTGACAAAAGAGATAACACCCCCCATTACGTCATGCTTCAGAAATGTGGAAAATGGTCCGTTTTCAAATGTTTTATTTTTGAACGTCAGTTCACATTTGTAGGTGGATCATCAGTGTTAGAGCTAAAATTAGCATGTTTAAAGTGATTTTCATGCTTCCAGGGGCCCTAAACACAAGATTTATGGAATGGTTAAAAGTGCATGAAAATGGCCAATTTACTCACTCTGAGTTTTCAAAAAGGGTTTCTTTACCCCGGGAAGTTAATTAAATACCATTTGGAGGCATTTAATGTTCGAGACAAAACGGCTGATTTTCGACAAAAGAGATAACACCCCCCCATTACGTCATGCTTCAGAAATGTGGAAAATGGTCCGTTTTCAAATGTTTTATTATTGAACGTCAGTTCACATTTGTAGGTGGATCATCAGTGTTAGAGCTAAAATTAGCATGTTTAATGTGATTTTCATGCTTCCAGGGGCTCGGAAAGTGATTTAAATACTATTTGGAGGCATTTAATGTTCAAGCAAAAACAGCTGATTTTTGACAAAAGAGATAACACCCCCCCATTACGTCATGCTTCAGAAATGTGGAAAATGGTCCGTTTTCAAATGTTTTATTTTTGAACGTCAGTTCACATTTGTAGGTGGATCATCAGTGTTAGAGCTAAAATTAGCATGTTTAAAGTGATTTTCATGCTTCCAGGGGCCCTAAACACAAGATTTATGGAATGGTTAAAAGTGCATGAAAATGGCCAATTTACTCACTCTGAGTTCTCAAAAAGGGTTTCTTCACCCCGGGAAGTTAATTAAATACCATTTGGAGGCATTTAATGTTCGAGCCAAAACGGCTGATTTTCGACAAAAGAGATAACACCCCCCCATTACGTCATGCTTCAGAAATGTGGAAAATGGTCCGTTTTCAAATGTTTTATTGTTGAACGTCAGTTCACATTTGTAGGTGGATCATCAGTGTTAGAGTTAAAATTAGCATGTTTAAAGTGATTTTCATGCTTCCAGGGGCCCTAAACACAAGATTTATGGAATGGTTAAAAGTCCATGAAAATGGCCAATTTCTCTGAGTTCTCAAAAAGGGTTTCTTCACCCCGGGAAGTTAATTAAATACCATTTGGAGGCATTTAATGTTCGAGCCAAAACGGCTGATTTTCGACAAAAGAGAAAACACCCCCCCATTACGTCATGCTTCAGAAATGTGGAAAATGGTCCGTTTTCAAATGTTTTATTTTTGAACGTCAGTTCACATTTGTAGGTGGATCATCAGTGTTAGAGCTAAAATTAGCATGTTTAAAGTGATTTTCATGCTTCCAGGGGCCCTAAACACAAGATTTATGGAATGGTTAAAAGTGCATGAAAATGGCCAATTTACTCACTCTGGGTTTTCAAAAAGGGTTTCTTCACCCCGGGAAGTTAATTAAATACCATTTGGAGGCATTTAATGTTCGAGCCAAAACGGCTGATTTTCGACAAAAGAGATAACACCCCCCCATTACGTCATGCTTCAGAAATGTGGAAAATGGTCCGTTTTCAAATGTTTTATTGTTGAACGTCAGTTCACATTTGTAGGTGAATCATCAGTGTTAGAGCTAAAATTAGCATGTTTAAAGTGATTTTCATGCTTCCAGGGGCCCTAAACACAAGATTTATGGAATGGTTAAAAGTCCATGAAAATGGCCAATTTACTCACTCTGAGTTCTCAAAAAGGGTTTCTTCACCCCGGGAAGTTAATTAAATACCATTTGGAGGAATTTAATGTTCGAGCCAAAACGGCTGATTTTCGACAAAAGAGATAACACCCCCCCATTACGTCATGCTTCAGAAATGTGGAAAATGGTCCGTTTTCAAATGTTTTATTTTTGAACGTCAGTTCACATTTGTAGGTGGATCATCAGTGTTAGAGCTAAAATTAGCATGTTTAAAGTGATTTTCATGCTTCCAGGTGCTCGGGAAGTGAATTAAATACTATTTGGAGGCATTTAATGTTCAAGCTAAAACAGCAGATTTTTGACAAAAGAGATAACACCCCCCATTACGTCATGCTTCAGAAATGTGGAAAATGGTCCGTTTTCAAATGTTTTATTTTTGAACGTCAGTTCACATTTGTAGGTGGATCATCAGGGTTAGAGCTAAAATTAGCATGTTTAAAGTGATTTTCATGCTTCCAGGGGCCCTAAACAAAGGATTTATAGAATGGTTAAAAGTGCATGAAAATGGCCTATTTACTCACTCTGAGTTCTCAAGAAGGGTTTCTTCACCCCGGGAAGTTAATTAAATACCATTTGGAGGCATTTAATGTTCGAGCAAAAACGGCTGATTTTCGACAAAAGAGATAACACCCCCCCATTACGTCATGCTTCAGAAATGTGGAAAATGGTCCGTTTTCAAATGTTTTATTTTTGAACGTCAGTTCACATTTGTAGGTGGATAATCAGTGTTAGAGCTAAAATTAGCATGTTTAAAGTGATTTTCATGCTTCCAGGGGCTCGGGAAGTGAATTAAATACTATTTGGAGGCATTTAATGTTCAAGCAAAAACAGCTGATTTTTGACAAAAGAGATAACACCCCCCCATTACTTCATGCTTCAGAAATGTGGAAAATGGTCCGTTTTCAAATGTTTTATTTTTGAACGTCAGTTCACATTTGTAGGTGGATCATCAGTGTTAGAGCTAAAATTAGCATGTTTAAAGTGATTTTCATGCTTCCAAGGGCCCTAAACACAAGATTTATGGAATGGTTAAAAGTGCATGAAAATGGCCAATTTACTCACTCTGAGTTCTCAAAAAGGGTTTCTTCACCCTGGGAAGTTAATTAAATACCATTTGGAGGCATTTAATGTTCGAGCAAAAACGGCTGATTTTCGACAAAAGAGATAACACCCCCCCATTACGTCATGCTTCAGAAATGTGGAAAATGGTCCGTTTTCAAATGTTTTATTTTTGAACGTCAGTTCACATTTGTAGGTGGATCATCAGTGTTAGAGCTAAAATTAACATGTTTAAAGTGATTTTCATGCTTTCAGGGGCCCAAAACACAAGATTTATGGAATGGTTAAAAGTGCATGAAAATGGCCAATTTACTCACTCTGAGTTCTCAAAAAAGGTTTCTTCATCCCGGGAAGTTAATTAAATACCATTTGGAGGCATTTAATGTTCGAGCTAAAACTGATGATTTTCGACAAAAGAGATAACACCCCCCCCATTACGTCATGCTTCAGAAATGTGGAAAATGGTCCGTTTTCAAATGTTTTATTTTTGAACGTCAGTTCACATTTGTAGGTGGATCATCAGTGTTAGAGCTAAAATTAGCATGTTTAAAGTGATTTTCATGCTTCCAGGGGCCCTAAACACAAGATTTATGGAATGGTTAAAAGTGCATGAAAATGGCCAATTTACTCACTCTGAGTTCTCAAAAAGGGTTTCTTCACCCCGGGAAGTTAATTAAATACCATTTGGAGGCATTTAATGTTCGAGCCAAAATGGCTGATTTTCGGCAAAAGAGATAACACCCCCCCATTACGTCATGCTTCAGAAATGTGGAAAATGGTCCGTTTTCAAATGTTTTATTTTTGAACGTCAGTTCACATTTGTAGGTGGATCATCAGTGTTAGAGCTAAAATTAGCATGTTTAAAGTGATTTTCATGCTTCCAGGGGCTCAGGAAGTGAATTAAATACTATTTGTAGGCATTTAATGCTCAAGCAAAAACAGCTGATTTTTGACAAAAGAGATAACACCCCCCATTACGTCATGCTTCAGAAATGTGGAAAATGGTCCGTTTTCAAATGTTTTATTTTTGAACGTCAGTTCACATTTGTAGGTGGATCATCAGTGTTAGAGCTAAAATTAGCATGTTTAAAGTGATTTTCATGCTTCCAGGGGCCCTAAACACAAGATTTATGGAATGGTTAAAAGTGCATGAAAATGGCCAATTTACTCACTCTGAGTTTTCAAAAAGGGTTTCTTTACCCCGGGAAGTTAATTAAATACCATTTGGAGGCATTTAATGTTCGAGACAAAACGGCTGATTTTCGACAAAAGAGATAACACCCCCCCATTACGTCATGCTTCAGAAATGTGGAAAATGGTCCGTTTTCAAATGTTTTATTATTGAACGTCAGTTCACATTTGTAGGTGGATCATCAGTGTTAGAGCTAAAATTAGCATGTTTAATGTGATTTTCATGCTTCCAGGGGCTCGGAAAGTGATTTAAATACTATTTGGAGGCATTTAATGTTCAAGCAAAAACAGCTGATTTTTGACAAAAGAGATAACACCCCCCCATTACGTCATGCTTCAGAAATGTGGAAAATGGTCCGTTTTCAAATGTTTTATTTTTGAACGTCAGTTCACATTTGTAGGTGGATCATCAGTGTTAGAGCTAAAATTAGCATGTTTAAAGTGATTTTCATGCTTCCAGGGGCCCTAAACACAAGATTTATGGAATGGTTAAAAGTGCATGAAAATGGCCAATTTACTCACTCTGAGTTCTCAAAAAGGGTTTCTTCACCCCGGGAAGTTAATTAAATACCATTTGGAGGCATTTAATGTTCGAGCCAAAACGGCTGATTTTCGACAAAAGAGATAACACCCCCCCATTACGTCATGCTTCAGAAATGTGGAAAATGGTCCGTTTTCAAATGTTTTATTGTTGAACGTCAGTTCACATTTGTAGGTGGATCATCAGTGTTAGAGCTAAAATTAGCATGTTTAAAGTGATTTTCATGCTTCCAGGGGCCCGAAACACAAGATTTATGGAATGGTTAAAAGTCCATGAAAATGGCCAATTTACTCACTCTGAGTTCTCAAAAAGGGTTTCTTCACCCCGGGAAGTTAATTAAATACCATTTGGAGGCATTTAATGTTCGAGCCAAAACGGCTGATTTTCGACAAAAGAGATAACACCCCCCCATTACGTCATGCTTCAGAAATGTGGAAAATGGTCCGTTTTCAAATGTTTCATTTTTGAACGTCAGTTCACATTTGTAGGTGGATCATCAGTGTTAGAGCTAAAATTAGCATGTTTAAAGTGATTTTCATGCTTCCAGGGGCCCTAAAATAAAGATTTATGGAATGGTTAAAAGTGCATGAAAATGGCCAATTTACTCACTCTGGGTTTTCAAAAAGGGTTTCTTCACCCCGGGAAGTTAATTAAATACCATTTGGAGGCATTTAATGTTCGAGCCAAAACGGCTGATTTTCGACAAAAGAGATAACACCCCCCCCATTACGTCATGCTTCAGAAATGTGGAAAATGGTCCGTTTTCAAATGTTTTATTGTTGAACGTCAGTTCACATTTGTAGGTGGATCATCAGTGTTAGAGCTAAAATTAGCATGTTTAAAGTGATTTTCATGCTTCCATGGGCCCTAAACACAAGATTTATGGAATGGTTAAAAGTCCATGAAAATGGCCAATTTACTCACTCTGAGTTCTCAAAAAGGGTTTCTTCACCCCGGGAAGTTAATTAAATACCATTTGGAGGCATTTAATGTTCGAGCCAAAACGGCTGATTTTCGACAAAAGAGATAACACCCCCCCATTACGTCATGCTTCAGAAATGTGGAAAATGGTCCGTTTTCAAATGGTTTATTTTTGAACGTCAGTTCACATTTGTAGGTGGATCAGCAGTGTTAGAGCTAAAATTAGCATGTTTAAAGTGATTTTCATGCTTCCAGGGGCTCGGGAAGTGAATTAAATACTATTTGGAGGCATTTAATGTTCAAGCAAAAACAGCTGATTTTTGACAAAAGAGATAACACCCCCCCATTACGTCATGCTTCAGAAATGTGGAAAATGGTCCGTTTTCAAATGTTTTATTTTTGAACGTCAGTTCACGTTTGTAGGTGGATCATCAGTGTTACAGCTAAAACTAGCATGTTTAAAGTGATTTTCATGCTTTCAGGGGCCCTAAACACAAGATTTATGGAATGGTTAAAAGTGCATGAAAATGGCCAATTTACTCACTCTGAGTTCTCAAAAAAGGTTTCTTCATCCCGGGAAGTTAATTAAATACCATTTGGAGGCATTTAATGTTCGAGCTAAAACGGATGATTTTCAACAAAAGAGAAACCCCCCCCCCCCCATTACGTCATGCTTCAGAAATGTGGAAAATGGTCCGTTTTCAAATGTTTTATTTTTGAACGTCAGTTCACATTTGTAGGTGGATCATCAGTGTTAGAGCTAAAATTAGCATGTTTAAACTGATTTTCATGCTTCCAGGGGCTCAGGAAGTGAATTAAATACTATTTGGAGGCATTTAATGTTCAAGCAAAAACAGCTGATTTTTGACAAAAGAGATAACACCCCCCATTACGTCATGCTTCAGAAATGTGGAAAATGGTCCGTTTTCAAATGTTTTATTTTTGAACGTCAGTTCACATTTGTAGGTGGATCATCAGTGTTAGAGCTAAAATTAGCATGTTTAAAGTGATTTTCATGCTTCCAGGGGCCCTAAACACAAGATTTATGGAATGGTTAAAAGTGCATGAAAATGGCCAATTTACTCACTCTGAGTTTTCAAAAAGGGTTTCTTTACCCCGGGAAGTTAATTAAATACCATTTGGAGGCATTTAATGTTCGAGCCAAAACGGCTGATTTTCGACAAAAGAGATAACACCTCCCCATTACGTCATGCTTCAGAAATGTGGAAAATGGTCCGTTTTCAAATGTTTTATTATTGAACGTCAGTTCACATTTGTAGGTGGATCATCAGTGTTAGAGCTAAAATTAGCATGTTTAATGTGATTTTCATGCTTCCAGGGGCTCGGAAAGTGATTTAAATACTATTTGGAGGCATTTAATGTTCAAGCAAAAACAGCTGATTTTTGACAAAAGAGATAACACCCCCCCATTACGTCATGCTTCAGAAATGTGGAAAATGGTCCGTTTTCAAATGTTTTATTTTTGAACGTCAGTTCACATTTGTAGGTGGATCATCAGTGTTAGAGCTAAAATTAGCATGTTTAAAGTGATTTTCATGCTTCCAGGGGCCTAAACACAAGATTTATGGAATGGTTAAAAGTGCATGAAAATGGCCAATTTACTCACTCTGAGTTCTCAAAAAGGGTTTCTTCACCCCGGGAAGTTAATTAAATACCATTTGGAGGCATTTAATGTTCGAGCCAAAACGGCTGATTTTCGACAAAAGAGATAACACCCCCCCATTACGTCATGCTTCAGAAATGTGGAAAATGGTCCGTTTTCAAATGTTTTATTGTTGAACGTCAGTTCACATTTGTAGGTGGATCATCAGTGTTAGAGCTAAAATTAGCATGTTTAAAGTGATTTTCATGCTTCCAGGGGCCCTAAACACAAGATTTATGGAATGGTTAAAAGTCCATGGAAATGGCCAATTTACTCACTCTGAGTTCTCAAAAAGGGTTTCTTCACCCCGGGAAGTTAATTAAATACCATTTGGAGGCATTTAATGTTCGAGCCAAAACGGCTGATTTTCGACAAAAGAGATAACACCCCCCCATTACGTCATGCTTCAGAAATGTGGAAAATGGTCCGTTTTCAAATGTTTTATTTTTGAACGTCAGTTCACATTTGTAGGTGGATCATCAGTGTTAGAGCTAAAATTAGCATGTTTAAAGTGATTTTCATGCTTCCAGGGGCCCTAAACACAAGATTTATGGAATGGTTAGAAGTGCATGAAAATGGCCAATTTACTCACTCTGAGTTCTCAAGAAGGGTTTCTTCACCCCGGGAAGTTAATTAAATACCATTTGGAGGCATTTAATGTTCGAGCAAAAACGGCTGATTTTCGACAAAAGAGATAACACCCCCCCATTACGTCATGCTTCAGAAATGTGGAAAATGGTCCGTTTTCAAATGTTTCATTTTTGAACGTCAGTTCACATTTGTAGGTGGATCATCAGTGTTAGAGCTAAAATTAGCATGTTTAAAGTGATTTTCATGCTTCCAGGTGCTCGGGAAGTGAATTAAATACTATTTGGAGGCATTTAATGTTCAAGCTAAAACAGCAGATTTTTGACAAAAGAGATAACACCCCCCCATTACGTCATGCTTCAGAAATGTGGAAAATGGTCCGTTTTCAAATGTTTTATTTTTGAACGTCAGTTCACATTTGTAGGTGGATCATCAGTGTTAGAGCTAAAATTAGCATGTTTAAAGTGATTTTCATGCTTCCAGGGGCCCTAAACACAAGATTTATGGAATGGTTAAAAGTGCATGAAAATGGCCAATTTACTCACTCTGAGTTCTCAAGAAGGGTTTCTTCACCCCGGGAAGTTAATTAAATACCATTTGGAGGCATTTAATGTTCGAGCAAAAACGGCTGATTTTCGACAAAAGAGATAACACCCCCCCATTACGTCATGCTTCAGAAATGTGGAAAATGGTCCGTTTTCAAATGTTTTATTTTTGAACGTCAGTTCACATTTGTAGGTGGATCATCAGTGTTAGAGCTAAAATTAGCATGTTTAAACTGATTTTCATGCTTCCAGGGGCTCAGGAAGTGAATTAAATACTATTTGGAGGCATTTAATGTTCAAGCAAAAACAGCTGATTTTTGACAAAAGAGATAACACCCCCCATTACGTCATGCTTCAGAAATGTGGAAAATGGTCCGTTTTCAAATGTTTTATTTTTGAACGTCAGTTCACATTTGTAGGTGGATCATCAGTGTTAGAGCTAAAATTAGCATGTTTAAAGTGATTTTCATGCTTCCAGGGGCCCTAAACACAAGATTTATGGAATGGTTAAAAGTGCATGAAAATGGCCAATTTACTCACTCTGAGTTTTCAAAAAGGGTTTCTTTACCCCGGGAAGTTAATTAAATACCATTTGGAGGCATTTAATGTTCGAGCCAAAACGGCTGATTTTCGACAAAAGAGATAACACCTCCCCATTACGTCATGCTTCAGAAATGTGGAAAATGGTCCGTTTTCAAATGTTTTATTATTGAACGTCAGTTCACATTTGTAGGTGGATCATCAGTGTTAGAGCTAAAATTAGCATGTTTAATGTAATTTTCATGCTTCCAGGGGCTCGGAAAGTGATTTAAATACTATTTGGAGGCATTTAATGTTCAAGCAAAAACAGCTGATTTTTGACAAAAGAGATAACACCCCCCCATTACGTCATGCTTCAGAAATGTGGAAAATGGTCCGTTTTCAAATGTTTTATTTTTGAACGTCAGTTCACATTTGTAGGTGGATCATCAGTGTTAGAGCTAAAATTAGCATGTTTAAAGTGATTTTCATGCTTCCAGGGGCCTAAACACAAGATTTATGGAATGGTTAAAAGTGCATGAAAATGGCCAATTTACTCACTCTGAGTTCTCAAAAAGGGTTTCTTCACCCCGGGAAGTTAATTAAATACCATTTGGAGGCATTTAATGTTCGAGCCACAACGGCTGATTTTCGACAAAAGAGATAACACCCCCCCATTACGTCATGCTTCAGAAATGTGGAAAATGGTCCGTTTTCAAATGTTTTATTGTTGAACGTCAGTTCACATTTGTAGGTGGATCATCAGTGTTAGAGCTAAAATTAGCATGTTTAAAGTGATTTTCATGCTTCCAGGGGCCCTAAACACAAGATTTATGGAATGGTTAAAAGTCCATGAAAATGGCCAATTTACTCACTCTGAGTTCTCAAAAAGGGTTTCTTCACCCCGGGAAGTTAATTAAATACCATTTGGAGGCATTTAATGTTCGAGCCAAAACGGCTGATTTTCGACAAAAGAGATAACACCCCCCCATTACGTCATGCTTCAGAAATGTGGAAAATGGTCCGTTTTCAAATGTTTTATTTTTGAACGTCAGTTCACATTTGTAGGTGGATCATCAGTGTTAGAGCTAAAATTAGCATGTTTAAAGTGATTTTCATGCTTCCAGGGGCCCTAAACACAAGATTTATGGAATGGTTAGAAGTGCATGAAAATGGCCAATTTACTCACTCTGAGTTCTCAAGAAGGGTTTCTTCACCCCGGGAAGTTAATTAAATACCATTTGGAGGCATTTAATGTTCGAGCAAAAACGGCTGATTTTCGACAAAAGAGATAACCCCCCCCCCATTACGTCATGCTTCAGAAATGTGGAAAATGGTCCGTTTTCAAATGTTTCATTTTTGAACGTCAGTTCACATTTGTAGGTGGATCATCAGTGTTAGAGCTAAAATTAGCATGTTTAAAGTGATTTTCATGCTTCCAGGTGCTCGGGAAGTGAATTAAATACTATTTGGAGGCATTTAATGTTCAAGCTAAAACAGCAGATTTTTGACAAAAGAGATAACACCCCCCCATTACGTCATGCTTCAGAAATGTGGAAAATGGTCCGTTTTCAAATGTTTTATTTTTGAACGTCAGTTCACATTTGTAGGTGGATCATCAGTGTTAGAGCTAAAATTAGCATGTTTAAAGTGATTTTCATGCTTCCAGGGGCCCTAAACACAAGATTTATGGAATGGTTAAAAGTGCATGAAAATGGCCAATTTACTCACTCTGAGTTCTCAAGAAGGGTTTCTTCACCCTGGGAAGTTAATTAAATACCATTTGGAGGCATTTAATGTTCGAGCAAAAACGGCTGATTTTCGACAAAAGAGATAACACCCCCCATTACGTCATGCTTCAGAAATGTGGAAAATGGTCCGTTTTCAAATGTTTTATTTTTGAACGTCAGTTCACATTTGTAGGTGGATCATCAGTGTTAGAGCTAAAATTAGCATGTTTAAAGTGATTTTCATGCTTCCAGGGGCTCGGAAAGTGAATTAAATACTATTTGGAGGCATTTAATGTTCAAGCAAAAACAGCTGATTTTTGACAAAAGAGATAACACCCCCCCATTACGTCATGCTTCAGAAATGTGGAAAATGGTCAGTTTTCAAATGTTTTATTTTTAAACGTCAGTTCACATTTGTAGGTGGATCATCAGTGTTAGAGCTAAAATTAGCATGTTTAAAGTGATTTTCATGCTTCCAGGGGCCCTAAACACAAGATTTATGGAATGGTTAAAAGTGCATGAAAATGGCCCATTTACTCACTCTGAGTTCTCAAAAAAGGTTTCTTCATCCCGGGAAGTTAATTAAATACCATTTGGAGGCATTTAATGTTCGAGCTAAAACTGATGATTTTCGACAAAAGAGATAACACCCCCCCATTACGTCATGCTTCAGAAATGTGGAAAATGGTCCGTTTTCAAATGTTTTATTTTTGAACGTCAGTTCACATTTGTAGGTGGATCATCAGTGTTAGAGCTAAAATTAGCATGTTTAAAGTGATTTTCATGCTTCCAGGGGCTCAGGAAGTGAATTAAATACTATTTGTAGGCATTTAATGCTCAAGCAAAAACAGCTGATTTTTGACAAAAGAGATAACACCCCCCATTACGTCATGCTTCAGAAATGTGGAAAATGGTCCGTTTTCAAATGTTTTATTTTTGAACGTCAGTTCACATTTGTAGGTGGATCATCAGTGTTAGAGCTAAAATTAGCATGTTTAAAGTGATTTTCATGCTTCCAGGGGCCCTAAACACAAGATTTATGGAATGGTTAAAAGTGCATGAAAATGGCCAATTTACTCACTCTGAGTTTTCAAAAAGGGTTTCTTTACCCCGGGAAGTTAATTAAATACCATTTGGAGGCATTTAATGTTCGAGACAAAACGGCTGATTTTCGACAAAAGAGATAACACCCCCCCATTACGTCATGCTTCAGAAATGTGGAAAATGGTCCGTTTTCAAATGTTTTATTATTGAACGTCAGTTCACATTTGTAGGTGGATCATCAGTGTTAGAGCTAAAATTAGCATGTTTAATGTGATTTTCATGCTTCCAGGGGCTCGGAAAGTGATTTAAATACTATTTGGAGGCATTTAATGTTCAAGCAAAAACAGCTGATTTTTGACAAAAGAGATAACACCCCCCCATTACGTCATGCTTCAGAAATGTGGAAAATGGTCCGTTTTCAAATGTTTTATTTTTGAACGTCAGTTCACATTTGTAGGTGGATCATCAGTGTTAGAGCTAAAATTAGCATGTTTAAAGTGATTTTCATGCTTCCAGGGGCCCTAAACACAAGATTTATGGAATGGTTAAAAGTCCATGAAAATGGCCAATTTCTCTGAGTTCTCAAAAAGGGTTTCTTCACCCCGGGAAGTTAATTAAATACCATTTGGAGGCATTTAATGTTCGAGCCAAAACGGCTGATTTTCGACAAAAGAGATAACACCCCCCCATTACGTCATGCTTCAGAAATGTGGAAAATGGTCCGTTTTCAAATGTTTTATTTTTGAACGTCAGTTCAAATTTGTAGGTGGATCATCAGTGTTAGAGCTAAAATTAGCATGTTTAAAGTGATTTTCATGCTTCCAGGGGCCCTAAACACAAGATTTATGGAATGGTTAAAAGTGCATGAAAATGGCCAATTTACTCACTCTGGGTTTTCAAAAAGGGTTTCTTCACCCCGGGAAGTTAATTAAATACCATTTGGAGGCATTTAATGTTCGAGCCAAAACGGCTGATTTTCGACAAAAGAGATAACACCCCCCCATTACGTCATGCTTCAGAAATGTGGAAAATGGTCCGTTTTCAAATGTTTTATTGTTGAACGTCAGTTCACATTTGTAGGTGGATCATCAGTGTTAGAGCTAAAATTAGCATGTTTAAAGTGATTTTCATGCTTCCAGGGGCCCTAAACACAAGATTTATGGAATGGTTAAAAGTCCATGAAAATGGCCAATTTACTCACTCTGAGTTCTCAAAAAGGGTTTCTTCACCCCGGGAAGTTAATTAAATACCATTTGGAGGCATTTAATGTTCGAGCCAAAACGGCTGATTTTCGACAAAAGAGATAACACCCCCCCATTACGTCATGCTTCAGAAATGTGGAAAATGGTCCATTTTCAAATGTTTTATTTTTGAACGTCAGTTCACATTTGTAGGTGGATCATCAGTGTTAGAGCTAAAATTAGCATGTTTAAAGTGATTTTCATGCTTCCAGGTGCTCGGGAAGTGAATTAAATACAATTTGGAGGCATTTAATGTTCAAGCTAAAACAGCAGATTTTTGACAAAAGAGATAACACCCCCCCATTACGTCATGCTTCAGAAATGTGGAAAATGGTCCGTTTTCAAATGTTTTATTTTTGAACGTCAGTTCACATTTGTAGGTGGATCATCAGTGTTAGAGCTAAAATTAGCATGTTTAAAGTGATTTTCATGCTTCCAGGGGCCCTAAACACAGGATTTATAGAATGGTTAAAAGTGCATGAAAATGGCCAATTTACTCACTCTGAGTTCTCAAGAAGGGTTTCTTCACCCCGGGAAGTTAATTAAATACCATTTGGAGGCATTTAATGTTCGAGCAAAAACGGCTGATTTTCGACAAAAGAGATAACACCCCCCCATTACGTCATGCTTCAGAAATGTGGAAAATGGTCCGTTTTCAAATGTTTTATTTTTGAACGTCAGTTCACATTTGTAGGTGGATCATCAGTGTTAGAGCTAAAGTTAGCATGTTTAAAGTGATTTTCATGCTTCCAGGTGCTCAGGAAGTGAATTAAATACTATTTGGAGGCATTTAATGTTCAAGCTAAAACAGCAGATTTTTGACAAAAGAGATAACACCCCCCCATTACGTCATGCTTCAGAAATGTGGAAAATGGTCCGTTTTCAAATGTTTTATTTTTGAACGTCAGTTCACATTTGTAGGTGGATCATCAGTGTTAGAGCTAAAATTAGCATGTTTAAAGTGATTTTCATGCTTCCAGGGGCCCTAAACACAAGATTTATGGAATGGTTAAAAGTGCATGAAAATGGCCAATTTACTCACTCTGAGTTCTCAAGAAGGGTTTCTTCACCCCGGGAAGTTAATTAAATACCATTTGGAGGCATTTAATGTTCGAGCAAAAACGGCTGATTTTCGACAAAAGAGATAACACCCCCCATTACGTCATGCTTCAGAAATGTGGAAAATGGTCCGTTTTCAAATGTTTTATTTTTGAACGTCAGTTCACATTTGTAGGTGGATCATCAGTGTTAGAGCTAAAATTAGCATGTTTAAAGTGATTTTCATGCTTCCAGGGGCTCGGAAAGTGAATTAAATACTATTTGGAGGCATTTAATGTTCAAGCAAAAACAGCTGATTTTTGACAAAAGAGATAACACCCCCCCATTACGTCATGCTTCAGAAATGTGGAAAATGGTCAGTTTTCAAATGTTTTATTTTTAAACGTCAGTTCACATTTGTAGGTGGATCATCAGTGTTAGAGCTAAAATTAGCATGTTTAAAGTGATTTTCATGCTTCCAGGGGCCCTAAACACAAGATTTATGGAATGGTTAAAAGTGCATGAAAATGGCCCATTTACTCACTCTGAGTTCTCAAAAAAGGTTTCTTCATCCCGGGAAGTTAATTAAATACCATTTGGAGGCATTTAATGTTCGAGCTAAAACTGATGATTTTCGACAAAAGAGATAACACCCCCCCATTACGTCATGCTTCAGAAATGTGGAAAATGGTCCGTTTTCAAATGTTTTATTTTTGAACGTCAGTTCACATTTGTAGGTGGATCATCAGTGTTAGAGCTAAAATTAGCATGTTTAAAGTGATTTTCATGCTTCCAGGGGCTCAGGAAGTGAATTAAATACTATTTGTAGGCATTTAATGCTCAAGCAAAAACAGCTGATTTTTGACAAAAGAGATAACACCCCCCATTACGTCATGCTTCAGAAATGTGGAAAATGGTCCGTTTTCAAATGTTTTATTTTTGAACGTCAGTTCACATTTGTAGGTGGATCATCAGTGTTAGAGCTAAAATTAGCATGTTTAAAGTGATTTTCATGCTTCCAGGGGCCCTAAACACAAGATTTATGGAATGGTTAAAAGTGCATGAAAATGGCCAATTTACTCACTCTGAGTTCTCAAGAAGGGTTTCTTCACCCTGGGAAGTTAATTAAATACCATTTGGAGGCATTTAATGTTCGAGCAAAAACGGCTGATTTTCGACAAAAGAGATAACACCCCCCATTACGTCATGCTTCAGAAATGTGGAAAATGGTCCGTTTTCAAATGTTTTATTTTTGAACGTCAGTTCACATTTGTAGGTGGATCATCAGTGTTAGAGCTAAAATTAGCATGTTTAAAGTGATTTTCATGCTTCCAGGGGCTCGGAAAGTGAATTAAATACTATTTGGAGGCATTTAATGTTCAAGCAAAAACAGCTGATTTTTGACAAAAGAGATAACACCCCCCCATTACGTCATGCTTCAGAAATGTGGAAAATGGTCAGTTTTCAAATGTTTTATTTTTAAACGTCAGTTCACATTTGTAGGTGGATCATCAGTGTTAGAGCTAAAATTAGCATGTTTAAAGTGATTTTCATGCTTCCAGGGGCCCTAAACACAAGATTTATGGAATGGTTAAAAGTGCATGAAAATGGCCCATTTACTCACTCTGAGTTCTCAAAAAAGGTTTCTTCATCCCGGGAAGTTAATTAAATACCATTTGGAGGCATTTAATGTTCGAGCTAAAACTGATGATTTTCGACAAAAGAGATAACACCCCCCCATTACGTCATGCTTCAGAAATGTGGAAAATGGTCCGTTTTCAAATGTTTTATTTTTGAACGTCAGTTCACATTTGTAGGTGGATCATCAGTGTTAGAGCTAAAATTAGCATGTTTAAAGTGATTTTCATGCTTCCAGGGGCTCAGGAAGTGAATTAAATACTATTTGTAGGCATTTAATGCTCAAGCAAAAACAGCTGATTTTTGACAAAAGAGATAACACCCCCCATTACGTCATGCTTCAGAAATGTGGAAAATGGTCCGTTTTCAAATGTTTTATTTTTGAACGTCAGTTCACATTTGTAGGTAGATCATCAGTGTTAGAGCTAAAATTAGCATGTTTAAAGTGATTTTCATGCTTCCAGGGGCCCTAAACACAAGATTTATGGAATGGTTAAAAGTGCATGAAAATGGCCAATTTACTCACTCTGAGTTTTCAAAAAGGGTTTCTTTACCCCGGGAAGTTAATTAAATACCATTTGGAGGCATTTAATGTTCGAGACAAAACGGCTGATTTTCGACAAAAGAGATAACACCCCCCCATTACGTCATGCTTCAGAAATGTGGAAAATGGTCCGTTTTCAAATGTTTTATTATTGAACGTCAGTTCACATTTGTAGGTGGATCATCAGTGTTAGAGCTAAAATTAGCATGTTTAATGTGATTTTCATGCTTCCAGGGGCTCGGAAAGTGATTTAAATACTATTTGGAGGCATTTAATGTTCAAGCAAAAACAGCTGATTTTTGACAAAAGAGATAACACCCCCCCATTACGTCATGCTTCAGAAATGTGGAAAATGGTCCGTTTTCAAATGTTTTATTTTTGAACGTCAGTTCACATTTGTAGGTGGATCATCAGTGTTAGAGCTAAAATTAGCATGTTTAAAGTGATTTTCATGCTTCCAGGGGCCCTAAACACAAGATTTATGGAATGGTTAAAAGTCCATGAAAATGGCCAATTTCTCTGAGTTCTCAAAAAGGGTTTCTTCACCCGGGAAGTTAATTAAATACCATTTGGAGGCATTTATTGTTTGAGCCAAAACGGCTGATTTTCGACAAAAGAGATAACACCCCCCCATTACGTCATGCTTCAGAAATGTGGAAAATGGTCCGTTTTCAAATGTTTTATTTTTGAACGTCAGTTCAAATTTGTAGGTGGATCATCAGTGTTAGAGCTAAAATTAGCATGTTTAAAGTGATTTTCATGCTTCCAGGGGCCCTAAACACAAGATTTATGGAATGGTTAAAAGTGCATGAAAATGGCCAATTTACTCACTCTGGGTTTTCAAAAAGGGTTTCTTCACCCCGGGAAGTTAATTAAATACCATTTGGAGGCATTTAATGTTCGAGCCAAAACGGCTGATTTTCGACAAAAGAGATAACACCCCCCCATTACGTCATGCTTCAGAAATGTGGAAAATGGTCCGTTTTCAAATGTTTTATTGTTGAACGTCAGTTCACATTTGTAGGTGGATCATCAGTGTTAGAGCTAAAATTAGCATGTTTAAAGTGATTTTCATGCTTCCAGGGGCCCTAAACACAAGATTTATGGAATGGTTAAAAGTCCATGAAAATGGCCAATTTACTCACTCTGAGTTCTCAAAAAGGGTTTCTTCACCCCGGGAAGTTAATTAAATACCATTTGGAGGCATTTAATGTTCGAGCCAAAACGGCTGATTTTCGACAAAAGAGATAACACCCCCCCATTACGTCATGCTTCAGAAATGTGGAAAATGGTCCATTTTCAAATGTTTTATTTTTGAACGTCAGTTCACATTTGTAGGTGGATCATCAGTGTTAGAGCTAAAATTAGCATGTTTAAAGTGATTTTCATGCTTCCAGGTGCTCGGGAAGTGAATTAAATACAATTTGGAGGCATTTAATGTTCAAGCTAAAACAGCAGATTTTTGACAAAAGAGATAACACCCCCCCATTACGTCATGCTTCAGAAATGTGGAAAATGGTCCGTTTTCAAATGTTTTATTTTTGAACGTCAGTTCACATTTGTAGGTGGATCATCAGTGTTAGAGCTAAAATTAGCATGTTTAAAGTGATTTTCATGCTTCCAGGGGCCCTAAACACAGGATTTATAGAATGGTTAAAAGTGCATGAAAATGGCCAATTTACTCACTCTGAGTTCTCAAGAAGGGTTTCTTCACCCGGGGAAGTTAATTAAATACCATTTGGAGGCATTTAATGTTCGAGCAAAAACGGCTGATTTTCGACAAAAGAGATAACACCCCCCCATTACGTCATGCTTCAGAAATGTGGAAAATGGTCCGTTTTCAAATGTTTTATTTTTGAACGTCAGTTCACATTTGTAGGTGGATCATCAGTGTTAGAGCTAAAGTTAGCATGTTTAAAGTGATTTTCATGCTTCCAGGTGCTCAGGAAGTGAATTAAATACTATTTGGAGGCATTTAATGTTCAAGCTAAAACAGCAGATTTTTGACAAAAGAGATAACACCCCCCATTACGTCATGCTTCAGAAATGTGGAAAATGGTCCGTTTTCAAATGTTTTATTTTTGAACGTCAGTTCACATTTGTAGGTGGATCATCAGTGTTAGAGCTAAAATTAGCATGTTTAAAGTGATTTTCATGCTTCCAGGGGCCCTAAACACAAGATTTATGGAATGGTTAAAAGTGCATGAAAATGGCCAATTTACTCACTCTGAGTTCTCAAGAAGGGTTTCTTCACCCCGGGAAGTTAATTAAATACCATTTGGAGGCATTTAATGTTCGAGCAAAAACGGCTGATTTTCGACAAAAGAGATAACACCCCCCCATTACGTCATGCTTCAGAAATGTGGAAAATGGTCCGTTTTCAAATGTTTTATTTTTGAACGTCAGTTCACATTTGTAGGTGGATCATCAGTGTTAGAGCTAAAATTAGCATGTTTAAAGTGATTTTCATGCTTCCAGGGGCTCGGAAAGTGAATTAAATACTATTTGGAGGCATTTAATGTTCAAGCAAAAACAGCTGATTTTTGACAAAAGAGATAACACCCCCCCATTACGTCATGCTTCAGAAATGTGGAAAATGGTCAGTTTTCAAATGTTTTATTTTTAAACGTCAGTTCACATTTGTAGGTGGATCATCAGTGTTAGAGCTAAAATTAGCATGTTTAAAGTGATTTTCATGCTTCCAGGGGCCCTAAACACAAGATTTATGGAATGGTTAAAAGTGCATGAAAATGGCCCATTTACTCACTCTGAGTTCTCAAAAAAGGTTTCTTCATCCCGGGAAGTTAATTAAATACCATTTGGAGGCATTTAATGTTCGAGCTAAAACTGATGATTTTCGACAAAAGAGATAACACCCCCCCATTACGTCATGCTTCAGAAATGTGGAAAATGGTCCGTTTTCAAATGTTTTATTTTTGAACGTCAGTTCACATTTGTAGGTGGATCATCAGTGTTAGAGCTAAAATTAGCATGTTTAAAGTGATTTTCATGCTTCCAGGGGCTCAGGAAGTGAATTAAATACTATTTGTAGGCATTTAATGCTCAAGCAAAAACAGCTGATTTTTGACAAAAGAGATAACACCCCCCATTACGTCATGCTTCAGAAATGTGGAAAATGGTCCGTTTTCAAATGTTTTATTTTTGAACGTCAGTTCACATTTGTAGGTGGATCATCAGTGTTAGAGCTAAAATTAGCATGTTTAAAGTGATTTTCATGCTTCCAGGGGCCCTAAACACAAGATTTATGGAATGGTTAAAAGTGCATGAAAATGGCCAACTTACTCACTCTGAGTTTTCAAAAAAGGTTTCTTTACCCCGGGAAGTTAATTAAATACCATTTGGAGGCATTTAATGTTCGAGACAAAACGGCTGATTTTCGACAAAAGAGATAACACCCCCCCATTACGTCATGCTTCAGAAATGTGGAAAATGGTCCGTTTTCAAATGTTTTATTATTGAACGTCAGTTCACATTTGTAGGTGGATCATCAGTGTTAGAGCTAAAATTAGCATGTTTAATGTGATTTTCATGCTTCCAGGGGCTCGGAAAGTGATTTAAATACTATTTGGAGGCATTTAATGTTCAAGCAAAAACAGCTGATTTTTGACAAAAGAGATAACACCCCCCCATTACGTCATGCTTCAGAAATGTGGAAAATGGTCCGTTTTCAAATGTTTTATTTTTGAACGTCAGTTCACATTTGTAGGTGGATCATCAGTGTTAGAGCTAAAATTAGCATGTTTAAAGTGATTTTCATGCTTCCAGGGGCCCTAAACACAAGATTTATGGAATGGTTAAAAGTGCATGAAAATGGCCAATTTACTCACTCTGAGTTCTCAAAAAGGGTTTCTTCACCCCGGGAAGTTAATTAAATACCATTTGGAGGCATTTAATGTTCGAGCCAAAACGGCTGATTTTCGACAAAAGAGATAACACCCCCCCATTACGTCATGCTTCAGAAATGTGGAAAATGGTCCGTTTTCAAATGTTTTATTGTTGAACGTCAGTTCACATTTGTAGGTGGATCATCAGTGTTAGAGCTAAAATTAGCATGTTTAAAGTGATTTTCATGCTTCCAGGGGCCCTAAACACAAGATTTATGGAATGGTTAAAAGTCCATGAAAATGGCCAATTTCTCTGAGTTCTCAAAAAGGGTTTCTTCACCCCGGGAAGTTAATTAAATACCATTTGGAGGCATTTAATGTTCGAGCCAAAACGGCTGATTTTCGACAAAAGAGTTAACACCCCCCCATTACGTCATGCTTCAGAAATGTGGAAAATGGTCCGTTTTCAAATGTTTTATTTTTGAACGTCAGTTCAAATTTGTAGGTGGATCATCAGTGTTAGAGCTAAAATTAGCATGTTTAAAGTGATTTTCATGCTTCCAGGGGCCCTAAACACAAGATTTATGGAATGGTTAAAAGTGCATGAAAATGGCCAATTTACTCACTCTGGGTTTTCAAAAAGGGTTTCTTCACCCCGGGAAGTTAATTAAATACCATTTGGAGGCATTTAATGTTCGAGCCAAAACGGCTGATTTTCGACAAAAGAGATAACACCCCCCCATTACGTCATGCTTCAGAAATGTGGAAAATGGTCCGTTTTCAAATGTTTTATTTTTGAACGTCAGTTCACATTTGTAGGTGGATCATCAGTGTTAGAGCTAAAATTAGCATGTTTAAAGTGATTTTCATGCTTCCAGGTGCTCGGGAAGTGAATTAAATACTATTTGGAGGCATTTAATGTTCAAGCTAAAACAGGAGATTTTTGACAAAAGAGATAACACCCCCCCATTACGTCATGCTTCAGAAATGTGGAAAATGGTCCGTTTTCAAATGTTTTATTTTTGAACGTCAGTTCACATTTGTAGGTGGATCATCAGTGTTAGAGCTAAAATTAGCATGTTTAAAGTGATTTTCATGCTTCCAGGGGCCCTAAACACAGGATTTATAGAATGGTTAAAAGTGCATGAAAATGGCCAATTTACTCACTCTGAGTTCTCAAGAAGGGTTTCTTCACCCCGGGAAGTTAATTAAATACCATTTGGAGGCATTTAATGTTCGAGCAAAAACGGCTGATTTTCGACAAAAGAGATAACACCCCCCCATTACGTCATGCTTCAGAAATGTGGAAAATGGTCCGTTTTCAAATGTTTTATTTTTGAACGTCAGTTCACATTTGTAGGTGGATCATCAGTGTTAGAGCTAAAGTTAGCATGTTTAAAGTGATTTTCATGCTTCCAGGTGCTCAGGAAGTGAATTAAATACTATTTGGAGGCATTTAATGTTCTCAAGCTAAAACAGCAGATTTTTGACAAAAGAGATAACACCCCCCCATTACGTCATGCTTCAGAAATGTGGAAAATGGTCCGTTTTCAAATGTTTTATTTTGAACGTCAGTTCACATTTGTAGGTGGATCATCAGTGTTAGAGCTAAAATTAGCATGTTTAAAGTGATTTTCATGCTTCCAGGGGCCCTAAACACAAGATTTATGGAATGGTTAAAAGTGCATGAAAATGGCCAATTTACTCACTCTGAGTTCTCAAAAAGGGTTTCTTCACTCCGGGAAGTTAATTAAATACCAATTGGAGGCATTTAATGTTCGAGCAAAAACAGCTGATTTTCGACAAAAGAGATAACACCCCCCATTACGTCATGCTTCAGAAATGTGGAAAATGGTCCGTTTTCAAATGTTTTATTTTTGAACGTCAGTTCACATTTGTAGGTGGATCATCAGTGTTAGAGCTAAAATTAGCATGTTTAAAGTGATTTTCATGCTTCCAGGGGCCCTAAACACAAGATTTATGGAATGGTTAAAAGTGCATGAAAATGGCCAATTTACTCACTCTGAGTTCTCAAAAAGGGTTTCTTCACCCCGGGAAGTTAATTAAATACCATTTGGAGGCATTTAATGTTCGAGCCAAAACGGCTGATTTTCGACAAAATAGATAACACCCCCCATTACGTCATGCTTCAGAAATGTGGAAAATGGTCCGTTTTCAAATGTTTTATTTTTGAACGTCAGTTCACATTTGTAGGTGGATAATCAGTGTTAGAGCTAAAATTAGCATGTTTAAAGTGATTTTCATGCTTCCAGGGGCTCGGGAAGTGAATTAAATACTATTTGGAGGCATTTAATGTTCAAGCAAAAACAGCTGATTTTTGACAAAAGAGATAACACCCCCCCATTACTTCATGCTTCAGAAATGTGGAAAATGGTCCGTTTTCAAATGTTTTATTTTTGAACGTCAGTTCACATTTGTAGGTGGATCATCAGTGTTAGAGCTAAAATGAGCATGTTTAAAGTGATTTTCATGCTTCCAAGGGCCCTAAACACAAGATTTATGGAATGGTTAAAAGTGCATGAAAATGGCCAATTTACTCACTCTGAGTTCTCAAAAAGGGTTTCTTCACCCCGGGAAGTTAATTAAATACCATTTGGAGGCATTTAATGTTCGAGCCAAAACGGCTGATTTTCGACAAAAGAGATAACACCCCCCCATTACGTCATGCTTCAGAAATGTGGAAAATGGTCCGTTTTCAAATGTTTTATTGTTGAACGTCAGTTCACATTTGTAGGTGGATCATCAGTGTTAGAGCTAAAATTAGCATGTTTAAAGTGATTTTCATGCTTCCAGGGGCCCTAAACACAAGATTTATGGAATGGTTAAAAGTCCATGAAAATGGCCAATTTCTCTGAGTTCTCAAAAAGGGTTTCTTCACCCCGGGAAGTTAATTAAATACCATTTGGAGGCATTTAATGTTCGAGCCAAAACGGCTGATTTTCGACAAAAGAGATAACACCCCCCCATTACGTCATGCTTCAGAAATGTGGAAAATGGTCCGTTTTCAAATGTTTTATTTTTGAACGTCAGTTCAAATTTGTAGGTGGATCATCAGTGTTAGAGCTAAAATTAGCATGTTTAAAGTGATTTTCATGCTTCCAGGGGCCCTAAACACAAGATTTATGGAATGGTTAAAAGTGCATGAAAATGGCCAATTTACTCACTCTGGGTTTTCAAAAAGGGTTTCTTCACCCCGGGAAGTTAATTAAATACCATTTGGAGGCATTTAATGTTCGAGCCAAAACGGCTGATTTTCGACAAAAGAGATAACACCCCCCCATTACGTCATGCTTCAGAAATGTGGAAAATGGTCCGTTTTCAAATGTTTTATTGTTGAACGTCAGTTCACATTTGTAGGTGGATCATCAGTGTTAGAGCTAAAATTAGCATGTTTAAAGTGATTTTCATGCTTCCAGGGGCCCTAAACACAAGATTTATGGAATGGTTAAAAGTCCATGAAAATGGCCAATTTACTCACTCTGAGTTCTCAAAAAGGGTTTCTTCACCCCGGGAAGTTAATTAAATACCATTTGGAGGCATTTAATGTTCGAGCCAAAACGGCTGATTTTCGACAAAAGAGATAACACCCCCCCATTACGTCATGCTTCAGAAATGTGGAAAATGGTCCGTTTTCAAATGTTTTATTTTTGAACGTCAGTTCACATTTGTAGGTGGATCATCAGTGTTAGAGCTAAAATTAGCATGTTTAAAGTGATTTTCATGCTTCCAGGTGCTCAGGAAGTGAATTAAATACTATTTGGAGGCATTTAATGTTCAAGCTAAAACAGCAGATTTTTGACAAAAGAGATAACACCCCCCCATTACGTCATGCTTCAGAAATGTGGAAAATGGTCCGTTTTCAAATGTTTTATTTTTGAACGTCAGTTCACATTTGTAGGTGGATCATCAGTGTTAGAGCTAAAATTAGCATGTTTAAAGTGATTTTCATGCTTCCAGGGGCCCTAAACACAGGATTTATAGAATGGTTAAAAGTGCATGAAAATGGCCAATTTACTCACTCTGAGTTCTCAAGAAGGGTTTCTTCACCCCGGGAAGTTAATTAAATACCATTTGGAGGCATTTAATGTTCGAGCAAAAACGGCTGATTTTCGACAAAAGAGATAACACCCCCCCATTACGTCATGCTTCAGAAATGTGGAAAATGGTCCGTTTTCAAATGTTTTATTTTTGAACGTCAGTTCACATTTGTAGGTGGATCATCAGTGTTAGAGCTAAAGTTAGCATGTTTAAAGTGATTTTCATGCTTCCAGGTGCTCAGGAAGTGAATTAAATACTATTTGGAGGCATTTAATGTTCAAGCTAAAACAGCAGATTTTTGACAAAAGAGATAACACCCCCCCATTACGTCATGCTTCAGAAATGTGGAAAATGGTCCGTTTTCAAATGTTTTATTTTTGAACGTCAGTTCACATTTGTAGGTGGATCATCAGTGTTAGAGCTAAAATTAGCATGTTTAAAGTGATTTTCATGCTTCCAGGGGCCCTAAACACAAGATTTATGGAATGGTTAAAAGTGCATGAAAATGGCCAATTTACTCACTCTGAGTTCTCAAAAAGGGTTTCTTCACCCCGGGAAGTTAATTAAATACCAATTGGAGGCATTTAATGTTCGAGCAAAAACGGCTGATTTTCGACAAAAGAGATAACACCCCCCCATTACGTCATGCTTCAGAAATGTGGAAAATGGTCCGTTTTCAAATGTTTTATTTTTGAACGTCAGTTCACATTTGTAGGTGGATCATCAGTGTTAGAGCTAAAATTAGCATGTTTAAAGTGATTTTCATGCTTCCAGGGGCCCTAAACACAAGATTTATGGAATGGTTAAAAGTGCATGAAAATGGCCAATTTACTCACTCTGAGTTCTCAAAAAGGGTTTCTTCACCCCGGGAAGTTAATTAAATACCATTTGGAGGCATTTAATGTTCGAGCCAAAACGGCTGATTTTCGACAAAATAGATAACACCCCCCATTACGTCATGCTTCAGAAATGTGGAAAATGGTCCGTTTTCAAATGTTTTATTTTTGAACGTCAGTTCACATTTGTAGGTGGATAATCAGTGTTAGAGCTAAAATTAGCATGTTTAAAGTGATTTTCATGCTTCCAGGGGCTCGGGAAGTGAATTAAATACTATTTGGAGGCATTTAATGTTCAAGCAAAAACAGCTGATTTTTGACAAAAGAGATAACACCCCCCCATTACTTCATGCTTCAGAAATGTGGAAAATGGTCCGTTTTCAAATGTTTTATTTTTGAACGTCAGTTCACATTTGTAGGTGGATCATCAGTGTTAGAGCTAAAATGAGCATGTTTAAAGTGATTTTCATGCTTCCAAGGACCCTAAACACAAGATTTATGGAATGGTTAAAAGTGCATGAAAATGGCCAATTTACTCACTCTGAGTTCTCAAAAAGGGTTTCTTCACCCCGGGAAGTTAATTAAATACCATTTGGAGGCATTTAATGTTCGAGCCAAAACGGCTGATTTTCGACAAAAGAGATAACACCCCCCCATTACGTCATGCTTCAGAAATGTGGAAAATGGTCCGTTTTCAAATGTTTTATTGTTGAACGTCAGTTCACATTTGTAGGTGGATCATCAGTGTTAGAGCTAAAATTAGCATGTTTAAAGTGATTTTCATGCTTCCAGGGGCCCTAAACACAAGATTTATGGAATGGTTAAAAGTCCATGAAAATGGCCAATTT
The DNA here is from genome assembly GCF_964263255.1 of Lissotriton vulgaris. Taxonomy (NCBI): domain Eukaryota; kingdom Metazoa; phylum Chordata; class Amphibia; order Caudata; family Salamandridae; genus Lissotriton; species Lissotriton vulgaris. The sequence goes on from NW_028240993.1 coordinate 170,995, forward strand.
CTCTGAGTTCTCAAAAAGGGTTTCTTCACCCCGGGAAGTTAATTAAATACCATTTGGAGGCATTTAATGTTCGAGCCAAAACGGCTGATTTTCGACAAAAGAGATAACACCCCCCCATTACGTCATGCTTCAGAAATGTGGAAAATGGTCCGTTTTCAAATGTTTTATTTTTGAACGTCAGTTCAAATTTGTAGGTGGATCATCAGTGTTAGAGCTAAAATTAGCCTGTTTAAAGTGATTTTCATGCTTCCAGGGGCCCTAAACACAAGATTTATGGAATGGTTAAAAGTGCATGAAAATGGCCAATTTACTCACTCTGGGTTTTCAAAAAGGGTTTCTTCACCCCGGGAAGTTAATTAAATACCATTTGGAGGCATTTAATGTTCGAGCCAAAACGGCTGATTTTCGACAAAAGAGATAACACCCCCCCATTACGTCATGCTTCAGAAATGTGGAAAATGGTCCGTTTTCAAATGTTTTATTGTTGAACGTCAGTTCACATTTGTAGGTGGATCATCAGTGTTAGAGCTAAAATTAGCATGTTTAAAGTGATTTTCATGCTTCCAGGGGCCCTAAACACAAGATTTATGGAATGGTTAAAAGTCCATGAAAATGGCCAATTTACTCACTCTGAGTTCTCAAAAAGGGTTTCTTCACCCCGGGAAGTTAATTAAATACCATTTGGAGGCATTTAATGTTCGAGCCAAAACGGCTGATTTTCGACAAAAGAGATAACACCCCCCCATTACGTCATGCTTCAGAAATGTGGAAAATGGTCCGTTTTCAAATGTTTTATTTTTGAACGTCAGTTCACATTTGTAGGTGGATCATCAGTGTTAGAGCTAAAATTAGCATGTTTAAAGTGATTTTCATGCTTCCAGGTGCTCGGGAAGTGAATTAAATACTATTTGGAGGCATTTAATGTTCAAGCTAAAACAGCAGATTTTTGACAAAAGAGATAACACCCCCCCATTACGTCATGCTTCAGAAATGTGGAAAATGGTCCGTTTTCAAATGTTTTATTTTTGAACGTCAGTTCACATTTGTAGGTGGATCATCAGTGTTAGAGCTAAAATTAGCATGTTTAAAGTGATTTTCATGCTTCCAGGGGCCCTAAACACAGGATTTATAGAATGGTTAAAAGTGCATGAAAATGGCCAATTTACTCACTCTGAGTTCTCAAGAAGGGTTTCTTCACCCCGGGAAGTTAATTAAATACCATTTGGAGGCATTTAATGTTCGAGCAAAAACGGCTGATTTTCGACAAAAGAGATAACACCCCCCCATTACGTCATGCTTCAGAAATGTGGAAAATGGTCCGTTTTCAAATGTTTTATTTTTGAACGTCAGTTCACATTTGTAGGTGGATCATCAGTGTTAGAGCTAAAGTTAGCATGTTTAAAGTGATTTTCATGCTTCCAGGTGCTCAGGAAGTGAATTAAATACTATTTGGAGGCATTTAATGTTCAAGCTAAAACAGCAGATTTTTGACAAAAGAGATAACACCCCCCCATTACGTCATGCTTCAGAAATGTGGAAAATGGTCCGTTTTCAAATGTTTTATTTTTGAACGTCAGTTCACATTTGTAGGTGGATCATCAGTGTTAGAGCTAAAATTAGCATGTTTAAAGTGATTTTCATGCTTCCAGGGGCCCTAAACACAAGATTTATGGAATGGTTAAAAGTGCATGAAAATGGCCAATTTACTCACTCTGAGTTCTCAAAAAGGGTTTCTTCACCCCGGGAAGTTAATTAAATACCAATTGGAGGCATTTAATGTTCGAGCAAAAACAGCTGATTTTCGACAAAAGAGATAACACCCCCCCATTACGTCATGCTTCAGAAATGTGGAAAATGGTCCGTTTTCAAATGTTTTATTTTTGAACGTCAGTTCACATTTGTAGGTGGATCATCAGTGTTAGAGCTAAAATTAGCATGTTTAAAGTGATTTTCATGCTTCCAGGGGCCCTAAACACAAGATTTATGGAATGGTTAAAAGTGCATGAAAATGGCCAATTTACTCACTCTGAGTTCTCAAAAAGGGTTTCTTCACCCCGGGAAGTTAATTAAATACCATTTGGAGGCATTTAATGTTCGAGCCAAAACGGCTGATTTTCGACAAAATAGATAACACCCCCCATTACGTCATGCTTCAGAAATGTGGAAAATGGTCCGTTTTCAAATGTTTTATTTTTGAACGTCAGTTCACATTTGTAGGTGGATAATCAGTGTTAGAGCTAAAATTAGCATGTTTAAAGTGATTTTCATGCTTCCAGGGGCTCGGGAAGTGAATTAAATACTATTTGGAGGCATTTAATGTTCAAGCAAAAACAGCTGATTTTTGACAAAAGAGATAACACCCCCCCATTACTTCATGCTTCAGAAATGTGGAAAATGGTCCGTTTTCAAATGTTTTATTTTTGAACGTCAGTTCACATTTGTAGGTGGATCATCAGTGTTAGAGCTAAAATGAGCATGTTTAAAGTGATTTTCATGCTTCCAAGGGCCCTAAACACAAGATTTATGGAATGGTTAAAAGTGCATGAAAATGGCCAATTTACTCACTCTGAGTTCTCAAAAAGGGTTTCTTCACCCCGGGAAGTTAATTAAATACCATTTGGAGGCATTTAATGTTCGAGCTTAAACGGCTGATTTTCGACAAAAGAGATAACACCCCCCCATTACGTCATGCTTCAGAAATGTGGAAAATGGTCCGTTTTCAAATGTTTTATTGTTGAACGTCAGTTCACATTTGTAGGTGGATCATCAGTGTTAGAGCTAAAATTAGCATGTTTAAAGTGATTTTCATGCTTCCAGGGGCCCTAAACACAAGATTTATGGAATGGTTAAAAGTCCATGAAAATGGCCAATTTCTCTGAGTTCTCAAAAAGGGTTTCTTCACCCCGGGAAGTTAATTAAATACCATTTGGAGGCATTTAATGTTCGAGCCAAAACGGCTGATTTTCGACAAAAGAGATAACACCCCCCCATTACGTCATGCTTCAGAAATGTGGAAAATGGTCCGTTTTCAAATGTTTTATTTTTGAACGTCAGTTCAAATTTGTAGGTGGATCATCAGTGTTAGAGCTAAAATTAGCATGTTTAAAGTGATTTTCATGCTTCCAGGGGCCCTAAACACAAGATTTATGGAATGGTTAAAAGTGCATGAAAATGGCCAATTTACTCACTCTGGGTTTTCAAAAAGGGTTTCTTCACCCCGGGAAGTTAATTAAATACCATTTGGAGGCATTTAATGTTCGAGCCAAAACGGCTGATTTTCGACAAAAGAGATAACACCCCCCCATTACGTCATGCTTCAGAAATGTGGAAAATGGTCCATTTTCAAATGTTTTATTGTTGAACGTCAGTTCACATTTGTAGGTGGATCATCAGTGTTAGAGCTAAAATTAGCATGTTTAAAGTGATTTTCATGCTTCCAGGGGCCCTAAACACAAGATTTATGGAATGGTTAAAAGTCCATGAAAATGGCCAATTTACTCACTCTGAGTTCTCAAAAAGGGTTTCTTCACCCCGGGAAGTTAATTAAATACCATTTGGAGGCATTTAATGTTCGAGCCAAAACGGCTGATTTTCGACAAAAGAGATAACACCCCCCCATTACGTCATGCTTCAGAAATGTGGAAAATGGTCCGTTTTCAAATGTTTTATTTTTGAACGTCAGTTCACATTTGTAGGTGGATCATCAGTGTTAGAGCTAAAATTAGCATGTTTAAAGTGATTTTCATGCTTCCAGGTGCTCGGGAAGTGAATTAAATACTATTTGGAGGCATTTAATGTTCAAGCTAAAACAGCAGATTTTTGACAAAAGAGATAACACCCCCCCATTACGTCATGCTTCAGAAATGTGGAAAATGGTCCGTTTTCAAATGTTTTATTTTTGAACGTCAGTTCACATTTGTAGGTGGATCATCAGTGTTAGAGCTAAAATTAGCATGTTTAAAGTGATTTTCATGCTTCCAGGGGCCCTAAACACAAGATTTATGGAATGGTTAAAAGTCCATGAAAATGGCCAATTTACTCACTCTGAGTTCTCAAAAAGGGTTTCTTCACCCCGGGAAGTTAATTAAATATCATTTGGAGGCATTTAATGTTTGAGCCAAAACGGCTGATTTTCGACAAAAGAGATAACACCCCCCCATTACGTCATGCTTCAGAAATGTGGAAAATGGTCCGTTTTCAAATGTTTTATTTTTGAACGTCAGTTCACATTTGTAGGTGGATCATCAGTGTTAGAGCTAAAATTAGCATGTTTAAAGTGATTTTCATGCTTCCAGGTGCTCGGGAAGTGAATTAAATACTATTTGGAGGCATTTAATGTTCAAGCTAAAACAGCAGATTTTTGACAAAAGAGATAACACCCCCCCATTACGTCATGCTTCAGAAATGTGGAAAATGGTCCGTTTTCAAATGTTTTATTTTTGAACGTCAGTTCACATTTGTAGGTGGATCATCAGTGTTAGAGCTAAAGTTAGCATGTTTAAAGTGATTTTCATGCTTCCAGGTGCTCAGGAAGTGAATTAAATACTATTTGGAGGCATTTAATGTTCAAGCTAAAACAGCAGATTTTTGACAAAAGAGATAACACCCCCCCATTACGTCATGCTTCAGAAATGTGGAAAATGGTCCGTTTTCAAATGTTTTATTTTTGAACGTCAGTTCACATTTGTAGGTGGATCATCAGTGTTAGAGCTAAAATTAGCATGTTTAAAGTGATTTTCATGCTTCCAGGGGCCCTAAACACAAGATTTATGGAATGGTTAAAAGTGCATGAAAATGGCCAATTTACTCACTCTGAGTTCTCAAAAAGGGTTTCTTCACCCCGGGAAGTTAATTAAATACCAATTGGAGGCATTTAATGTTCGAGCAAAAACGGCTGATTTTCGAGAAAAGAGATAACACCCCCCCATTACGTCATGCTTCAGAAATGTGGAAAATGGTCCGTTTTCAAATGTTTTATTTTTGAACGTCAGTTCACATTTGTAGGTGGATCATCAGTGTTAGAGCTAAAATTAGCATGTTTAAAGTGATTTTCATGCTTCCAGGGGCCCTAAACACAAGATTTATGGAATGGTTAAAAGTGCATGAAAATGGCCAATTTACTCACTCTGAGTTCTCAAAAAGGGTTTCTTCACCCCGGGAAGTTAATTAAATACCATTTGGAGGCATTTAATGTTCGAGCCAAAACGGCTGATTTTCGACAAAATAGATAACACCCCCATTACGTCATGCTTCAGAAATGTGGAAAATGGTCCGTTTTCAAATGTTTTATTTTTGAACGTCAGTTCACATTTGTAGGTGGATAATCAGTGTTAGAGCTAAAATTAGCATGTTTAAAGTGATTTTCATGCTTCCAGGGGCTCGGGAAGTGAATTAAATACTATTTGGAGGCATTTAATGTTCAAGCAAAAACAGCTGATTTTTGACAAAAGAGATAACACCCCCCCATTACTTCATGCTTCAGAAATGTGGAAAATGGTCCGTTTTCAAATGTTTTATTTTTGAACGTCAGTTCACATTTGTAGGTGGATCATCAGTGTTAGAGCTAAAATGAGCATGTTTAAAGTGATTTTCATGCTTCCAAGGGCCCTAAACACAAGATTTATGGAATGGTTAAAAGTGCATGAAAATGGCCAATTTACTCACTCTGAGTTCTCAAAAAGGGTTTCTTCACCCCGGGAAGTTAATTAAATACCATTTGGAGGCATTTAATGTTCGAGCCAAAACGGCTGATTTTCGACAAAAGAGATAACACCCCCCCATTACGTCATGCTTCAGAAATGTGGAAAATGGTCCGTTTTCAAATGTTTTATTGTTGAACGTCAGTTCACATTTGTAGGTGGATCATCAGTGTTAGAGCTAAAATTAGCATGTTTAAAGTGATTTTCATGCTTCCAGGGGCCCTAAACACAAGATTTATGGAATGGTTAAAAGTCCATGAAAATGGCCAATTTCTCTGAGTTCTCAAAAAGGGTTTCTTCACCCCGGGAAGTTAATTAAATACCATTTGGAGGCATTTAATGTTCGAGCCAAAACGGCTGATTTTCGACAAAAGAGATAACACCCCCCCATTACGTCATGCTTCAGAAATGTGGAAAATGGTCCGTTTTCAAATGTTTTATTTTTGAACGTCAGTTCACATTTGTAGGTGGATCATCAGTGTTAGAGCTAAAATGAGCATGTTTAAAGTGATTTTCATGCTTCCAAGGGCCCTAAACACAAGATTTATGGAATGGTTAAAAGTGCATGAAAATGGCCAATTTACTCACTCTGAGTTCTCAAAAAGGGTTTCTTCACCCCGGGAAGTTAATTAAATACCATTTGGAGGCATTTAATGTTCGAGAACGGCTGATTTTCGACAAAAGAGATAACACCCCCCCATTACGTCATGCTTCAGAAATGTGGAAAATGGTCCGTTTTCAAATGTTTTATTGTTGAACGTCAGTTCACATTTGTAGGTGGATCATCAGTGTTAGAGCTAAAATTAGCATGTTTAAAGTGATTTTCATGCTTCCAGGGGCCCTAAACACAAGATTTATGGAATGGTTAAAAGTCCATGAAAATGGCCAATTTCTCTGAGTTCTCAAAAAGGGTTTCTTCACCCCGGGAAGTTAATTAAATACCATTTGGAGGCATTTAATGTTCGAGCCAAAACGGCTGATTTTCGACAAAAGAGATAACACCCCCCCATTACGTCATGCTTCAGAAATGTGGAAAATGGTCCGTTTTCAAATGTTTTATTTTTGAACGTCAGTTCAAATTTGTAGGTGGATCATCAGTGTTAGAGCTAAAATTAGCATGTTTAAAGTGATTTTCATGCTTCCAGGGGCCCTAAAAACAAGATTTATGGAATGGTTAAAAGTGCATGAAAATGGCCAATTTACTCACTCTGGGTTTTCAAAAAGGGTTTCTTCACCCCGGGAAGTTAATTAAATACCATTTGGAGGCATTTAATGTTCGAGCCAAAACGGCTGATTTTCGACAAAAGAGATAACACCCCCCCATTACGTCATGCTTCAGAAATGTGGAAAATGGTCCGTTTTCAAATGTTTTATTGTTGAACGTCAGTTCACATTTGTAGGTGGATCATCAGTGTTAGAGCTAAAATTAGCATGTTTAAAGTGATTTTCATGCTTCCAGGGGCCCTAAACACAAGATTTATGGAATGGTTAAAAGTCCATGAAAATGGCCAATTTACTCACTCTGAGTTCTCAAAAAGGGTTTCTTCACCCCGGGAAGTTAATTAAATACCATTTGGAGGCATTTAATGTTCGAGCCAAAACGGCTGATTTTCGACAAAAGAGATAACACCCCCCCCCATTATGTCATGCTTCAGAAATGTGGAAAATGGTCCGTTTTCAAATGTTTTATTTTTGAACGTCAGTTCACATTTGTAGGTGGATCATCAGTGTTAGAGCTAAAATTAGCATGTTTAAAGTGATTTTCATGCTTCCAGGTGCTCGGGAAGTGAATTAAATACTATTTGGAGGCATTTAATGTTCAAGCTAAAACAGCAGATTTTTGACAAAAGAGATAACACCCCCCCATTACGTCATGCTTCAGAAATGTGGAAAATGGTCCGTTTTCAAATGTTTTATTTTTGAACGTCAGTTCACATTTGTAGGTGGATCATCAGTGTTAGAGCTAAAATTAGCATGTTTAAAGTGATTTTCATGCTTCCAGGGGCCCTAAACACAGGATTTATAGAATGGTTAAAAGTGCATGAAAATGGCCAATTTACTCACTCTGAGTTCTCAAGAAGGGTTTCTTCACCCCGGGAAGTTAATTAAATACCATTTGGAGGCATTTAATGTTCGAGCAAAAACGGCTGATTTTCGACAAAAGAGATAACACCCCCCCATTACGTCATGCTTCAGAAATGTGGAAAATGGTCCGTTTTCAAATGTTTTATTTTTGAACGTCAGTTCACATTTGTAGGTGGATCATCAGTGTTAGAGCTAAAGTTAGCATGTTTAAAGTGATTTTCATGCTTCCAGGTGCTCAGGAAGTGAATTAAATACTATTTGGAGGCATTTAATGTTCAAGCTAAAACAGCAGATTTTTGACAAAAGAGATAACACCCCCCCATTACGTCATGCTTCAGAAATGTGGAAAATGGTCCGTTTTCAAATGTTTTATTTTTGAACGTCAGTTCACATTTGTAGGTGGATCATCAGTGTTAGAGCTAAAATTAGCATGTTTAAAGTGATTTTCATGCTTCCAGGGGCCCTAAACACAAGATTTATGGAATGGTTAAAAGTGCATGAAAATGGCCAATTTACTCACTCTGAGTTCTCAAAAAGGGTTTCTTCACCCCGGGAAGTTAATTAAATACCAATTGGAGGCATTTAATGTTCGAGCAAAAACGGCTGATTTTCGACAAAAGAGATAACACCCCCCCATTACGTCATGCTTCAGAAATGTGGAAAATGGTCCGTTTTCAAATGTTTTATTTTTGAACGTCAGTTCACATTTGTAGGTGGATCATCAGTGTTAGAGCTAAAATTAGCATGTTTAAAGTGATTTTCATGCTTCCAGGGGCCCTAAACACAAGATTTATGGAATGGTTAAAAGTGCATGAAAATGGCCAATTTACTCACTCTGAGTTCTCAAAAAGGGTTTCTTCACCCCGGGAAGTTAATTAAATACCATTTGGAGGTATTTAATGTTCGAGCCAAAACGGCTGATTTTCGACAAAATAGATAACACCCCCCATTACGTCATACTTCAGAAATGTGGAAAATGGTCCGTTTTCAAATGTTTTATTTTTGAACGTCAGTTCACATTTGTAGGTGGATAATCAGTGTTAGAGCTAAAATTAGCATGTTTAAAGTGATTTTCATGCTTCCAGGGGCTCGGGAAGTGAATTAAATACTATTTGGAGGCATTTAATGTTCAAGCAAAAACAGCTGATTTTTGACAAAAGAGATAACACCCCCCCATTACTTCATGCTTCAGAAATGTGGAAAATGGTCCGTTTTCAAATGTTTTATTTTTGAACGTCAGTTCACATTTGTAGGTGGATCATCAGTGTTAGAGCTAAAATGAGCATGTTTAAAGTGATTTTCATGCTTCCAAGGGCCCTAAACACAAGATTTATGGAATGGTTAAAAGTGCATGAAAATGGCCAATTTACTCACTCTGAGTTCTCAAAAAGGGTTTCTTCACCCCGGGAAGTTAATTAAATACCATTTGGAGGCATTTAATGTTCGAGCCAAAACGGCTGATTTTCGACAAAAGAGATAACACCCCCCCATTACGTCATGCTTCAGAAATGTGGAAAATGGTCCGTTTTCAAATGTTTTATTGTTGAACGTCAGTTCACATTTGTAGGTGGATCATCAGTGTTAGAGCTAAAATTAGCATGTTTAAAGTGATTTTCATGCTTCCAGGGGCCCTAAACACAAGATTTATGGAATGGTTAAAAGTCCATGAAAATGGCCAATTTCTCTGAGTTCTCAAAAAGGGTTTCTTCACCCCGGGAAGTTAATTAAATACCATTTGGAGGCATTTAATGTTCGAGCCAAAACGGCTGATTTTCGACAAAAGAGATAACACCCCCCCATTACGTCATGCTTCAGAAATGTGGAAAATGGTCCGTTTTCAAATGTTTTATTTTTGAACGTCAGTTCAAATTTGTAGGTGGATCATCAGTGTTAGAGCTAAAATTAGCCTGTTTAAAGTGATTTTCATGCTTCCAGGGGCCCTAAACACAAGATTTATGGAATGGTTAAAAGTGCATGAAAATGGCCAATTTACTCACTCTGGGTTTTCAAAAAGGGTTTCTTCACCCCGGGAAGTTAATTAAATACCATTTGGAGGCATTTAATGTTCGAGCCAAAACGGCTGATTTTCGACAAAAGAGATAACACCCCCCCATTACGTCATGCTTCAGAAATGTGGAAAATGGTCCGTTTTCAAATGTTTTATTGTTGAACGTCAGTTCACATTTGTAGGTGGATCATCAGTGTTAGAGCTAAAATTAGCATGTTTAAAGTGATTTTCATGCTTCCAGGGGCCCTAAACACAAGATTTATGGAATGGTTAAAAGTCCATGAAAATGGCCAATTTACTCACTCTGAGTTCTCAAAAAGGGTTTCTTCACCCCGGGAAGTTAATTAAATACCATTTGGAGGCATTTAATGTTCGAGCCAAAACGGCTGATTTTCGACAAAAGAGATAACACCCCCCCATTACGTCATGCTTCAGAAATGTGGAAAATGGTCTGTTTTCAAATGTTTTATTTTTGAACGTCAGTTCACATTTGTAGGTGGATCATCAGTGTTAGAGCTAAAATTAGCATGTTTAAAGTGATTTTCATGCTTCCAGGTGCTCGGGAAGTGAATTAAATACTATTTGGAGGCATTTAATGTTCAAGCTAAAACAGCAGATTTTTGACAAAAGAGATAACACCCCCCCATTACGTCATGCTTCAGAAATGTGGAAAATGGTCCGTTTTCAAATGTTTTATTTTTGAACGTCAGTTCACATTTGTAGGTGGATCATCAGTGTTAGAGCTAAAATTAGCATGTTTAAAGTGATTTTCATGCTTCCAGGGGCCCTAAACACAGGATTTATAGAATGGTTAAAAGTGCATGAAAATGGCCAATTTACTCACTCTGAGTTCTCAAGAAGGGTTTCTTCACCCCGGGAAGTTAATTAAATACCATTTGGAGGCATTTAATGTTTGAGCAAAAACGGCTGATTTTCGACAAAAGAGATAACACCCCCCCATTACGTCATGCTTCAGAAATGTGGAAAATGGTCCGTTTTCAAATGTTTTATTTTTGAACGTCAGTTCACATTTGTAGGTGGATCATCAGTGTTAGAGCTAAAGTTAGCATGTTTAAAGTGATTTTCATGCTTCCAGGTGCTCAGGAAATGAATTAAATACTATTTGGAGGCATTTAATGTTCAAGCTAAAACAGCAGATTTTTGACAAAAGAGATAACACCCCCCCATTACGTCATGCTTCAGAAATGTGGAAAATGGTCCGTTTTCAAATGTTTTATTTTTGAACGTCAGTTCACATTTGTAGGTGGATCATCAGTGTTAGAGCTAAAATTAGCATGTTTAAAGTGATTTTCATGCTTCCAGGGGCCCTAAACACAAGATTTATGGAATGGTTAAAAGTGCATGAAAATGGCCAATTTACTCACTCTGAGTTCTCAAAAAGGGTTTCTTCACCCCGGGAAGTTAATTAAATACCATTTGGAGGCATTTAATGTTCGAGCCAAAACGGCTGATTTTCGACAAAATAGATAACACCCCCCATTACGTCATGCTTCAGAAATGTGGAAAATGGTCCGTTTTCAAATGTTTTATTTTTGAACGTCAGTTCACATTTGTAGGTGGATAATCAGTGTTAGAGCTAAAATTAGCATGTTTAAAGTGATTTTCATGCTTCCAGGGGCTCAGGAAGTGAATTAAATACTATTTGGAGGCATTTAATGTTCAAGCAAAAACAGCTGATTTTTGACAAAAGAGATAACACCCCCCCATTACTTCATGCTTCAGAAATGTGGAAAATGGTCCGTTTTCAAATGTTTTATTTTTGAACGTCAGTTCACATTTGTAGGTGGATCATCAGTGTTAGAGCTAAAATTAGCATGTTTAAAGTGATTTTCATGCTTCCAAGGGCCCTAAACACAAGATTTATGGAATGGTTAAAAGTGCATGAAAATGGCCAATTTACTCACTCTGAGTTCTCAAAAAGGGTTTCTTCACCCTGGGAAGTTAATTAAATACCATTTGGAGGCATTTAATGTTCGAGCAAAAACGGCTGATTTTCGACAAAAGAGATAACACCCCCCCATTACGTCATGCTTCAGAAATGTGGAAAATGGTCCGTTTTCAAATGTTTTATTTTTGAACGTCAGTTCACATTTGTAGGTGGATCATCAGTGTTAGAGCTAAAATTAACATGTTTAAAGTGATTTTCATGCTTTCAGGGGCCCAAAACACAAGATTTATGGAATGGTTAAAAGTGCATGAAAATGGCCAATTTACTCACTCTGAGTTCTCAAAAAAGGTTTCTTCATCCCGGGAAGTTAATTAAATACCATTTGGAGGCATTTAATGTTCGAGCTAAAACGGATGATTTTCGACAAAAGAGATAACACCCCCCCCATTACGTCATGCTTCAGAAATGTGGAAAATGGTCCGTTTTCAAATGTTTTATTTTTGAACGTCAGTTCACATTTGTAGGTGGATCATCAGTGTTAGAGCTAAAATTAGCATGTTTAAAGTGATTTTCATGCTTCCAGGGGCCCTAAACACAAGATTTATGGAATGGTTAAAAGTGCATGAAAATGGCCAATTTACTCACTCTGAGTTCTCAAAAAGGGTTTCTTCACCACGGGAAGTTAATTAAATACCATTTGGAGGCATTTAATGTTCGAGTCAAAACGGCTGATTTTCGGCAAAAGAGATAACACCCCCCCATTACGTCATGCTTCAGAAATGTGGAAAATGGTCCGTTTTCAAATGTTTTATTTTTGAACGTCAGTTCACATTTGTAGGTGGATCATCAGTGTTAGAGCTAAAATTAGCATGTTTAAAGTGATTTTCATGCTTCCAGGGGCTCGGGAAGTGAATTAAATACTATTTGGAGGCATTTAATGTTCAAGCAAAAACAGCTGATTTTTGACAAAAGAGATAACACCCCCCCATTACGTCATGCTTCAGAAATGTGGAAAATGGTCCGTTTTCAAATGTTTTATTTTTGAACGTCAGTTCACATTTGTAGGTGGATCATCAGTGTTAGAGCTAAAATTAGCATGTTTAAAGTGATTTTCATGCTTCCAGGGGCCCTAAACACAAGATTTATGGAATGGTTAAAAGTGCATGAAAATGGCCAATTTACTCACTCTGAGTTCTCAAAAAGGGTTTCTTCACCCCGGGAAGTTAATTAAATACCATTTGGAGGCATTTAATGTTCGAGCTAAAACGGATGATTTTCGACAAAAGAGATAACACCCCCCCATTACGTCATGCTTCAGAAATGTGGAAAATGGTCCGTTTTCAAATGTTTTATTTTTGAACGTCAGTTCACATTTGTAGGTGGATCATCAGTGTTAGAGCTAAAATTAGCATGTTTAAAGTGATTTTCATGCTTCCAGGGGCTCAGGAAGTGAATTAAATACTATTTGTAGGCATTTAATGCTCAAGCAAAAACAGCTGATTTTTGACAAAAGAGATAACACCCCCCATTACGTCATGCTTCAGAAATGTGGAAAATGGTCCGTTTTCAAATGTTTTATTTTTGAACGTCAGTTCACATTTGTAGGTGGATCATCAGTGTTAGAGCTAAAATTAGCATGTTTAAAGTGATTTTCATGCTTCCAGGGGCCCTAAACACAAGATTTATGGAATGGTTAAAAGTGCATGAAAATGGCCAATTTACTCACTCTGAGTTCTCAAAAAGGGTTTCTTCACCCCGGGAAGTTAATTAAATACCATTTGGAGGCATTTAATGTTCGAGCTAAAACGGATGATTTTCGACAAAAGAGATAACACCCCCCCATTACGTCATGCTTCAGAAATGTGGAAAATGGTCCGTTTTCAAATGTTTTATTTTTGAACGTCAGTTCACATTTGTAGGTGGATCATCAGTGTTAGAGCTAAAATTAGCATGTTTAAAGTGATTTTCATGCTTCCAGGGGCTCAGGAAGTGAATTAAATACTATTTGTAGGCATTTAATGCTCAAGCAAAAACAGCTGATTTTTGACAAAAGAGATAACACCCCCCATTACGTCATGCTTCAGAAATGTGGAAAATGGTCCGTTTTCAAATGTTTTATTTTTGAACGTCAGTTCACATTTGTAGGTGGATCATCAGTGTTAGAGCTAAAATTAGCATGTTTAAAGTGATTTTCATGCTTCCAGGGGCCCTAAACACAAGATTTATGGAATGGTTAAAAGTGCATGAAAATGGCCAATTTACTCACTCTGAGTTTTCAAAAAGGGTTTCTTTACCCCGGGAAGTTAATTAAATACCATTTGGAGGCATTTAATGTTCGAGACAAAACGGCTGATTTTCGACAAAAGAGATAACACCCCCCCATTACGTCATGCTTCAGAAATGTGGAAAATGGTCCGTTTTCAAATGTTTTATTTTTGAACGTCAGTTCACATTTGTAGGTGGATCATCAGTGTTAGAGCTAAAATTAGCATGTTTAAAGTGATGTTCATGCTTCCAGGTGCTCGGGAAGTGAATTAAATACTATTTGGAGGCATTTAATGTTCAAGCTAAAACAGCAGATTTTTGACAAAAGAGATAACACCCCCCCATTACGTCATGCTTCAGAAATGTGGAAAATGGTCCGTTTTCAAATGTTTTATTTTTGAACGTCAGTTCACATTTGTAGGTGGATCATCAGTGTTAGAGCTAAAATTAGCATGTTTAAAGTGATTTTCATGCTTCCAGGGGCCCTAAACACAGGATTTATAGAATGGTTAAAAGTGCATGAAAATGGCCAATTTACTCACTCTGAGTTCTCAAGAAGGGTTTCTTCACCCCGGGAAGTTAATTAAATACCATTTGGAGGCATTTAATGTTCGAGCAAAAACGGCTGATTTTCGACAAAAGAGATAACACCCCCCATTACGTCATGCTTCAGAAATGTGGAAAATGGTCCGTTTTCAAATGTTTTATTTTTGAATGTCAGTTCACATTTGTAGGTGGATCATCAGTGTTAGAGCTAAAATTAGCATATTTAAAGTGATTTTCATGCTTCCAGGTGCTCAGGAAGTGAATTAAATACTATTTGGAGGCATTTAATGTTCAAGCTAAAACAGCAGATTTTTTGAGTTCTTGTGTGATCCTGGCAGCTGTTTTGATTGTGAGTACCAACCAGTCTCTAGAACAGTGCCAAGAGATTAATGACCACTCTTTTTTGAAAATCATATCATTTTGGAAAATTAGTGGTTCATTTTTCACAATTAGGCCAGGTGGTGCCATTTTGTTACGGAGGTACTGGGTCATAAACAGCCCATGTAAGGCTGCTTTTATTTGGTTTCGTCTGAGGTTTAGCAATTCATTCCAATCGTTTGTTTGTGTGCCTGTGTCCTGGTTACATAGGCCTTCGAAAAGGTTACTGTCAGCAAGAATTTTGTCTATTTCGTCCTCTGCAAAGGTGAGGCCATGTTCATCTTCCATTGTGAGACGGCCGCTGGCTTCTTTTTGTTATACCTAAGTGTGTGTGTCTATGTGTGTGGCAAAATGTGTCTGTAGGAAAAAGACTCCCGCAGCTGCGCGCTGCCTAAAGACTATAATTAACAAAGGAGGGAGGTAGAGTACAAAAGTAGGATTCCTACTCCACGGGCACTGATAAATAAACAAGAAGAATCCTACTACCAAAGTGTATCACAGGGAGGGGGGACACTCAGTGTTGTGTAAAATACCCCTCACACACCAACAGGCCCCTTGGTGTCATGCTTCATAATTGGGGTCTTCGCGTCCCGCTAAGGGGACGCGGCACGCTGCGACCTGCGACTACGCGGGAACGTTAACAAGTTGGACTATGTGTGGTGTGTGTTGAGCGCAGGTGAAAGGATTTATGTGAGTGAAGGGTGTGGTGAGAATTTAAAAAGTACCTGGCTAGTGGGTGGTGTGAAAAAACTTTATTTCTACCCCTAGCTGGTGCTATTAAAAAGGTGTGCAAAAAAAGGCGAGGTTTCGTTGTCTTAATTAGGGACAGAA
Organism: Lissotriton vulgaris; assembly: GCF_964263255.1. Classification (NCBI taxonomy): domain Eukaryota; kingdom Metazoa; phylum Chordata; class Amphibia; order Caudata; family Salamandridae; genus Lissotriton; species Lissotriton vulgaris. The sequence continues at coordinate 186,716 of NW_028240993.1, forward strand.
CCTCTGGTGTGCGTCGACATGTTTCGGTACTGGTGTACCTTCTTCAGGACGGGGCACAACTTCCCAACCCTACTCACGTTTTTCTATGTAAAAAATGTTATCTTAATTTAAAAGTGATAACAAGTTAAAGGCTACAGTGTGCCTACAGCGGTTATTGGATCATGCAATTGCATGCCCTGCAAAAAAAGAAAAAATCCATAAGGTTTGGTTGCCATATAGGATTGGCTCAAACAGGTGCAGTCACCTGGAGCCCCAAACGGTTAAATAAACCTGTAAAAAAAGTGGACACACAAGACACACAACATATAACACACACTTTAAGGTTTTTTTGTGCTTATACTCATTTTTTGGACATACTCATGGTCTTTGTGGTATGTTGCCTCATGAGCAAATCCTGGGCATCAAGGTAGGTAGGAGGATCCACAATCTAAGTAGGGAGATAAGTGGATTCAGTGTTGTTCCTTTTACTCACTGTTAGACTCCATGTTGCACTTGGACAGACTGGGGTTTCGTTTGTTTGTAATACACTCACAAGATCCGCCTGAATTGGCCTCCTTCTACCACCCTGTGCTGCTCCGCTGTGAATGTAGTGGGAAACAGCGAGGTGGTATATATAATGAATGAGGTTGCAAGCTTATTGGTTAATTAGCGGTAATTGAAGGTGACCATGTAAGGAAACATCCGTGTTGCCGCCTATCATATACCTGTATTGGCCACATGTAACATGTATCCTTCGCTTATTTGTTAATTACCGGGTCTGTTGGTTGTCCAAATATGGACTATCCGCTTCCCAGCCATTCACGGGGCTCGGGTTCTGACTGCTGTTGTCAGCGGTGCCTCCCGCGCTGCCTAGGATCGTGTGTCTCTTTGGCGCGCATGCGCGCAAATGTTTTTGACGCGTCTGTCTTCGTGAGTCATAACGCATGCGCGATCTCATCTTTTGTTTGCGCTAGTCACCGGTGCTGTGTAGTCCTCCGGTTTCTGTGAAGAGAGCGCTTTTGTATTACATAATCATGCCGGAAGGGTCTTGATGTGATTTACTATTCTGATTCTTTTTTACAAGGGCATTGAGACATACAACATGTATATTATTCTCATTTTCCATAGTGTAAGTGATTTTCATGCTTCCAGGGGCCCTAAACACAAGATTTATGGAATGGTTAAAAGTGCATGAAAATGGCCAATTTACTCACTCTGGGTTTTCAAAAAGGGTTTCTTCACCCCGGGAAGTTAATTAAATACCATTTGGAGGCATTTAATGTTCGAGCCAAAACGGCTGATTTTCGACAAAAGAGATAACACCCCCCCATTACGTCATGCTTCAGAAATGTGGAAAATGGTCCGTTTTCAAATGTTTTATTGTTGAACGTCAGTTCACATTTGTAGGTGGATCATCAGTGTTAGAGCTAAAATTAGCATGTTTAAAGTGATTTTCATGCTTCCAGGGGCCCTAAACACAAGATTTATGGAATGGTTAAAAGTCCATTAAAATGGCCAATTTACTCACTCTGAGTTCTCAAAAAGGGTTTCTTCACCCCGGGAAGTTAATTAAATACCATTTGGAGGCATTTAATGTTCGAGCCAAAACGGCTGATTTTCGACAAAAGAGATAACACCCCCCCATTACGTCATGCTTCAGAAATGTGGAAAATGGTCCGTTTTCAAATGTTTTATTTTTGAACGTCAGTTCACATTTGTAGGTGGATCATCAGTGTTAGAGCTAAAATTAGCATGTTTAAAGTGATTTTCATGCTTCCAGGTGCTCGGGAAGTGAATTAAATACTATTTGGAGGCATTTAATGTTCAAGCTAAAACAGCAGATTTTTGACAAAAGAGATAACACCCCCCCATTACGTCATGCTTCAGAAATGTGGAAAATGGTCCGTTTTCAAATGTTTTATTTTTGAACGTCAGTTCACATTTGTAGGTGGATCATCAGTGTTAGAGCTAAAATTAGCATGTTTAAAGTGATTTTCATGCTTCCAGGGGCCCTAAACACAGGATTTATAGAATGGTTAAAAGTGCATGAAAATGGCCAATTTACTCACTCTGAGTTCTCAAGAAGGGTTTCTTCACCCCGGGAAGTTAATTAAATACCATTTGGAGGCATTTAATGTTCGAGCAAAAACGGCTGATTTTCGACAAAAGAGATAACACCCCCCCATTACGTCATGCTTCAGAAATGTGGAAAATGGTCCGTTTTCAAATGTTTTATTTTTGAATGTCAGTTCACATTTGTAGGTGGATCATCAGTGTTAGAGCTAAAATTAGCATGTTTAACGTGATTTTCATGCTTCCAGGTGCTCAGGAAGTGAATTAAATACTATTTGGAGGCATTTAATGTTCAAGCTAAAACAGCAGATTTTTGACAAAAGAGATAACACCCCCCCATTACGTCATGCTTCAGAAATGTGGAAAATGGTCCGTTTTCAAATGTTTTCTTTTTGAACGTCAGTTCACATTTGTAGGTGGATCATCAGTGTTAGAGCTAAAATTAGCATGTTTAAAGTGATTTTCAAGCTTCCAGGGGCCCTAAACACAAGATTTATGGAATGGTTAAAAGTGCATGAAAATGGCCAATTTACTCACTCTGAGTTCTCAAAAAGGGTTTCTTCACCCCGGGAAGTTAATTAAATACCAATTGGAGGCATTTAATGTTCGAGCAAAAACGGCTGATTTTCGACAAAAGAGATAACACCCCCCCATTACGTCATGCTTCAGAAATGTGGAAAATGGTCCGTTTTCAAATGTTTTATTTTTGAACGTCAGTTCACATTTGTAGGTGGATCATCAGTGTTAGAGCTAAAATTAGCATGTTTAAAGTGATTTTCATGCTTCCAGGGGCCCTAAACACAAGATTTATGGAATGGTTAAAAGTGCATGAAAATGGCCAATTTACTCACTCTGAGTTCTCAAAAAGGGTTTCTTCACCCCGGGAAGTTAATTAAATACCATTTGGAGGCATTTAATGTTCGAGCCAAAACAGCTGATTTTCGACAAAATAGATAACACCCCCCATTACGTCATGCTTCAGAAATGTGGAAAATGGTCCGTTTTCAAATGTTTTATTTTTGAACGTCAGTTCACATTTGTAGGTGGATAATCAGTGTTAGAGCTAAAATTAGCATGTTTAAAGTGATTTTCATGCTTCCAGGGGCTCGGGAAGTGAATTAAATACTATTTGGAGGCATTTAATGTTCAAGCAAAAACAGCTGATTTTTGACAAAAGAGATAACACCCCCCCATTACTTCATGCTTCAGAAATGTGGAAAATGGTCCGTTTTCAAATGTTTTATTTTTGAACGTCAGTTCACATTTGTAGGTGGATCATCAGTGTTAGAGCTAAAATTAGCATGTTTAAAGTGATTTTCATGCTTCCAAGGGCCCTAAACACAAGATTTATGGAATGGTTAAAAGTGCATGAAAATGGCCAATTTACTCACTCTGAGTTCTCAAAAAGGGTTTCTTCACCCTGGGAAGTTAATTAAATACCATTTGGAGGCATTTAATGTTCGAGCAAAAACGGCTGATTTTCGACAAAAGAGATAACACCCCCCCATTACGTCATGCTTCAGAAATGTGGAAAATGGTCCATTTTCAAATGTTTTATTTTTGAACGTCAGTTCACATTTGTAGGTGGATCATCAGTGTTAGAGCTAAAATTAACATGTTTAAAGTGATTTTCATGCTTTCAGGGGCCCAAAACACAAGATTTATGGAATGGTTAAAAGTGCATGAAAATGGCCAATTTACTCACTCTGAGTTCTCAAAAAAGGTTTCTTCATCCCGGGAAGTTAATTAAATACCATTTGGAGGCATTTAATGTTCGAGCTAAAACGGATGATTTTCGACAAAAGAGATAACACCCCCCCCATTACGTCATGCTTCAGAAATGTGGAAAATGGTCCGTTTTCAAATGTTTTATTTTTGAACGTCAGTTCACATTTGTAGGTGGATCATCAGTGTTAGAGCTAAAATTAGCATGTTTAAAGTGATTTTCATGCTTCCAGGGGCCCTAAACACAAGATTTATGGAATGGTTAAAAGTGCATGAAAATGGCCAATTTACTCACTCTGAGTTCTCAAAAAGGGTTTCTTCACCCCGGGAAGTTAATTAAATACCATTTGGAGGCATTTAATGTTCGAGCCAAAACGGCTGATTTTCGGCAAAAGAGATAACACCCCCCCATTACGTCATGCTTCAGAAATGTGGAAAATGGTCCTTTTTCAAATGTTTTATTTTTGAACGTCAGTTCACATTTGTAGGTGGATCATCAGTAATAGAGCTAAAATTAGCATGTTTAAAGTGATTTTCATGCTTCCAGGGGCTCGGGAAGTGAATTAAATACTATTTGGAGGCATTTAATGTTCAAGCAAAAACAGCTGATTTTTGACAAAAGAGATAACACCCCCCCATTACGTCATGCTTCAGAAATGTGGAAAATGGTCCGTTTTCAAATGTTTTATTTTTGAACGTCAGTTCACATTTGTAGGTGGATCATCAGTGTTAGAGCTAAAATTACCATGTTTAAAGTGATTTTCATGCTTCCAGGGGCCCTAAACACAAGATTTATGGAATGGTTAAAAGTGCATGAAAATGGCCAATTTACTCACTCTGAGTTCTCAAAAAGGGTTTCTTCACCCCGGGAAGTTAATTAAATACCATTTGGAGGCATTTAATGTTCGAGCTAAAACGGATGATTTTCGACAAAAGAGATAACACCCCCCCATTACGTCATGCTTCAGAAATGTGGAAAATGGTCCGTTTTCAAATGTTTTATTTTTGAACGTCAGTTCACATTTGTAGGTGGATCATCAGTGTTAGAGTTAAAATTAGCATGTTTAAAGTGATTTTCATGCTTCCAGGGGCTCAGGAAGTGAATTAAATACTATTTGTAGGCATTTAATGCTCAAGCAAAAACAGCTGATTTTTGACAAAAGAGATAACACCCCCCATTACGTCATGCTTCAGAAATGTGGAAAATGGTCCGTTTTCAAATGTTTTATTTTTGAACGTCAGTTCACATTTGTAGGTGGATCATCAGTGTTAGAGCTAAAATTAGCATGTTTAAAGTGATTTTCATGCTTCCAGGGGCCCTAAACACAAGATTTATGGAATGGTTAAAAGTGCATGAAAATGGCCAATTTACTCACTCTGGGTTCTCAAAAAGGGTTTCTTCACCCCGGGAAGTTAATTAAATACCATTTGGAGGCATTTAATGTTCGAGCCAAAACGGCTGATTTTCGACAAAAGAGATAACACCCCCCCATTACGTCATGCTTCAGAAATGTGGAAAATGGTCCGTTTTCAAATGTTTTATTGTTGAACGTCAGTTCACATTTGTAGGTGGATCATCAGTGTTAGAGCTAAAATTAGCATGTTTAAAGTGATTTTCATGCTTCCAGGGGCCCAAAACACAAGATTTATGGAATGGTTAAAAGTCCATGAAAATGGCCAATTTACTCACTCTGAGTTCTCAAAAAGGGTTTCTTCACCCCGGGAAGTTAATTAAATACCATTTGGAGGCATTTAATGTTCGAGCCAAAACGGCTGATTTTCGACACAAGAGATAACACCCCCCCATTACGTCATGCTTCAGAAATGTGGAAAATGGTCCGTTTTCAAATGTTTTATTTTTGAACGTCAGTTCACATTTGTAGGTGGATCATCAGTGTTAGAGCTAAAATTAGCATGTTTAAAGTGATTTTCATGCTTCCAGGGGCCCTAAACACAAGATTTATGGAATGGTTAAAAGTGCATGAAAATGGCCAATTTACTCACTCTGGGTTTTCAAAAAGGGTTTCTTCACCCCGGGAAGTTAATTAAATACCATTTGGAGGCATTTAATGTTCGAGCCAAAACGGCTGATTTTCGACAAAAGAGATAACACCCCCCCATTACGTCATGCTTCAGAAATGTGGAAAATGGTCCGTTTTCAAATGTTTTATTGTTGAACGTCAGTTCACATTTGTAGGTGGATCATCAGTGTTAGAGCTAAAATTAGCATGTTTAAAGTGATTTTCATGCTTCCAGGGGCCCTAAACACAAGATTTATGGAATGGTTAGAAGTCCATGAAAATGGCCAATTTACTCACTCTGAGTTCTCAAAAAGGGTTTCTTCACCCCGGGAAGTTAATTAAATACCATTTGGAGGCATTTAATGTTCGAGCCAAAACGGCTGATTTTCGACAAAAGAGATAACACCCCCCCATTACGTCATGCTTCAGAAATGTGGAAAATGGTCCGTTTTCAAATGTTTTATTTTTGAACGTCAGTTCACATTTGTAGGTGGATCATCAGTGTTAGAGCTAAAATTAGCATGTTTAAAGTGATTTTCATGCTTCCAGGTGCTCGGGAAGTGAATTAAATACTATTTGGAGGCATTTAATGTTCAAGCTAAAACAGCAGATTTTTGACAAAAGAGATAACACCCCCCCATTACGTCATGCTTCAGAAATGTGGAAAATGGTCCGTTTTCAAATGTTTTATTTTTGAACGTCAGTTCACATTTGTAGGTGGATCATCAGTGTTAGAGCTAAAATTAGCATGTTTAAAGTGATTTTCATGCTTCCAGGGGCCCTAAACACAAGATTTATAGAATGGTTAAAAGTGCATGAAAATGGCCAATTTACTCACTCTGAGTTCTCAAGAGGGGTTTCTTCACCCCGGGAAGTTAATTAAATACCATTTGGAGGCATTTAATGTTCGAGCAAAAACGGCTGATTTTCGACAAAAGAGATAACACCCCCCCATTACGTCATGCTTCAGAAATGTGGAAAATGGTCCGTTTTCAAATGTTTTATTTTTGAACGTCAGTTCACATTTGTAGGTGGATCATCAGTGTTAGAGCTAAAATTAGCATGTTTAAAGTGATTTTCATGCTTCCAGGTGCTCAGGAAGTGAATTAAATACTATTTGGAGGCATTTAATGTTCAAGCTAAAACAGCAGATTTTTGACAAAAGAGATAACACCCCCCCATTACGTCATGCTTCAGAAATGTGGAAAATGGTCCGTTTTCAAATGTTTTATTTTTGAACGTCAGTTCACATTTGTAGGTGGATCATCAGTGTTAGAGCTAAAATTAGCATGTTTAAAGTGATTTTCATGCTTCCAGGGGCCCTAAACACAAGATTTATGGAATGGTTAAAAGTGCATGAAAATGGCCAATTTACTCACTCTGAGTTCTCAAAAAGGGTTTCTTCACCCCGGGAAGTTAATTAAATACCAATTGGAGGCATTTAATGTTCGAGCCAAAACGGCTGATTTTCGACAAAATAGATAACACCCCCCATTACGTCATGCTTCAGAAATGTGGAAAATGGTCCGTTTTCAAATGTTTTATTTTTGAACGTCAGTTCACATTTGTAGGTGGATAATCAGTGTTAGAGCTAAAATTAGCATGTTTAAAGTGATTTTAATGCTTCCAGGGGCTCGGGAAGTGAATTAAATACTATTTGGAGGCATTTAATGTTCAAGCAAAAACAGCTGATTTTTGACAAAAGAGATAACACCCCCCCATTACTTCATGCTTCAGAAATGTGGAAAATGGTCCGTTTTCAAATGTTTTATTTTTGAACGTCAGTTCACATTTGTAGGTGGATCATCAGTGTTAGAGCTAAAATTAGCAAGTTTAAAGTGATTTTCATGCTTCCAGGGGCCCTAAACACAAGATTTATGGAATGGTTAAAAGTGCATGAAAATGGCCAATTTACTCACTCTGAGTTCTCAAAAAGGGTTTCTTCACCCTGGGAAGTTAATTAAATACCATTTGGAGGCATTTAATGTTCGAGCAAAAACGGCTGATTTTCGACAAAAGAGATAACACCCCCCCATTACGTCATGCTTCAGAAATGTGGAAAATGGTCCGTTTTCAAATGTTTTATTTTTGAACGTCAGTTCACATTTGTAGGTGGATCATCAGTGTTAGAGCTAAAATTAACATGTTTAAAGTGATTTTCATGCTTTCAGGGGCCCAAAACACAAGATTTATGGTATGGTTAAAAGTGCATGAAAATGGCCAATTTACTCACTCTGAGTTCTCAAAAAAGGTTTCTTCATCCCGGGAAGTTAATTAAATACCATTTGGAGGCATTTAATGTTCGAGCTAAAACGGATGATTTTCGACAAAAGAGATAACACCCCCCCCCCATTACGTCATGCTTCAGAAATGTGGAAAATGGTCCGTTTTCAAATGTTTTATTTTTGAACGTCAGTTCACATTTGTAGGTGGATCATCAGTGTTAGAGCTAAAATTAGCATGTTTAAAGTGATTTTCATGCTTCCAGGTGCTCGGGAAGTGAATTAAATACTATTTGGAGGCATTTAATGTTCAAGCTAAAACAGCAGATTTTTGACAAAAGAGATAACACCCCCCCATTACGTCATGCTTCAGAAATGTGGAAAATGGTCCGTTTTCAAATGTTTTATTTTTGAACGTCAGTTCACATTTGTAGGTGGATCATCAGTGTTAGAGCTAAAATTAGCATGTTTAAAGTGATTTTCATGCTTCCAGGGGCCCTAAACACAGGATTTATAGAATGGTTAAAAGTGCATGAAAATGGCCAATTTACTCACTCTGAGTTCTCAAGAAGGGTTTCTTCACCCCGGGAAGTTAATTAAATACCATTTGGAGGCATTTAATGTTCGAGCAAAAACGGCTGATTTTCGACAAAAGAGATAACACCCCCCCATTACGTCATGCTTCAGAAATGTGGAAAATGGTCCGTTTTCAAATGTTTTATTTTTGAATGTCAGTTCACATTTGTAGGTGGATCATCAGTGTTAGAGCTAAAATTAGCATGTTTAACGTGATTTTCATGCTTCCAGGTGCTCAGGAAGTGAATTAAATACTATTTGGAGGCATTTAATGTTCAAGCTAAAACAGCAGATTTTTGACAAAAGAGATAACACCCCCCCATTACGTCATGCTTCAGAAATGTGGAAAATGGTCCGTTTTCAAATGTTTTCTTTTTGAACGTCAGTTCACATTTGTAGGTGGATCATCAGTGTTAGAGCTAAAATTAGCATGTTTAAAGTGATTTTCAAGCTTCCAGGGGCCCTAAACACAAGATTTATGGAATGGTTAAAAGTGCATGAAAATGGCCAATTTACTCACTCTGAGTTCTCAAAAAGGGTTTCTTCACCCCGGGAAGTTAATTAAATACCAATTGGAGGCATTTAATGTTCGAGCAAAAACGGCTGATTTTCGACAAAAGAGATAACACCCCCCCATTACGTCATGCTTCAGAAATGTGGAAAATGGTCCGTTTTCAAATGTTTTATTTTTGAACGTCAGTTCACATTTGTAGGTGGATCATCAGTGTTAGAGCTAAAATTAGCATGTTTAAAGTGATTTTCATGCTTCCAGGGGCCCTAAACACAAGATTTATGGAATGGTTAAAAGTGCATGAAAATGGCCAATTTACTCACTCTGAGTTCTCAAAAAGGGTTTCTTCACCCCGGGAAGTTAATTAAATACCATTTGGAGGCATTTAATGTTCGAGCCAAAACGGCTGATTTTCGACAAAATAGATAACACCCCCCATTACGTCATGCTTCAGAAATGTGGAAAATGGTCCGTTTTCAAATGTTTTATTTTTGAACGTCAGTTCACATTTGTAGGTGGATAATCAGTGTTAGAGCTAAAATTAGCATGTTTAAAGTGATTTTCATGCTTCCAGGGGCTCGGGAAGTGAATTAAATACTATTTGGAGGCATTTAATGTTCAAGCAAAAACAGCTGATTTTTGACAAAAGAGATAACACCCCCCCATTACTTCATGCTTCAGAAATGTGGAAAATGGTCCGTTTTCAAATGTTTTATTTTTGAACGTCAGTTCACATTTGTAGGTGGATCATCAGTGTTAGAGCTAAAATTAGCATGTTTAAAGTGATTTTCATGCTTCCAAGGGCCCTAAACACAAGATTTATGGAATGGTTAAAAGTGCATGAAAATGGCCAATTTACTCACTCTGAGTTCTCAAAAAGGGTTTCTTCACCCTGGGAAGTTAATTAAATACCATTTGGAGGCATTTAATGTTCGAGCAAAAACGGCTGATTTTCGACAAAAGAGATAACACCCCCCCATTACGTCATGCTTCAGAAATGTGGAAAATGGTCCATTTTCAAATGTTTTATTTTTGAACGTCAGTTCACATTTGTAGGTGGATCATCAGTGTTAGAGCTAAAATTAACATGTTTAAAGTGATTTTCATGCTTTCAGGGGCCCAAAACACAAGATTTATGGAATGGTTAAAAGTGCATGAAAATGGCCAATTTACTCACTCTGAGTTCTCAAAAAAGGTTTCTTCATCCCGGGAAGTTAATTAAATACCATTTGGAGGCATTTAATGTTCGAGCTAAAACGGATGATTTTCGACAAAAGAGATAACACCCCCCCCATTACGTCATGCTTCAGAAATGTGGAAAATGGTCCGTTTTCAAATGTTTTATTTTTGAACGTCAGTTCACATTTGTAGGTGGATCATCAGTGTTAGAGCTAAAATTAGCATGTTTAAAGTGATTTTCATGCTTCCAGGGGCCCTAAACACAAGATTTATGGAATGGTTAAAAGTGCATGAAAATGGCCAATTTACTCACTCTGAGTTCTCAAAAAGGGTTTCTTCACCCCGGGAAGTTAATTAAATACCATTTGGAGGCATTTAATGTTCGAGCCAAAACGGCTGATTTTCGGCAAAAGAGATAACACCCCCCCATTACGTCATGCTTCAGAAATGTGGAAAATGGTCCTTTTTCAAATGTTTTATTTTTGAACGTCAGTTCACATTTGTAGGTGGATCATCAGTAATAGAGCTAAAATTAGCATGTTTAAAGTGATTTTCATGCTTCCAGGGGCTCGGGAAGTGAATTAAATACTATTTGGAGGCATTTAATGTTCAAGCAAAAACAGCTGATTTTTGACAAAAGAGATAACACCCCCCCATTACGTCATGCTTCAGAAATGTGGAAAATGGTCCGTTTTCAAATGTTTTATTTTTGAACGTCAGTTCACATTTGTAGGTGGATCATCAGTGTTAGAGCTAAAATTACCATGTTTAAAGTGATTTTCATGCTTCCAGGGGCCCTAAACACAAGATTTATGGAATGGTTAAAAGTGCATGAAAATGGCCAATTTACTCACTCTGAGTTCTCAAAAAGGGTTTCTTCACCCCGGGAAGTTAATTAAATACCATTTGGAGGCATTTAATGTTCGAGCTAAAACGGATGATTTTCGACAAAAGAGATAACACCCCCCCATTACGTCATGCTTCAGAAATGTGGAAAATGGTCCGTTTTCAAATGTTTTATTTTTGAACGTCAGTTCACATTTGTAGGTGGATCATCAGTGTTAGAGTTAAAATTAGCATGTTTAAAGTGATTTTCATGCTTCCAGGGGCTCAGGAAGTGAATTAAATACTATTTGTAGGCATTTAATGCTCAAGCAAAAACAGCTGATTTTTGACAAAAGAGATAACACCCCCCATTACGTCATGCTTCAGAAATGTGGAAAATGGTCCGTTTTCAAATGTTTTATTTTTGAACGTCAGTTCACATTTGTAGGTGGATCATCAGTGTTAGAGCTAAAATTAGCATGTTTAAAGTGATTTTCATGCTTCCAGGGGCCCTAAACACAAGATTTATGGAATGGTTAAAAGTGCATGAAAATGGCCAATTTACTCACTCTGGGTTCTCAAAAAGGGTTTCTTCACCCCGGGAAGTTAATTAAATACCATTTGGAGGCATTTAATGTTCGAGCCAAAACGGCTGATTTTCGACAAAAGAGATAACACCCCCCCATTACGTCATGCTTCAGAAATGTGGAAAATGGTCCGTTTTCAAATGTTTTATTGTTGAACGTCAGTTCACATTTGTAGGTGGATCATCAGTGTTAGAGCTAAAATTAGCATGTTTAAAGTGATTTTCATGCTTCCAGGGGCCCAAAACACAAGATTTATGGAATGTTTAAAAGTCCATGAAAATGGCCAATTTACTCACTCTGAGTTCTCAAAAAGGGTTTCTTCACCCCGGGAAGTTAATTAAATACCATTTGGAGGCATTTAATGTTCGAGCCAAAACGGCTGATTTTCGACACAAGAGATAACACCCCCCCATTACGTCATGCTTCAGAAATGTGGAAAATGGTCCGTTTTCAAATGTTTTATTTTTGAACGTCAGTTCACATTTGTAGGTGGATCATCAGTGTTAGAGCTAAAATTAGCATGTTTAAAGTGATTTTCATGCTTCCAGGGGCCCTAAACACAAGATTTATGGAATGGTTAAAAGTGCATGAAAATGGCCAATTTACTCACTCTGGGTTTTCAAAAAGGGTTTCTTCACCCCGGGAAGTTAATTAAATACCATTTGGAGGCATTTAATGTTCGAGCCAAAACGGCTGATTTTCGACAAAAGAGATAACACCCCCCCATTACGTCATGCTTCAGAAATGTGGAAAATGGTCCGTTTTCAAATGTTTTATTGTTGAACGTCAGTTCACATTTGTAGGTGGATCATCAGTGTTAGAGCTAAAATTAGCATGTTTAAAGTGATTTTCATGCTTCCAGGGGCCCTAAACACAAGATTTATGGAATGGTTAGAAGTCCATGAAAATGGCCAATTTACTCACTCTGAGTTCTCAAAAAGGGTTTCTTCACCCCGGGAAGTTAATTAAATACCATTTGGAGGCATTTAATGTTCGAGCCAAAACGGCAGATTTTCGACAAAAGAGATAACACCCCCCCATTACGTCATGCTTCAGAAATGTGGAAAATGGTCCGTTTTCAAATGTTTTATTTTTGAACGTCAGTTCACATTTGTAGGTGGATCATCAGTGTTAGAGCTAAAATTAGCATGTTTAAAGTGATTTTCATGCTTCCAGGTGCTCGGGAAGTGAATTAAATACTATTTGGAGGCATTTAATGTTCAAGCTAAAACAGCAGATTTTTGACAAAAGAGATAACACCCCCCCATTACGTCATGCTTCAGAAATGTGGAAAATGGTCCGTTTTCAAATGTTTTATTTTTGAACGTCAGTTCACATTTGTAGGTGGATCATCAGTGTTAGAGCTAAAATTAGCATGTTTAAAGTGATTTTCATGCTTCCAGGGGCCCTAAACACAAGATTTATAGAATGGTTAAAAGTGCATGAAAATGGCCAATTTACTCACTCTGAGTTCTCAAGAGGGGTTTCTTCACCCCGGGAAGTTAATTAAATACCATTTGGAGGCATTTAATGTTCGAGCAAAAACGGCTGATTTTCGACAAAAGAGATAACACCCCCCCATTACGTCATGCTTCAGAAATGTGGAAAATGGTCCGTTTTCAAATGTTTTATTTTTGAACGTCAGTTCACATTTGTAGGTGGATCATCAGTGTTAGAGCTAAAATTAGCATGTTTAAAGTGATTTTCATGCTTCCAGGTGCTCAGGAAGTGAATTAAATACTATTTGGAGGCATTTAATGTTCAAGCTAAAACAGCAGATTTTTGACAAAAGAGATAACACCCCCCCATTACGTCATGCTTCAGAAATGTGGAAAATGGTCCGTTTTCAAATGTTTTATTTTTGAACGTCAGTTCACATTTGTAGGTGGATCATCAGTGTTAGAGCTAAAATTAGCATGTTTAAAGTGATTTTCATGCTTCCAGGGGCCCTAAACACAAGATTTATGGAATGGTTAAAAGTGCATGAAAATGGCCAATTTACTCACTCTGAGTTCTCAAAAAGGGTTTCTTCACCCCGGGAAGTTAATTAAATACCAATTGGAGGCATTTAATGTTCGAGCAAAAACGGCTGATTTTCGACAAAAGAGATAACACCCCCCCATTACGTCATGCTTCAGAAATGTGGAAAATGGTCCGTTTTCAAATGTTTTATTTTTGAACGTCAGTTCACATTTGTAGGTGGATCATCAGTGTTAGAGCTAAAATTAGCATGTTTAAAGTGATTTTCATGCTTCCAGGGGCCCTAAACACAAGATTTATGGAATGGTTAAAAGTGCATGAAAATGGCCAATTTACTCACTCTGAGTTCTCAAAAAGGATTTCTTCACCCCGGGAAGTTAATTAAATACCATTTGGAGGCATTTAATGTTCGAGCCAAAACGGCTGATTTTCGACAAAATAGATAACACCCCCCATTACGTCATGCTTCAGAAATGTGGAAAATGGTCCGTTTTCAAATGTTTTATTTTTGAACGTCAGTTCACATTTGTAGGTGGATAATCAGTGTTAGAGCTAAAATTAGCATGTTTAAAGTGATTTTAATGCTTCCAGGGGCTCGGGAAGTGAATTAAATACTATTTGGAGGCATTTAATGTTCAAGCAAAAACAGCTGATTTTTGACAAAAGAGATAACACCCCCCCATTACTTCATGCTTCAGAAATGTGGAAAATGGTCCGTTTTCAAATGTTTTATTTTTGAACGTCAGTTCACATTTGTAGGTGGATCATCAGTGTTAGAGCTAAAATTAGCAAGTTTAAAGTGATTTTCATGCTTCCAGGGGCCCTAAACACAAGATTTATGGAATGGTTAAAAGTGCATGAAAATGGCCAATTTACTCACTCTGAGTTCTCAAAAAGGGTTTCTTCACCCTGGGAAGTTAATTAAATACCATTTGGAGGCATTTAATGTTCGAGCAAAAACGGCTGATTTTCGACAAAAGAGATAACACCCCCCCATTACGTCATGCTTCAGAAATGTGGAAAATGGTCCGTTTTCAAATGTTTTATTTTTGAACGTCAGTTCACATTTGTAGGTGGATCATCAGTGTTAGAGCTAAAATTAACATGTTTAAAGTGATTTTCATGCTTTCAGGGGCCCAAAACACAAGATTTATGGTATGGTTAAAAGTGCATGAAAATGGCCAATTTACTCACTCTGAGTTCTCAAAAAAGGTTTCTTCATCCCGGGAAGTTAATTAAATACCATTTGGAGGCATTTAATGTTCGAGCTAAAACGGATGATTTTCGACAAAAGAGATAACACCCCCCCCCCATTACGTCATGCTTCAGAAATGTGGAAAATGGTCCGTTTTCAAATGTTTTATTTTTGAACGTCAGTTCACATTTGTAGGTGGATCATCAGTGTTAGAGCTAAAATTAGCATGTTTAAAGTGATTTTCATGCTTCCAGGGGCCCTAAACACAAGATTTATGGAATGGTTAAAAGTGCATGAAAATGGCCAATTTACTCACTCTGAGTTCTCAAAAAGGGTTTCTTCACCCCGGGAAGTTAATTAAATACCATTTGGAGGCATTTAATGTTCGAGCCAAAACGGCTGATTTTCGGCAAAAGAGATAACACCCCCCCATTACGTCATGCTTCAGAAATGTGGAAAATGGTCCGTTTTCAAATGTTTTATTTTTGAACGTCAGTTCACATTTGTAGGTGGATCATCAGTGTTAGAGCTAAAATTAGCATGTTTAAAGTGATTTTCATGCTTCCAGGGGCTCGGGAAGTGAATTAAATACTATTTGGAGGCATTTAATGTTCAAGCAAAAACAGCTGATTTTTGACAAAAGAGATAACACCCCCCCATTACGTCATGCTTCAGAAATGTGGAAAATGGTCCGTTTTCAAATGTTTTATTTTTGAACGTCAGTTCACATTTGTAGGTGGATCATCAGTGTTAGAGCTCAAATTAGCATGTTTAAAGTGATTTTCATGCTTCCAGGGGCCCTAAACACAAGATTTATGGAATGGTTAAAAGTGCATGAAAATGGCCAATTTACTCACTCTGAGTTCTCAAAAAGGGTTTCTTCACCCCGGGAAGTTAATTAAATACCAATTGGAGGCATTTAATGTTCGAGCAAAAACGGCTGATTTTCGACAAAAGAGATAACACCCCCCCCATTACGTCATGCTTCAGAAATGTGGAAAATGATCCGTTTTCAAATGTTTTATTTTTGAACGTCAGTTCACATTTGTAGGTGGATCATCAGTTTTAGAGCTAAAATTAGCATGTTTAAAAAGATTTTCATGCTTCCAGGGGCCCTAAACACAAGATTTATGGAATGGTTAAAAGTGCATGAAAATGGCCAATTTACTCACTCTGAGTTCTCAAAAAGGGTTTCTTCACCCCGGGAAGTTAATTAAATACCATTTGGAGGCATTTAATGTTCGAGCCAAAACGGCTGATTTTCGACAAAAGAGATAACACCCCCCCATTACGTCATGCTTCAGAAATGTGGAAAATGGTCCGTTTTCAAATGTTTTATTTTTGAACGTCAGTTCACATTTGTAGGTGGATCATCAGTGTTAGAGCTAAAATTAGCATGTTTAAAGTGATTTTCATGCTTCCAGGGGCTCGGGAAGTGAATTAAATACTATTTGGAGGCATTTAATGTTCAAGCAAAAACAGCTGATTTTTGACAAAAGAGATAACACCCCCCCATTACTTCATGCTTCAGAAATGTGGAAAATGGTCCGTTTTCAAATGTTTAATTTTTGAACATCAGTTCACATTTGTAGGTGGATCATCAGTGTTAGAGCTAAAATTAGCATGTTTAAAGTGATTTTCATGCTTCCAGGGGCCCTAAACACAAGATTTATGGAATGGTTAAAAGTGCATGAAAATGGCCAATTTACTCACTCTGAGTTCTCAAAAAGGGTTTCTTCACCCTGGGAAGTTAATTAAATACCATTTGGAGGCATTTAATGTTCGAGCAAAAACGGCTGATTTTCGACAAAAGAGATAACACCCCCCCATTACGTCATGCTTCAGAAATGTGGAAAATGGTCCGTTTTCAAATGTTTTATTTTTGAACGTCAGTTCACATTTGTAGGTGGATCATCAGTGTTAGAGCTAAAATTAGCATGTTTAAAGTGATTTTCATGCTTTCAGGGGCCCAAAACACAAGATTTATGGAATGGTTAAAAGTGCATGAAAATGGCCAATTTACTCACTCTGAGTTCTCAAAAAAGGTTTCTTCATCCCGGGAAGTTAATTAAATACCATTTGGAGGCATTTAATGTTCGAGCTAAAACGGATGATTTTCGACAAAAGAGATAACACTCCCCCCATTACGTCATGCTTCAGAAATGTGGAAAATGGTCCGTTTTCAAATGTTTTATTTTTGAACGTCAGTTCACATTTGTAGGTGGATCATCAGTGTTAGAGCTAAAATTAGCATGTTTAAAGTGATTTTCATGCTTCCAGGGGCCCTAAACACAAGATTTATGGAATGGTTAAAAGTGCATGAAAATGGCCAATTTACTCACTCTGAGTTCTCAAAAAGGGTTTCTTCACCCCGGGAAGGTAATTAAATACCATTTGGAGGCATTTAATGTTCGAGCCAAAACGGCTGATTTTCGGCAAAAGAGATAACACCCCCCCATTACGTCATGCTTCAGAAATGTGGAAAATGGTCCGTTTTCAAATGTTTTATTTTTGAATGTCATTTCACATTTGTAGGTGGATCATCAGTGTTAGAGCTAAAATTAGCATGTTTAAAGTGATTTTCATGCTTCCAGGGGCTCGGGAAGTGAATTAAATACTATTTGGAGGCATTTAATTGTCAAGCAAAAACAGCTGATTTTTGACAAAAGAGATAACACCCCCCCCCATTACGTCATGCTTCAGAAATGTGGAAAATGGTCCGTTTTCAAATGTTTTATTTTTGAACGTCAGTTCACATTTGTAGGTGGATCATCAGTGTTAGAGCTAAAATTAGCATGTTTAAAGTGATTTTCATGCTTCCAGGGGCCCTAAACACAAGATTTATGGAATGGTTAAAAGTGCATGAAAATGGCCAATTTACTCACTCTGAGTTCTCAAAAAGGGTTTCTTCACCCCGGGAAGTTAATTAAATACCATTTGGAGGCATTTAATGTTCGAGCCAAAACGGCTGATTTTCGACAAAAGAGATAACACCCCCCCCATTACGTCATGCTTCAGAAATGTGGAAAATGATCCGTTTTCAAATGTTTTATTTTTGAACGTCAGTTCACATTTGTAGGTGGATCATCAGTTTTAGAGCTAAAATTAGCATGTTTAAAAAGATTTTCATGCTTCCAGGGGCCCTAAACACAAGATTTATGGAATGGTTAAAAGTGCATGAAAATGGCCAATTTACTCACTCTGAGTTCTCAAAAAGGGTTTCTTCACCCCGGGAAGTTAATTAAATACCATTTGGAGGCATTTAATGTTCGAGCCAAAACGGCTGATTTTCGACAAAAGAGATAACACCCCCCCATTACGTCATGCTTCAGAAATGTGGAAAATGGTCCGTTTTCAAATGTTTTATTTTTGAACGTCAGTTCACATTTGTAGGTGGATCATCAGTGTTAGAGCTAAAATTAGCATGTTTAAAGTGATTTTCATGCTTCCAGGGGCTCGGGAAGTGAATTAAATACTATTTGGAGGCATTTAATGTTCAAGCAAAAACAGCTGATTTTTGACAAAAGAGATAACACCCCCCCATTACTTCATGCTTCAGAAATGTGGAAAATGGTCCGTTTTCAAATGTTTAATTTTTGAACATCAGTTCACATTTGTAGGTGGATCATCAGTGTTAGAGCTAAAATTAGCATGTTTAAAGTGATTTTCATGCTTCCAGGGGCCCTAAACACAAGATTTATGGAATGGTTAAAAGTGCATGAAAATGGCCAATTTACTCACTCTGAGTTCTCAAAAAGGGTTTCTTCACCCTGGGAAGTTAATTAAATACCATTTGGAGGCATTTAATGTTCGAGCAAAAACGGCTGATTTTCGACAAAAGAGATAACACCCCCCCATTACGTCATGCTTCAGAAATGTGGAAAATGGTCCGTTTTCAAATGTTTTATTTTTGAACGTCAGTTCACATTTGTAGGTGGATCATCAGTGTTAGAGCTAAAATTAGCATGTTTAAAGTGATTTTCATGCTTTCAGGGGCCCAAAACACAAGATTTATGGAATGGTTAAAAGTGCATGAAAATGGCCAATTTACTCACTCTGAGTTCTCAAAAAAGGTTTCTTCATCCCGGGAAGTTAATTAAATACCATTTGGAGGCATTTAATGTTCGAGCTAAAACGGATGATTTTCGACAAAAGAGATAACACTCCCCCCATTACGTCATGCTTCAGAAATGTGGAAAATGGTCCGTTTTCAAATGTTTTATTTTTGAACGTCAGTTCACATTTGTAGGTGGATCATCAGTGTTAGAGCTAAAATTAGCATGTTTAAAGTGATTTTCATGCTTCCAGGGGCCCTAAACACAAGATTTATGGAATGGTTAAAAGTGCATGAAAATGGCCAATTTACTCACTCTGAGTTCTCAAAAAGGGTTTCTTCACCCCGGGAAGGTAATTAAATACCATTTGGAGGCATTTAATGTTCGAGCCAAAACGGCTGATTTTCGGCAAAAGAGATAACACCCCCCCATTACGTCATGCTTCAGAAATGTGGAAAATGGTCCGTTTTCAAATGTTTTATTTTTGAATGTCATTTCACATTTGTAGGTGGATCATCAGTGTTAGAGCTAAAATTAGCATGTTTAAAGTGATTTTCATGCTTCCAGGGGCTCGGGAAGTGAATTAAATACTATTTGGAGGCATTTAATTGTCAAGCAAAAACAGCTGATTTTTGACAAAAGAGATAACACCCCCCCCCATTACGTCATGCTTCAGAAATGTGGAAAATGGTCCGTTTTCAAATGTTTTATTTTTGAACGTCAGTTCACATTTGTAGGTGGATCATCAGTGTTAGAGCTAAAATTAGCATGTTTAAAGTGATTTTCATGCTTCCAGGGGCCCTAAACACAAGATTTATGGAATGGTTAAAAGTGCATGAAAATGGCCAATTTACTCACTCTGAGTTCTCAAAAAGGGTTTCTTCACCCCGGGAAGTTAATTAAATACCATTTGGAGGCATTTAATGTTCGAGCCAAAACGGCTGATTTTCGACAAAAGAGATAACACCCCCCCATTACATCATGCTTCAGAAATGTGGAAAATGGTCCGTTTTCAAATGTTTTATTTTTGAACGTCAGTTCACATTTGTAGGTGGATAATCAGTGTTAGAGCTAAAATTAGCATGTTTAAAGTGATTTTCATGCTTCCAGGGGCTCGGGAAGTGAATTAAATACTATTTGGAGGCATTTAATGTTCAAGCAAAAACAGCTGATTTTTGACAAAAGAGATAACACCCCCCCATTACTTCATGCTTCAGAAATGTGGAAAATGGTCCGTTTTCAAATGTTTTATTTTTGAATGTCAGTTCACATTTGTAGGTGGATCATTAGTGTTAGAGCTAAAATTAGCATGTTTAAAGTGATTTTCATGCTTCCAGGGGCCCTAAACACAAGATTTATGGAATGGTTAAAAGTGCATGAAAATGGCCAATTTACTCACTCTGAGTTTTCAAAAAGGGTTTCTTTACCCCGGGAAGTTAATTAAATACCATTTGGAGGCATTTAATGTTCGAGACAAAACGGCTGATTTTCGACAAAAGAGATAACACCCCCCCATTACGTCATGCTTCAGAAATGTGGAAAATGGTCCGTTTTCAAATGTTTTATTATTGAACGTCAGTTCACATTTGTAGGTGGATCATCAGTGTTAGAGCTAAAATTAGCATGTTTAATGTGATTTTCATGCTCCCAGGGGCTCGGAAAGTGATTTAAATACTATTTGGAGGCATTTAATGTTCAAGCAAAAACAGCTGATTTTTGACAAAAGAGATAACACCCCCCCATTACGTCATGCTTCAGAAATGTGGAAAATGGTCCGTTTTCAAATGTTTTATTTTTGAACGTCAGTTCACATTTGTAGGTGGATCATCAGTGTTAGAGCTAAAATTAGCATGTTTAAAGTGATTTTCATGCTTCCAGGGGCCCTAAACACAAGATTTCTGGAATGGTTAAAAGTGCATGAAAATGGCCAATTTACTCACTCTGAGTTCTCAAAAAGGGTTTCTTCACCCCGGGAAGTTAATTAAATACCATTTGGAGGCATTTAATGTTCGAGCCAAAACGGCTGATTTTCGACAAAAGAGATAACACCCCCCCATTACGTCATGCTTCAGAAATGTGGAAAATGGTCCGTTTTCAAATGTTTTATTGTTGAACGTCAGTTCACATTTGTAGGTGGATCATCAGTGTTAGAGCTAAAATTAGCATGTTTAAAGTGATTTTCATGCTTCCAGGGGCCCTAAACACAAGATTTATGGAATGGTTAAAAGTCCATGAAAATGGCCAATTTACTCACTCTGAGTTCTCAAAAAGGGTTTCTTCACCCCGGGAAGTTAATTAAATACCATTTGGAGGCATTTAATGTTCGAGCCAAAACGGCTGATTTTCGACAAAAGAGATAACACCCCCCCATTACGTCATGCTTCAGAAATGTGGAAAATGGTCCGTTTTCAAATGTTTTATTGTTGAACGTCAGTTCACATTTGTAGGTGGATCATCAGTGTTAGAGCTAAAATTAGCATGTTTAAAGTGATTTTCATGCTTCCAGGGGCCCTAAACACAAGATTTATGGAATGGTTAGAAGTCCATGAAAATGGCCAATTTACTCACTCTGAGTTCTCAAAAAGGGTTTCTTCACCCCGGGAAGTTAATTAAATACCATTTGGAGGCATTTAATGTTCGAGCCAAAACGGCTGATTTTCGACAAAAGAGATAACACCCCCCATTACGTCATGCTTCAGAAATGTGGAAAATGGTCCGTTTTCAAATGTTTTATTTTTGAACGTCAGTTCACATTTGTAGGTGGATCATCAGTGTTAGAGCTAAAATTAGCATGTTTAAAGTGATTTTCATGCTTCCAGGTGCTCGGGAAGTGAATTAAATACTATTTGGAGGCATTTAATGTTCAAGCTAAAACAGCAGATTTTTGACAAAAGAGATAACACCCCCCCATTACGTCATGCTTCAGAAATGTGGAAAATGGTCCGTTTTCAAATGTTTTATTTTTGAACGTCAGTTCACATTTGTAGGTGGATCATCAGTGTTAGAGCTAAAATTAGCATGTTTAAAGTGATTTTCATGCTTCCAGGGGCCCTAAACACAAGATTTATAGAATGGTTAAAAGTGCATGAAAATGGCCAATTTACTCACTCTGAGTTCTCAAGAAGGGTTTCTTCACCCCGGGAAGTTAATTAAATACCATTTGGAGGCATTTAATGTTCGAGCAAAAACGGCTGATTTTCGACAAAAGAGATAACACCCCCCATTACGTCATGCTTCAGAAATGTGGAAAATGGTCCGTTTTCAAATGTTTTATTTTTGAACGTCAGTTCACATTTGTAGGTGGATCATCAGTGTTAGAGCTAAAATTAGCATGTTTAAAGTGATTTTCATGCTTCCAGGTGCTCAGGAAGTGAATTAAATACTATTTGGAGGCATTTAATGTTCAAGCTAAAACAGCAGATTTTTGACAAAAGAGATAACACCCCCCCATTACGTCATACTTCAGAAATGTGGAAAATGGTCCGTTTTCAAATGTTTTATTTTTGAACGTCAGTTCACATTTGTAGGTGGATCATCAGTGTTAGAGCTAAAATTAGCATGTTTAAAGTGATTTTCATGCTTCCAGGGGCCCTAAACACAAGATTTATGGAATGGTTAAAAGTGCATGAAAATGGCCAATTTACTCACTCTGAGTTCTCAAAAAGGGTTTCTTCACCCCGGGAAGTTAATTAAATACCAATTGGAGGCATTTAATGTTCGAGCAAAAACGGCTGATTTTCGACAAAAGAGATAACACCCCCCCATTACGTCATGCTTCAGAAATGTGGAAAATGGTCCGTTTTCAAATGTTTTATTTTTGAACGTCAGTTCACATTTGTAGGTGGATCATCAGTGTTAGAGCTAAAATTAGCATGTTTAAAGTGATTTTCATGCTTCCAGGGGCCCTAAACACAAGATTTATGGAATGGTTAAAAGTGCATGAAAATGGCCAATTTACTCACTCTGAGTTCTCAAAAAGGGTTTCTTCACCCCGGGAAGTTAATTAAATACCATTTGGAGGCATTTAATGTACGAGCCAAAACGGCTGATTTTCGACAAAATAGATAACACCCCCCATTACGTCATGCTTCAGAAATGTGGAAAATGGTCCGTTTTCAAATGTTTTATTTTTGAACGTCAGTTCACATTTGTAGGTGGATAATCAGTGTTAGAGCTAAAATTAGCATGTTTAAAGTGATTTTCATGCTTCCAGGGGCTCGGGAAGTGAATTAAATACTATTTGGAGGCATTTAATGTTCAAGCAAAAACAGCTGATTTTTGACAAAAGAGATAACACCCTCCCATTACTTCATGCTTCAGAAATGTGGAAAATGGTCCGTTTTCAAATGTTTTATTTTTGAACGTCAGTTCACATTTGTAGGTGGATCATCAGTGTTAGAGCTAAAATTAGCATGTTTAAAGTGATTTTCATGCTTCCAGGGGCCCTAAACACAAGATTTATGGAATGGTTAAAAGTGCATGAAAATGGCCAATTTACTCACTCTGAGTTTTCAAAAAGGGTTTCTTTACCCCGGGAAGTTAATTAAATACCATTTGGAGGCATTTAATGTTCGAGACAAAACGGCTGATTTTCGACAAAAGAGATAACACCCCCCCATTACGTCATGCTTCAGAAATGTGGAAAATGGTCCGTTTTCAAATGTTTTATTATTGAACGTCAGTTCACATTTGTAGGTGGATCATCAGTGTTAGAGCTAAAATTAGCATGTTTAATGTGATTTTCATGCTCCCAGGGGCTCGGAAAGTGATTTAAATACTATTTGGAGGCATTTAATGTTCAAGCAAAAACAGCTGATTTTTGACAAAAGAGATAACACCCCCCCATTACGTCATGCTTCAGAAATGTGGAAAATGGTCCGTTTTCAAATGTTTTATTTTTGAACGTCAGTTCACATTTGTAGGTGGATCATCAGTGTTAGAGCTAAAATTAGCATGTTTAAAGTGATTTTCATGCTTCCAGGGGCCCTAAACACAAGATTTCTGGAATGGTTAAAAGTGCATGAAAATGGCCAATTTACTCACTCTGAGTTCTCAAAAAGGGTTTCTTCACCCCGGGAAGTTAATTAAATACCATTTGGAGGCATTTAATGTTCGAGCCAAAACGGCTGATTTTCGACAAAAGAGATAACACCCCCCCATTACGTCATGCTTCAGAAATGTGGAAAATGGTCCGTTTTCAAATGTTTTATTGTTGAACGTCAGTTCACATTTGTAGGTGGATCATCAGTGTTAGAGCTAAAATTAGCATGTTTAAAGTGATTTTCATGCTTCCAGGGGCCCTAAACACAAGATTTATGGAATGGTTAAAAGTGCATGAAAATGGCCAATTTACTCACTCTGAGTTCTCAAAAAGGGTTTCTTCACCCCGGGAAGTTAATTAAATACCATTTGGAGGCATTTAATGTACGAGCCAAAACGGCTGATTTTCGACAAAATAGATAACACCCCCCATTACGTCATGCTTCAGAAATGTGGAAAATGGTCCGTTTTCAAATGTTTTATTTTTGAACGTCAGTTCACATTTGTAGGTGGATAATCAGTGTTAGAGCTAAAATTAGCATGTTTAAAGTGATTTTCATGCTTCCAGGGGCTCGGGAAGTGAATTAAATACTATTTGGAGGCATTTAATGTTCAAGCAAAAACAGCTGATTTTTGACAAAAGAGATAACACCCTCCCATTACTTCATGCTTCAGAAATGTGGAAAATGGTCCGTTTTCAAATGTTTTATTTTTGAACGTCAGTTCACATTTGTAGGTGGATCATCAGTGTTAGAGCTAAAATTAGCATGTTTAAAGTGATTTTCATGCTTCCAGGGGCCCTAAACACAAGATTTATGGAATGGTTAAAAGTGCATGAAAATGGCCAATTTACTCACTCTGAGTTTTCAAAAAGGGTTTCTTTACCCCGGGAAGTTAATTAAATACCATTTGGAGGCATTTAATGTTCGAGACAAAACGGCTGATTTTCGACAAAAGAGATAACACCCCCCCATTACGTCATGCTTCAGAAATGTGGAAAATGGTCCGTTTTCAAATGTTTTATTATTGAACGTCAGTTCACATTTGTAGGTGGATCATCAGTGTTAGAGCTAAAATTAGCATGTTTAATGTGATTTTCATGCTCCCAGGGGCTCGGAAAGTGATTTAAATACTATTTGGAGGCATTTAATGTTCAAGCAAAAACAGCTGATTTTTGACAAAAGAGATAACACCCCCCCATTACGTCATGCTTCAGAAATGTGGAAAATGGTCCGTTTTCAAATGTTTTATTTTTGAACGTCAGTTCACATTTGTAGGTGGATCATCAGTGTTAGAGCTAAAATTAGCATGTTTAAAGTGATTTTCATGCTTCCAGGGGCCCTAAACACAAGATTTCTGGAATGGTTAAAAGTGCATGAAAATGGCCAATTTACTCACTCTGAGTTCTCAAAAAGGGTTTCTTCACCCCGGGAAGTTAATTAAATACCATTTGGAGGCATTTAATGTTCGAGCCAAAACGGCTGATTTTCGACAAAAGAGATAACACCCCCCCATTACGTCATGCTTCAGAAATGTGGAAAATGGTCCGTTTTCAAATGTTTTATTGTTGAACGTCAGTTCACATTTGTAGGTGGATCATCAGTGTTAGAGCTAAAATTAGCATGTTTAAAGTGATTTTCATGCTTCCAGGGGCCCTAAACACAAGATTTATGGAATGGTTAAAAGTCCATGAAAATGGCCAATTTACTCACTCTGAGTTCTCAAAAAGGGTTTCTTCACCCCGGGAAGTTAATTAAATACCATTTGGAGGCATTTAATGTTCGAGCCAAAACGGCTGATTTTCGACAAAAGAGATAACACCCCCCCATTACGTCATGCTTCAGAAATGTGGAAAATGGTCCGTTTTCAAATGTTTTATTGTTGAACGTCAGTTCACATTTGTAGGTGGATCATCAGTGTTAGAGCTAAAATTAGCATGTTTAAAGTGATTTTCATGCTTCCAGGGGCCCTAAACACAAGATTTATGGAATGGTTAGAAGTCCATGAAAATGGCCAATTTACTCACTCTGAGTTCTCAAAAAGGGTTTCTTCACCCCGGGAAGTTAATTAAATACCATTTGGAGGCATTTAATGTTCGAGCCAAAACGGCTGATTTTCGACAAAAGAGATAACACCCCCCATTACGTCATGCTTCAGAAATGTGGAAAATGGTCCGTTTTCAAATGTTTTATTTTTGAACGTCAGTTCACATTTGTAGGTGGATCATCAGTGTTAGAGCTAAAATTAGCATGTTTAAAGTGATTTTCATGCTTCCAGGTGCTCGGGAAGTGAATTAAATACTATTTGGAGGCATTTAATGTTCAAGCTAAAACAGCAGATTTTTGACAAAAGAGATAACACCCCCCCATTACGTCATGCTTCAGAAATGTGGAAAATGGTCCGTTTTCAAATGTTTTATTTTTGAACGTCAGTTCACATTTGTAGGTGGATCATCAGTGTTAGAGCTAAAATTAGCATGTTTAAAGTGATTTTCATGCTTCCAGGGGCCCTAAACACAAGATTTATAGAATGGTTAAAAGTGCATGAAAATGGCCAATTTACTCACTCTGAGTTCTCAAGAAGGGTTTCTTCACCCCGGGAAGTTAATTAAATACCATTTGGAGGCATTTAATGTTCGAGCAAAAACGGCTGATTTTCGACAAAAGAGATAACACCCCCCATTACGTCATGCTTCAGAAATGTGGAAAATGGTCCGTTTTCAAATGTTTTATTTTTGAACGTCAGTTCACATTTGTAGGTGGATCATCAGTGTTAGAGCTAAAATTAGCATGTTTAAAGTGATTTTCATGCTTCCAGGTGCTCAGGAAGTGAATTAAATACTATTTGGAGGCATTTAATGTTCAAGCTAAAACAGCAGATTTTTGACAAAAGAGATAACACCCCCCCCATTACGTCATACTTCAGAAATGTGGAAAATGGTCCGTTTTCAAATGTTTTATTTTTGAACGTCAGTTCACATTTGTAGGTGGATCATCAGTGTTAGAGCTAAAATTAGCATGTTTAAAGTGATTTTCATGCTTCCAGGGGCCCTAAACACAAGATTTATGGAATGGTTAAAAGTGCATGAAAATGGCCAATTTACTCACTCTGAGTTCTCAAAAAGGGTTTCTTCACCCCGGGAAGTTAATTAAATACCAATTGGAGGCATTTAATGTTCGAGCAAAAACGGCTGATTTTCGACAAAAGAGATAACACCCCCCCATTACGTCATGCTTCAGAAATGTGGAAAATGGTCCGTTTTCAAATGTTTTATTTTTGAACGTCAGTTCACATTTGTAGGTGGATCATCAGTGTTAGAGCTAAAATTAGCATGTTTAAAGTGATTTTCATGCTTCCAGGGGCCCTAAACACAAGATTTATGGAATGGTTAAAAGTGCATGAAAATGGCCAATTTACTCACTCTGAGTTCTCAAAAAGGGTTTCTTCACCCCGGGAAGTTAATTAAATACCATTTGGAGGCATTTAATGTACGAGCCAAAACGGCTGATTTTCGACAAAATAGATAACACCCCCCATTACGTCATGCTTCAGAAATGTGGAAAATGGTCCGTTTTCAAATGTTTTATTTTTGAACGTCAGTTCACATTTGTAGGTGGATAATCAGTGTTAGAGCTAAAATTAGCATGTTTAAAGTGATTTTCATGCTTCCAGGGGCCCTAAACACAAGATTTATGGAATGGTTAGAAGTCCATGAAAATGGCCAATTTACTCACTCTGAGTTCTCAAAAAGGGTTTCTTCACCCCGGGAAGTTAATTAAATACCATTTGGAGGCATTTAATGTTCGAGCCAAAACGGCTGATTTTCGACAAAAGAGATAACACCCCCCATTACGTCATGCTTCAGAAATGTGGAAAATGGTCCGTTTTCAAATGTTTTATTTTTGAACGTCAGTTCACATTTGTAGGTGGATCATCAGTGTTAGAGCTAAAATTAGCATGTTTAAAGTGATTTTCATGCTTCCAGGTGCTCGGGAAGTGAATTAAATACTATTTGGAGGCATTTAATGTTCAAGCTAAAACAGCAGATTTTTGACAAAAGAGATAACACCCCCCCATTACGTCATGCTTCAGAAATGTGGAAAATGGTCCGTTTTCAAATGTTTTATTTTTGAACGTCAGTTCACATTTGTAGGTGGATCATCAGTGTTAGAGCTAAAATTAGCATGTTTAAAGTGATTTTCATGCTTCCAGGGGCCCTAAACACAAGATTTATAGAATGGTTAAAAGTGCATGAAAATGGCCAATTTACTCACTCTGAGTTCTCAAGAAGGGTTTCTTCACCCCGGGAAGTTAATTAAATACCATTTGGAGGCATTTAATGTTCGAGCAAAAACGGCTGATTTTCGACAAAAGAGATAACACCCCCCATTACGTCATGCTTCAGAAATGTGGAAAATGGTCCGTTTTCAAATGTTTTATTTTTGAACGTCAGTTCACATTTGTAGGTGGATCATCAGTGTTAGAGCTAAAATTAGCATGTTTAAAGTGATTTTCATGCTTCCAGGTGCTCAGGAAGTGAATTAAATACTATTTGGAGGCATTTAATGTTCAAGCTAAAACAGCAGATTTTTGACAAAAGAGATAACACCCCCCCATTACGTCATACTTCAGAAATGTGGAAAATGGTCCGTTTTCAAATGTTTTATTTTTGAACGTCAGTTCACATTTGTAGGTGGATCATCAGTGTTAGAGCTAAAATTAGCATGTTTAAAGTGATTTTCATGCTTCCAGGGGCCCTAAACACAAGATTTATGGAATGGTTAAAAGTGCATGAAAATGGCCAATTTACTCACTCTGAGTTCTCAAAAAGGGTTTCTTCACCCCGGGAAGTTAATTAAATACCAATTGGAGGCATTTAATGTTCGAGCAAAAACGGCTGATTTTCGACAAAAGAGATAACACCCCCCCATTACGTCATGCTTCAGAAATGTGGAAAATGGTCCGTTTTCAAATGTTTTATTTTTGAACGTCAGTTCACATTTGTAGGTGGATCATCAGTGTTAGAGCTAAAATTAGCATGTTTAAAGTGATTTTCATGCTTCCAGGGGCCCTAAACACAAGATTTATGGAATGGTTAAAAGTGCATGAAAATGGCCAATTTACTCACTCTGAGTTCTCAAAAAGGGTTTCTTCACCCCGGGAAGTTAATTAAATACCATTTGGAGGCATTTAATGTACGAGCCAAAACGGCTGATTTTCGACAAAATAGATAACACCCCCCATTACGTCATGCTTCAGAAATGTGGAAAATGGTCCGTTTTCAAATGTTTTATTTTTGAACGTCAGTTCACATTTGTAGGTGGATAATCAGTGTTAGAGCTAAAATTAGCATGTTTAAAGTGATTTTCATGCTTCCAGGGGCTCGGGAAGTGAATTAAATACTATTTGGAGGCATTTAATGTTCAAGCAAAAACAGCTGATTTTTGACAAAAGAGATAACACCCTCCCATTACTTCATGCTTCAGAAATGTGGAAAATGGTCCGTTTTCAAATGTTTTATTTTTGAACGTCAGTTCACATTTGTAGGTGGATCATCAGTGTTAGAGCTAAAATTAGCATGTTTAAAGTGATTTTCATGCTTCCAGGGGCCCTAAACACAAGATTTATGGAATGGTTAAAAGTGCATGAAAATGGCCAATTTACTCACTCTGAGTTTTCAAAAAGGGTTTCTTTACCCCGGGAAGTTAATTAAATACCATTTGGAGGCATTTAATGTTCGAGACAAAACGGCTGATTTTCGACAAAAGAGATAACACCCCCCCATTACGTCATGCTTCAGAAATGTGGAAAATGGTCCGTTTTCAAATGTTTTATTATTGAACGTCAGTTCACATTTGTAGGTGGATCATCAGTGTTAGAGCTAAAATTAGCATGTTTAATGTGATTTTCATGCTCCCAGGGGCTCGGAAAGTGATTTAAATACTATTTGGAGGCATTTAATGTTCAAGCAAAAACAGCTGATTTTTGACAAAAGAGATAACACCCCCCCATTACGTCATGCTTCAGAAATGTGGAAAATGGTCCGTTTTCAAATGTTTTATTTTTGAACGTCAGTTCACATTTGTAGGTGGATCATCAGTGTTAGAGCTAAAATTAGCATGTTTAAAGTGATTTTCATGCTTCCAGGGGCCCTAAACACAAGATTTCTGGAATGGTTAAAAGTGCATGAAAATGGCCAATTTACTCACTCTGAGTTCTCAAAAAGGGTTTCTTCACCCCGGGAAGTTAATTAAATACCATTTGGAGGCATTTAATGTTCGAGCCAAAACGGCTGATTTTCGACAAAAGAGATAACACCCCCCCATTACGTCATGCTTCAGAAATGTGGAAAATGGTCCGTTTTCAAATGTTTTATTGTTGAACGTCAGTTCACATTTGTAGGTGGATCATCAGTGTTAGAGCTAAAATTAGCATGTTTAAAGTGATTTTCATGCTTCCAGGGGCCCTAAACACAAGATTTATGGAATGGTTAAAAGTCCATGAAAATGGCCAATTTACTCACTCTGAGTTCTCAAAAAGGGTTTCTTCACCCCGGGAAGTTAATTAAATACCATTTGGAGGCATTTAATGTTCGAGCCAAAACGGCTGATTTTCGACAAAAGAGATAACACCCCCCCATTACGTCATGCTTCAGAAATGTGGAAAATGGTCCGTTTTCAAATGTTTTATTGTTGAACGTCAGTTCACATTTGTAGGTGGATCATCAGTGTTAGAGCTAAAATTAGCATGTTTAAAGTGATTTTCATGCTTCCAGGGGCCCTAAACACAAGATTTATGGAATGGTTAGAAGTCCATGAAAATGGCCAATTTACTCACTCTGAGTTCTCAAAAAGGGTTTCTTCACCCCGGGAAGTTAATTAAATACCATTTGGAGGCATTTAATGTTCGAGCCAAAACGGCTGATTTTCGACAAAAGAGATAACACCCCCCATTACGTCATGCTTCAGAAATGTGGAAAATGGTCCGTTTTCAAATGTTTTATTTTTGAACGTCAGTTCACATTTGTAGGTGGATCATCAGTGTTAGAGCTAAAATTAGCATGTTTAAAGTGATTTTCATGCTTCCAGGTGCTCGGGAAGTGAATTAAATACTATTTGGAGGCATTTAATGTTCAAGCTAAAACAGCAGATTTTTGACAAAAGAGATAACACCCCCCCATTACGTCATGCTTCAGAAATGTGGAAAATGGTCCGTTTTCAAATGTTTTATTTTTGAACGTCAGTTCACATTTGTAGGTGGATCATCAGTGTTAGAGCTAAAATTAGCATGTTTAAAGTGATTTTCATGCTTCCAGGGGCCCTAAACACAAGATTTATAGAATGGTTAAAAGTGCATGAAAATGGCCAATTTACTCACTCTGAGTTCTCAAGAAGGGTTTCTTCACCCCGGGAAGTTAATTAAATACCATTTGGAGGCATTTAATGTTCGAGCAAAAACGGCTGATTTTCGACAAAAGAGATAACACCCCCCATTACGTCATGCTTCAGAAATGTGGAAAATGGTCCGTTTTCAAATGTTTTATTTTTGAACGTCAGTTCACATTTGTAGGTGGATCATCAGTGTTAGAGCTAAAATTAGCATGTTTAAAGTGATTTTCATGCTTCCAGGTGCTCAGGAAGTGAATTAAATACTATTTGGAGGCATTTAATGTTCAAGCTAAAACAGCAGATTTTTGACAAAAGAGATAACACCCCCCCCATTACGTCATACTTCAGAAATGTGGAAAATGGTCCGTTTTCAAATGTTTTATTTTTGAACGTCAGTTCACATTTGTAGGTGGATCATCAGTGTTAGAGCTAAAATTAGCATGTTTAAAGTGATTTTCATGCTTCCAGGGGCCCTAAACACAAGATTTATGGAATGGTTAAAAGTGCATGAAAATGGCCAATTTACTCACTCTGAGTTCTCAAAAAGGGTTTCTTCACCCCGGGAAGTTAATTAAATACCAATTGGAGGCATTTAATGTTCGAGCAAAAACGGCTGATTTTCGACAAAAGAGATAACACCCCCCCATTACGTCATGCTTCAGAAATGTGGAAAATGGTCCGTTTTCAAATGTTTTATTTTTGAACGTCAGTTCACATTTGTAGGTGGATCATCAGTGTTAGAGCTAAAATTAGCATGTTTAAAGTGATTTTCATGCTTCCAGGGGCCCTAAACACAAGATTTATGGAATGGTTAAAAGTGCATGAAAATGGCCAATTTACTCACTCTGAGTTCTCAAAAAGGGTTTCTTCACCCCGGGAAGTTAATTAAATACCATTTGGAGGCATTTAATGTACGAGCCAAAACGGCTGATTTTCGACAAAATAGATAACACCCCCCATTACGTCATGCTTCAGAAATGTGGAAAATGGTCCGTTTTCAAATGTTTTATTTTTGAACGTCAGTTCACATTTGTAGGTGGATAATCAGTGTTAGAGCTAAAATTAGCATGTTTAAAGTGATTTTCATGCTTCCAGGGGCTCGGGAAGTGAATTAAATACTATTTGGAGGCATTTAATGTTCAAGCAAAAACAGCTGATTTTTGACAAAAGAGATAACACCCTCCCATTACTTCATGCTTCAGAAATGTGGAAAATGGTCCGTTTTCAAATGTTTTATTTTTGAACGTCAGTTCACATTTGTAGGTGGATCATCAGTGTTAGAGCTAAAATTAGCATGTTTAAAGTGATTTTCATGCTTCCAAGGGCCCTAAACACAAGATTTATGGAATGGTTAAAAGTGGATGAAAATGGCCAATTTACTCACTCTGAGTTCTCAAAAAGGGTTTCTTCACCCTGGGAAGTTAATTAAATACCATTTGGAGGCATTTAATGTTCGAGCAAAAACGGCTGATTTTCGACAAAAGAGATAACACCCCCCCATTACGTCATGCTTCAGAAATGTGGAAAATGGTCCGTTTTCAAATGTTTTATTTTTGAACGTCAGTTCACATTTGTAGGTGGATCATCAGTGTTAGAGCTAAAATTAACATGTTTAAAGTGATTTTCATGCTTTCAGGGGCCCAAAACACAAGATTTATGGAATGGTTAAAAGTGCATGAAAATGGCCAATTTACTCACTCTGAGTTCTCAAAAAAGGTTTCTTCATCCCGGGAAGTTAATTAAATACCATTTGGAGGCATTTAATGTTCGAGCTAAAACGGATGATTTTCGACAAAAGAGAGAACACCCCCCCATTACGTCATGCTTCAGAAATGTGGAAAATGGTCCGTTTTCAAATGTTTTATTTTTGAACGTCAGTTCACATTTGTAGGTGGATCACCAGTGTTAGAGCTAAAATTAGCATGTTTAAAGTGATTTTCATGCTTCCAGGGGCCCTAAACACAAGATTTATGGAATGGTTAAAAGTGCATGAAAATGGCCAATTTACTCACTCTGAGTTCTCAAAAAGGGTTTCTTCA
Source organism: Lissotriton vulgaris (assembly GCF_964263255.1). Lineage (NCBI taxonomy): Eukaryota > Metazoa > Chordata > Amphibia > Caudata > Salamandridae > Lissotriton > Lissotriton vulgaris. The sequence continues at coordinate 220,111 of NW_028240993.1, forward strand.
CCCCGGGAAGTTAATTAAATACCATTTGGAGGCATTTAATGTTCGAGCCAAAACGGCTGATTTTCGGCAAAAGAGATAACACCCCCCCATTACGTCATGCTTCAGAAATGTGGAAAATGGTCCGTTTTCAAATGTTTTATTTTTGAACGTCAGTTCACATTTGTAGGTGGATCATCAGTGTTAGAGCTAAAATTAGCATGTTTAAAGTGATTTTCATGCTTCCAGGGGCTCGGGAAGTGAATTAAATACTATTTGGAGGCATTTAATGTTCAAGCAAAAACAGCTGATTTTTGACAAAAGAGATAACACCCCCCCATTACGTCATGCTTCAGAAATGTGGAAAATGGTCCGTTTTCAAATGTTTTATTTTTGAACGTCAGTTCACATTTGTAGGTGGATCATCAGTGTTAGAGCTAAAATTAGCATGTTTAAAGTGATTTTCATGCTTCCAGGGGCCCTAAACACAAGATTTATGGAATGGTTAAAAGTGCATGAAAATGGCCAATTTACTCACTCTGAGTTCTCAAAAAGGGTTTCTTCACCCCGGGAAGTTAATTAAATACCATTTGGAGGCATTTAATGTTCGAGCTAAAACGGATGATTTTCGACAAAAGAGATAACACCCCCCCATTACGTCATGCTTCAGAAATGTGGAAAATGGTCCGTTTTCAAATGTTTTATTTTTGAATGTCAGTTCACATTTGTCGGTGGATCATCAGTGTTAGAGCTAAAATTAGCATGTTTAAAGTGATTTTCATGCTTCCAGGGGCTCAGGAAGTGAATTAAATACTATTTGTAGGCATTTAATGCTCAAGCAAAAACAGCTGATTTTTGACAAAAGAGATAACACCCCCCATTACGTCATGCTTCAGAAATGTGGAAAATGGTCCATTTTCAAATGTTTTATTTTTGAACGTCAGTTCACATTTGTAGGTGGATCATCAGTGTTAGAGCTAAAATTAGCATGTTTAAAGTGATTTTCATGCTTCCAGGGGCCCTAAACACAAGATTTCTGGAATGGTTAAAAGTGCATGAAAATGGCCAATTTACTCACTCTGAGTTCTCAAAAAGGGTTTCTTCACCCCGGGAAGTTAATTAAATACCATTTGGAGGCATTTAATGTTCGAGCCAAAACGGCTGATTTTCGACAAAAGAGATAACACCCCCCCATTACGTCATGCTTCAGAAATGTGGAAAATGGTCCGTTTTCAAATGTTTTATTTTTGAACGTCAGTTCACATTTGTAGGTGGATCATCAGTGTTAGAGCTAAAATTAGCATGTTTAAAGTGATTTTCATGCTTCCAGGGGCCCTAAACACAAGATTTCTGGAATGGTTAAAAGTCCATGAAAATGGCCAATTTACTCACTCTGAGTTCTCAAAAAGGGTTTCTTCACCCCGGGAAGTTAATTAAATACCATTTGGAGGCATTTAATGTTCGAGCCAAAACGGCTGATTTTCGACAAAAGAGATAACACCCCCCCATTACGTCATGCTTCAGAAATGTGGAAAATGGTCCGTTTTCAAATGTTTTATTGTTGAACGTCAGTTCACATTTGTAGGTGGATCATCAGTGTTAGAGCTAAAATTAGCATGTTTAAAGTGATTTTCATGCTTCCAGGGGCCCTAAACACAAGATTTATGGAATGGTTAAAAGTCCATGAAAATGGCCAATTTACTCACTCTGAGTTCTCAAAAAGGGTTTCTTCACCCCGGGAAGTTAATTAAATACCATTTGGAGGCATTTAATGTTCGAGCCAAAACGGCTGATTTTCGACAAAAGAGATAACACCCCCCCATTACGTCATGCTTCAGAAATGTGGAAAATGGTCCGTTTTCAAATGTTTTATTGTTGAACGTCAGTTCACATTTGTAGGTGGATCATCAGTGTTAGAGCTAAAATTAGCATGTTTAAAGTGATTTTCATGCTTCCAGGGGCCCTAAACACAAGATTTATGGAATGATTAGAAGTCCATGAAAATGGCCAATTTACTCACTCTGAGTTCTCAAAAAGGGTTTCTTCACCCCGGGAAGTTAATTAAATACCATTTGGAGGCATTTAATGTTCGAGCCAAAACGGCTGATTTTCGACAAAAGAGATAACACCCCCCATTACGTCATGCTTCAGAAATGTGGAAAATGGTCCGTTTTCAAATGTTTTATTTTTGAACGTCAGTTCACATTTGTAGGTGGATCATCAGTGTTAGAGCTAAAATTAGCATGTTTAAAGTGATTTTCATGCTTCCAGGTGCTCGGGAAGTGAATTAAATACTATTTGGAGGCATTTAATGTTCAAGCTAAAACAGCAGATTTTTGACAAAAGAGATAACACCCCCCCATTGCGTCATGCTTCAGAAATGTGGAAAATGGTCCGTTTTCAAATGTTTTATTTTTGAACGTCAGTTCACATTTGTAGGTGGATCATCAGTGTTAGAGCTAAAATTAGCATGTTTAAAGTGATTTTCATGCTTCCAGGGGCCCTAAACACAAGATTTATAGAATGGTTAAAAGTGCATGAAAATGGCCAATTTACTCACTCTGAGTTCTCAAGAAGGGTTTCTTCACCCCGGGAAGTTAATTAAATACCATTTGGAGGCATTTAATGTTCGAGCAAAAACGGCTGATTTTCGACAAAAGAGATAACACCCCCCCATTACGTCATGCTTCAGAAATGTGGAAAATGGTCCGTTTTCAAATGTTTTATTTTTGAACGTCAGTTCACATTTGTAGGTGGATCATCAGTGTTAGAGCTAAAATTAGCATGTTTAAAGTGATTTTCATGCTTCCAGGTGCTCAGGAAGTAAATTAAATACTATTTGGAGGCATTTAATGTTCAAGCTAAAACAGCAGATTTTTGACAAAAGAGATAACACCCCCCCCATTACGTCATGCTTCAGAAATGTGGAAAATGGTCCGTTTTCAAATGTTTTATTTTTGAACGTCAGTTCACATTTGTAGGTGGATCATCAGTGTTAGAGCTAAAATTAGCATGTTTAAAGTGATTTTCATGCTTCCAGGGGCCCTAAACACAAGATTTATGGAATGGTTAAAAGTGCATGAAAATGGCCAATTTACTCACTCTGAGTTCTCAAAAAGGGTTTCTTCACCCCGGGAAGTTAATTAAATACCAATTGGAGGCATTTAATGTTCGAGCAAAAACGGCTGATTTTCGACAAAAGAGATAACACCCCCCCATTACGTCATGCTTCAGAAATGTGGAAAATGGTCCGTTTTCAAATGTTTTATTTTTGAACGTCAGTTCACATTTGTAGGTGGATCATCAGTGTTAGAGCTAAAATTAGCATGTTTAAAGTGATTTTCATGCTTCCAGGGGCCCTAAACACAAGATTTATGGAATGGTTAAAAGTGCATGAAAATGGCCAATTTACTCACTCTGAGTTCTCAAAAAGGGTTTCTTCACCCCGGGAAGTTAATTAAATACCATTTGGAGGCATTTAATGTACGAGCCAAAACGGCTGATTTTCGACAAAATAGATAACACCCCCCATTACGTCATGCTTCAGAAATGTGGAAAATGGTCCGTTTTCAAATGTTTTATTTTTGAACGTCAGTTCACATTTGTAGGTGGATAATCAGTGTTAGAGCTAAAATTAGCATGTTTAAAGTGATTTTCATGCTTCCAGGGGCTCGGGAAGTGAATTAAATACTATTTGGAGGCATTTAATGTTCAAGCAAAAACAGCTGATTTTTGACAAAAGAGATAACACCCCCCCATTACTTCATGCTTCAGAAATGTGGAAAATGGTCCGTTTTCAAATGTTTTATTTTTGAACGTCAGTTCACATTTGTAGGTGGATCATCAGTGTTAGAGCTAAAATTAGCATGTTTAAAGTGATTTTCATGCTTCCAAGGGCCCTAAACACAAGATTTATGGAATGGTTAAAAGTGCATGAAAATGGCCAATTTACTCACTCTGAGTTCTCAAAAAGGGTTTCTTCACCCTGGGAAGTTAATTAAATACCATTTGGAGGCATTTAATGTTCGAGCAAAAACGGCTGATTTTCGACAAAAGAGATAACACCCCCCCATTACGTCATGCTTCAGAAATGTGGAAAATGGTCCGTTTTCAAATGTTTTATTTTTGAACGTCAGTTCACATTTGTAGGTGGATCATCAGTGTTAGAGCTAAAATTAACATGTTTAAAGTGATTTTCATGCTTTCAGGGGCCCAAAACACAAGATTTATGGAATGGTTAAAAGTGCATGAAAATGGCCAATTTACTCACTCTGAGTTCTCAAAAAAGGTTTCTTCATCCCGGGAAGTTAATTAAATACCATTTGGAGGCATTTAATGTTCGAGCTAAAACGGATGATTTTCGACAAAAGAGAGAACACCCCCCCCATTACGTCATGCTTCAGAAATGTGGAAAATGGTCCGTTTTCAAATGTTTTATTTTTGAACGTCAGTTCACATTTGTAGGTGGATCATCAGTGTTAGAGCTAAAATTAGCATGTTTAAAGTGATTTTCATGCTTCCAGGGGCCCTAAACACAAGATTTATGGAATGGTTAAAAGTGCATGAAAATGGCCAATTTACTCACTCTGAGTTCTCAAAAAGGGTTTCTTCACCCCGGGAAGTTAATTAAATACCATTTGGAGGCATTTAATGTTCGAGCCAAAACGGCTGATTTTCGGCAAAAGAGATAACACCCCCCCATTACGTCATGCTTCAGAAATGTGGAAAATGGTCCGTTTTCAAATGTTTTATTTTTGAACGTCAGTTCACATTTGTAGGTGGATCATCAGTGTTAGAGCTAAAATTAGCATGTTTAAAGTGATTTTCATGCTTCCAGGGGCTCGGGAAGTGAATTAAATACTATTTGGAGGCATTTAATGTTCAAGCAAAAACAGCTGATTTTTGACAAAAGAGATAACACCCCCCCATTACGTCATGCTTCAGAAATGTGGAAAATGGTCCGTTTTCAAATGTTTTATTTTTGAACGTCAGTTCACATTTGTAGGTGGATCATCAGTGTTAGAGCTAAAATTAGCATGTTTAAAGTGATTTTCATGCTTCCAGGGGCCCTAAACACAAGATTTATGGAATGGTTAAAAGTGCATGAAAATGGCCAATTTACTCACTCTGAGTTCTCAAAAAGGGTTTCTTCACCCCGGGAAGTTAATTAAATACCATTTGGAGGCATTTAATGTTCGAGCTAAAACGGATGATTTTCGACAAAAGAGATAACACCCCCCCATTACGTCATGCTTCAGAAATGTGGAAAATGGTCCGTTTTCAAATGTTTTATTTTTGAATGTCAGTTCACATTTGTAGGTGGATCATCAGTGTTAGAGCTAAAATTAGCATGTTTAAAGTGATTTTCATGCTTCCAGGGGCTCAGGAAGTGAATTAAATACTATTTGTAGGCATTTAATGCTCAAGCAAAAACAGCTGATTTTTGACAAAAGAGATAACACCCCCCATTACGTCATGCTTCAGAAATGTGGAAAATGGTCCGTTTTCAAATGTTTTATTTTTGAACGTCAGTTCACATTTGTAGGTGGATCATCAGTGTTAGAGCTAAAATTAGCATGTTTAAAGTGATTTTCATGCTTCCAGGGGCCCTAAACACAAGATTTATGGAATGGTTAAAAGTGCATGAAAATGGCCAATTTACTCACTCTGAGTTTTCAAAAAGGGTTTCTTTACCCCGGGAAGTTAATTAAATACCATTTGGAGGCATTTAATGTTCGAGACAAAACGGCTGATTTTCGACAAAAGAGATAACACCCCCCCATTACGTCATGCTTCAGAAATGTGGAAAATGGTCCGTTTTCAAATGTTTTATTATTGAACGTCAGTTCACATTTGTAGGTGGATCATCAGTGTTAGAGCTAAAATTAGCATGTTTAATGTGATTTTCATGCTCCCAGGGGCTCGGAAAGTGATTTAAATACTATTTGGAGGCATTTAATGTTCAAGCAAAAACAGCTGATTTTTGACAAAAGAGATAACACCCCCCCATTACGTCATGCTTCAGAAATGTGGAAAATGGTCCGTTTTCAAATGTTTTATTTTTGAACGTCAGTTCACATTTGTAGGTGGATCATCAGTGTTAGAGCTAAAATTAGCATGTTTAAAGTGATTTTCATGCTTCCAGGGGCCCTAAACACAAGATTTCTGGAATGGTTAAAAGTGCATGAAAATGGCCAATTTACTCACTCTGAGTTCTCAAAAAGGGTTTCTTCACCCCGGGAAGTTAATTAAATACCATTTGGAGGCATTTAATGTTCGAGCCAAAACGGCTGATTTTCGACAAAAGAGATAACACCCCCCCATTACGTCATGCTTCAGAAATGTGGAAAATGGTCCGTTTTCAAATGTTTTATTTTTGAACGTCAGTTCACATTTGTAGGTGGATCATCAGTGTTAGAGCTAAAATTAGCATGTTTAAAGTGATTTTCATGCTTCCAGGGGCCCTAAACACAAGATTTCTGGAATGGTTAAAAGTCCATGAAAATGGCCAATTTACTCACTCTGAGTTCTCAAAAAGGGTTTCTTCACCCCGGGAAGTTAATTAAATACCATTTGGAGGCATTTAATGTTCGAGCCAAAACGGCTGATTTTCGACAAAAGAGATAACACCCCCCCATTACGTCATGCTTCAGAAATGTGGAAAATGGTCCGTTTTCAAATGTTTTATTGTTGAACGTCAGTTCACATTTGTAGGTGGATCATCAGTGTTAGAGCTAAAATTAGCATGTTTAAAGTGATTTTCATGCTTCCAGGGGCCCTAAACACAAGATTTATGGAATGGTTAAAAGTCCATGAAAATGGCCAATTTACTCACTCTGAGTTCTCAAAAAGGGTTTCTTCACCCCGGGAAGTTAATTAAATACCATTTGGAGGCATTTAATGTTCGAGCAAAAACGGCTGATTTTCGACAAAAGAGATAACACCCCCCCATTACGTCATGCTTCAGAAATGTGGAAAATGGTCCGTTTTCAAATGTTTTATTTTTGAACGTCAGTTCACATTTGTAGGTGGATCATCAGTGTTAGAGCTAAAATTAACATGTTTAAAGTGATTTTCATGCTTTCAGGGGCCCAAAACACAAGATTTATGGAATGGTTAAAAGTGCATGAAAATAGCCAATTTACTCACTCTGAGTTCTCAAAAAAGGTTTCTTCATCCCGGGAAGTTAATTAAATACCATTTGGAGGGATTTAATGTTCGAGCTAAAACGGATGATTTTCGACAAAAGAGAGAACACCCCCCCCATTACGTCATGCTTCAGAAATGTGGAAAATGGTCCGTTTTCAAATGTTTTATTTTTGAACGTCAGTTCACATTTGTAGGTGGATCATCAGTGTTAGAGCTAAAATTAGCATGTTTAAAGTGATTTTCATGCTTCCAGGGGCCCTAAACACAAGATTTATGGAATGGTTAAAAGTGCATGAAAATGGCCAATTTACTCACTCTGAGTTCTCAAAAAGGGTTTCTTCACCCCGGGAAGTTAATTAAATACCATTTGGAGGCATTTAATGTTCGAGCCAAAACGGCTGATTTTCGGCAAAAGAGATAACACCCCCCCATTACGTCATGCTTCAGAAATGTGGAAAATGGTCCGTTTTCAAATGTTTTATTTTTGAACGTCAGTTCACATTTGTAGGTGGATCATCAGTGTTAGAGCTAAAATTAGCATGTTTAAAGTGATTTTCATGCTTCCAGGGGCTCGGGAAGTGAATTAAATACTATTTGGAGGCATTTAATGTTCAAGCAAAAACAGCTGATTTTTGACAAAAGAGATAACACCCCCCCATTACGTCATGCTTCAGAAATGTGGAAAATGGTCCGTTTTCAAATGTTTTATTTTTGAACGTCAGTTCACATTTGTAGGTGGATCATCAGTGTTAGAGCTAAAATTAGCATGTTTAAAGTGATTTTCATGCTTCCAGGGGCCCTAAACACAAGATTTATGGAATGGTTAAAAGTGCATGAAAATGGCCAATTTACTCACTCTGAGTTCTCAAAAAGGGTTTCTTCACCCCGGGAAGTTAATTAAATACCATTTGGAGGCATTTAATGTTCGAGCTAAAACGGATGATTTTCGACAAAAGAGATAACACCCCCCCATTACGTCATGCTTCAGAAATGTGGAAAATGGTCCGTTTTCAAATGTTTTATTTTTGAATGTCAGTTCACATTTGTAGGTGGATCATCAGTGTTAGAGCTAAAATTAGCATGTTTAAAGTGATTTTCATGCTTCCAGGGGCTCAGGAAGTGAATTAAATACTATTTGTAGGCATTTAATGCTCAAGCAAAAACAGCTGATTTTTGACAAAAGAGATAACACCCCCCATTACGTCATGCTTCAGAAATGTGGAAAATGGTCCGTTTTCAAATGTTTTATTTTTGAACGTCAGTTCACATTTGTAGGTGGATCATCAGTGTTAGAGCTAAAATTAGCATGTTTAAAGTGATTTTCATGCTTCCAGGGGCCCTAAACACAAGATTTATGGAATGGTTAAAAGTGCATGAAAATGGCCAATTTACTCACTCTGAGTTTTCAAAAAGGGTTTCTTTACCCCGGGAAGTTAATTAAATACCATTTGGAGGCATTTAATGTTCGAGACAAAACGGCTGATTTTCGACAAAAGAGATAACACCCCCCCATTACGTCATGCTTCAGAAATGTGGAAAATGGTCCGTTTTCAAATGTTTTATTATTGAACGTCAGTTCACATTTGTAGGTGGATCATCAGTGTTAGAGCTAAAATTAGCATGTTTAATGTGATTTTCATGCTCCCAGGGGCTCGGAAAGTGATTTAAATACTATTTGGAGGCATTTAATGTTCAAGCAAAAACAGCTGATTTTTGACAAAAGAGATAACACCCCCCCATTACGTCATGCTTCAGAAATGTGGAAAATGGTCCGTTTTCAAATGTTTTATTTTTGAACGTCAGTTCACATTTGTAGGTGGATCATCAGTGTTAGAGCTAAAATTAGCATGTTTAAAGTGATTTTCATGCTTCCAGGGGCCCTAAACACAAGATTTCTGGAATGGTTAAAAGTGCATGAAAATGGCCAATTTACTCACTCTGAGTTCTCAAAAAGGGTTTCTTCACCCCGGGAAGTTAATTAAATACCATTTGGAGGCATTTAATGTTCGAGCCAAAACGGCTGATTTTCGACAAAAGAGATAACACCCCCCCATTACGTCATGCTTCAGAAATGTGGAAAATGGTCCGTTTTCAAATGTTTTATTTTTGAACGTCAGTTCACATTTGTAGGTGGATCATCAGTGTTAGAGCTAAAATTAGCATGTTTAAAGTGATTTTCATGCTTCCAGGGGCCCTAAACACAAGATTTCTGGAATGGTTAAAAGTCCATGAAAATGGCCAATTTACTCACTCTGAGTTCTCAAAAAGGGTTTCTTCACCCCGGGAAGTTAATTAAATACCATTTGGAGGCATTTAATGTTCGAGCCAAAACGGCTGATTTTCGACAAAAGAGATAACACCCCCCCATTACGTCATGCTTCAGAAATGTGGAAAATGGTCCGTTTTCAAATGTTTTATTGTTGAACGTCAGTTCACATTTGTAGGTGGATCATCAGTGTTAGAGCTAAAATTAGCATGTTTAAAGTGATTTTCATGCTTCCAGGGGCCCTAAACACAAGATTTATGGAATGGTTAAAAGTCCATGAAAATGGCCAATTTACTCACTCTGAGTTCTCAAAAAGGGTTTCTTCACCCCGGGAAGTTAATTAAATACCATTTGGAGGCATTTAATGTTCGAGCCAAAACGGCTGATTTTCGACAAAAGAGATAACACCCCCCCATTACGTCATGCTTCAGAAATGTGGAAAATGGTCCGTTTTCAAATGTTTTATTGTTGAACGTCAGTTCACATTTGAAGGTGGATCATCAGTGTTAGAGCTAAAATTAGCATGTTTAAAGTGATTTTCATGCTTCCAGGGGCCCTAAACACAAGATTTATGGAATGGTTAGAAGTCCATGAAAATGGCCAATTTACTCACTCTGAGTTCTCAAAAAGGGTTTCTTCACCCCGGGAAGTTAATTAAATACCATTTGGAGGCATTTAATGTTCGAGCCAAAACGGCTGATTTTCGACAAAAGAGATAACACCCCCCATTACGTCATGCTTCAGAAATGTGGAAAATGGTCCGTTTTCAAATGTTTTATTTTTGAACGTCAGTTCACATTTGTAGGTGGATCATCAGTGTTAGAGCTAAAATTAACATGTTTAAAGTGATTTTCATGCTTTCAGGGGCCCAAAACACAAGATTTATGGAATGGTTAAAAGTGCATGAAAATGGCCAATTTACTCACTCTGAGTTCTCAAAAAGGGTTTCTTCACCCCGGGAAGTTAATTAAATACCATTTGGAGGCATTTAATGTTCGAGCCAAAACGGCTGATTTTCGACAAAAGAGATAACACCCCCCATTACGTCATGCTTCAGAAATGTGGAAAATGGTCCGTTTTCAAATGTTTTATTTTTGAACGTCAGTTCACATTTGTAGGTGGATCATCAGTGTTAGAGCTAAAATTAGCATGTTTAAAGTGATTTTCATGCTTCCAGGTGCTCGGGAAGTGAATTAAATACTATTTGGAGGCATTTAATGTTCAAGCTAAAACAGCAGATTTTTGACAAAAGAGATAACACCCCCCCATTACGTCATGCTTCAGAAATGTGGAAAATGGTCCGTTTTCAAATGTTTTATTTTTGAACGTCAGTTCACATTTGTAGGTGGATCATCAGTGTTAGAGCTAAAATTAGCATGTTTAAAGTGATTTTCATGCTTCCAGGGGCCCTAAACACAAGATTTATAGAATGGTTAAAAGTGCATGAAAATGGCCAATTTACTCACTCTGAGTTCTCAAGAAGGGTTTCTTCACCCCGGGAAGTTAATTAAATACCATTTGGAGGCATTTAATGTTCGAGCAAAAACGGCTGATTTTCGACAAAAGAGATAACACCCCCCCATTACGTCATGCTTCAGAAATGTGGAAAATGGTCCGTTTTCAAATGTTTTATTTTTGAACGTCAGTTCACATTTGTAGGTGGATCATCAGTGTTAGAGCTAAAATTAGCATGTTTAAAGTGATTTTCATGCTTCCAGGTGCTCAGGAAGTGAATTAAATACTATTTGGAGGCATTTAATGTTCAAGCTAAAACAGCAGATTTTTGACAAAAGAGATAACACCCCCCCCATTACGTCATGCTTCAGAAATGTGGAAAATGGTCCGTTTTCAAATGTTTTATTTTTGAACGTCAGTTCACATTTGTAGGTGGATCATCAGTGTTAGAGCTAAAATTAGCATGTTTAAAGTGATTTTCATGCTTCCAGGGGCCCTAAACACAAGATTTATGGAATGGTTAAAAGTGCATGAAAATGGCCAATTTACTCACTCTGAGTTCTCAAAAAGGGTTTCTTCACCCCGGGAAGTTAATTAAATACCAATTGGAGGCATTTAATGTTCGAGCAAAAACGGCTGATTTTCGACAAAAGAGATAACACCCCCCCATTACGTCATGCTTCAGAAATGTGGAAAATGGTCCGTTTTCAAATGTTTTATTTTTGAACGTCAGTTCACATTTGTAGGTGGATCATCAGTGTTAGAGCTAAAATTAGCATGTTTAAAGTGATTTTCATGCTTCCAGGGGCCCTAAACACAAGATTTATGGAATGGTTAAAAGTGCATGAAAATGGCCAATTTACTCACTCTGAGTTCTCAAAAAGGGTTTCTTCACCCCGGGAAGTTAATTAAATACCATTTGGAGGCATTTAATGTACGAGCCAAAACGGCTGATTTTCGACAAAATAGATAACACCCCCCATTACGTCATGCTTCAGAAATGTGGAAAATGGTCCGTTTTCAAATGTTTTATTTTTGAACGTCAGTTCACATTTGTAGGTGGATAATCAGTGTTAGAGCTAAAATTAGCATGTTTAAAGTGATTTTCATGCTTCCAGGGGCTCGGGAAGTGAATTAAATACTATTTGGAGGCATTTAATGTTCAAGCAAAAACAGCTGATTTTTGACAAAAGAGATAACACCCCCCCATTACTTCATGCTTCAGAAATGTGGAAAATGGTCCGTTTTCAAATGTTTTATTTTTGAACGTCAGTTCACATTTGTAGGTGGATCATCAGTGTTAGAGCTAAAATTAGCATGTTTAAAGTGATTTTCATGCTTCCAAGGGCCCTAAACACAAGATTTATGGAATGGTTAAAAGTGCATGAAAATGGCCAATTTACTCACTCTGAGTTCTCAAAAAGGGTTTCTTCACCCTGGGAAGTTAATTAAATACCATTTGGAGGCATTTAATGTTCGAGCAAAAACGGCTGATTTTCGACAAAAGAGATAACACCCCCCCATTACGTCATGCTTCAGAAATGTGGAAAATGGTCCGTTTTCAAATGTTTTATTTTTGAACGTCAGTTCACATTTGTAGGTGGATCATCAGTGTTAGAGCTAAAATTAACATGTTTAAAGTGATTTTCATGCTTTCAGGGGCCCAAAACACAAGATTTATGGAATGGTTAAAAGTGCATGAAAATGGCCAATTTACTCACTCTGAGTTCTCAAAAAAGGTTTCTTCATCCCGGGAAGTTAATTAAATACCATTTGGAGGCATTTAATGTTCGAGCTAAAACGGATGATTTTCGACAAAAGAGAGAACACCCCCCCCATTACGTCATGCTTCAGAAATGTGGAAAATGGTCCGTTTTCAAATGTTTTATTTTTGAACGTCAGTTCACATTTGTAGGTGGATCATCAGTGTTAGAGCTAAAATTAGCATGTTTAAAGTGATTTTCATACTTCCAGGGGCCCTAAACACAAGATTTATGGAATGGTTAAAAGTGCCTGAAAATGGCCAATTTACTCACTCTGAGTTCTCAAAAAGGGTTTCTTCACCCCGGGAAGTTAATTAAATACCATTTGGAGGCATTTAATGTTCGAGCCAAAACGGCTGATTTTCGGCAAAAGAGATAACACCCCCCCATTACGTCATGCTTCAGAAATGTGGAAAATGGTCCGTTTTCAAATGTTTTATTTTTGAACGTCAGTTCACATTTGTAGGTGGATCATCAGTGTTAGAGCTAAAATTAGCATGTTTAAAGTGATTTTCATGCTTCCAGGGGCTCAGGAAGTGAATTAAATACTATTTGTAGGCATTTAATGCTCAAGCAAAAACAGCTGATTTTTGACAAAAGAGATAACACCCCCCATTACGTCATGCTTCAGAAATGTGGAAAATGGTCCGTTTTCAAATGTTTTATTTTTGAACGTCAGTTCACATTTGTAGGTGGATCATCAGTGTTAGAGCTAAAATTAGCATGTTTAAAGTGATTTTCATGCTTCCAGGGGCCCTAAACACAAGATTTATGGAATGGTTAAAAGTGCATGAAAATGGCCAATTTACTCACTCTGAGTTCTCAAAAAGGGTTTCTTCACCCCGGGAAGTTAATTAAATACCATTTGGAGGCATTTAATGTTCGAGACAAAACGGCTGATTTTCGACAAAAGAGATAACACCCCCCCATTACGTCATGCTTCAGAAATGTGGAAAATGGTCCGTTTTCAAATGTTTTATTATTGAACGTCAGTTCACATTTGTAGGTGGATCATCAGTGTTAGAGCTAAAATTAGCATGTTTAATGTGATTTTCATGCTACCAGGGGCTCGGAAAGTGATTTAAATACTATTTGGAGGCATTTAATGTTCAAGCAAAAACAGCTGATTTTTGACAAAAGAGATAACACCCCCCCATTACGTCATGTTTCAGAAATGTGGAAAATGGTCCGTTTTCAAATGTTTTATTTTTGAACGTCAGTTCACATTTGTAGGTGGATCATCAGTGTTAGAGCTAAAATTAGCATGTTTAAAGAGATTTTCATGCTTCCAGGGGCCCTAAACACAAGATTTATGGAATGGTTAAAAGTGCATGAAAATGGCCAATTTACTCACTCTGAGTTCTCAAAAAGGGTTTCTTCACCCCGGGAAGTTAATTAAATACCATTTGGAGGCATTTAATGTTCGAGCCAAAACGGCTGATTTTCGACAAAAGAGATAACACCCCCCCATTACGTCATGCTTCAGAAATGTGGAAAATGGTACGTTTTCAAATGTTTTATTGTTGAACGTCAGTTCACATTTGTAGGTGGATCATCAGTGTTAGAGCTAAAATTAGCATGTTTAAAGTGATTTTCATGCTTCCAGGGGCCCGAAACACAAGATTTATGGAATGGTTAAAAGTCCATGAAAATGGCCAATTTACTCACTCTGAGTTCTCAAAAAGGGTTTCTTCACCCCGGGAAGTTAATTAAATACCATTTGGAGGCATTTAATGTTCAAGCCAAAACGGCTGATTTTCGACAAAAGAGATAACACCCCCCCATTACGTCATGCTTCAGAAATGTGGAAAATGGTCCGTTTTCAAATGTTTTATTTTTGAACGTCAGTTCACATTTGTAGGTGGATCATCAGTGTTAGAGCTAAAATTAGCATGTTTAAAGTGATTTTCATGCTTCCAGGTGCTCGGGAAGTGAATTAAATACTATTTGGAGGCATTTAATGTTCAAGCTAAAACAGCAGATTTTTGACAAAAGAGATAACACCCCCCCATTACGTCATGCTTCAGAAATGTGGAAAATGGTCCGTTTTCAAATGTTTTATTTTTGAACGTCAGTTCACATTTGTAGGTGGATCATCAGTGTTAGAGCTAAAATTAGCATGTTTAAAGTGATTTTCATGCTTCCAGGGGCCCTAAACACAGGATTTATAGAATGGTTAAAAGTGCATGAAAATGGCCAATTTACTCACTCTGAGTTCTCAAGAAGGGTTTCTTCACCCCAGGAAGTTAATTAAATACCATTTGGAGGCATTTAATGTTCGAGCAAAAACGGCTGATTTTCGACAAAAGAGATAACACCCCCCCATTACGTCATGCTTCAGAAATGTGGAAAATGGTCCGTTTTCAAATGTTTTATTTTTGAATGTCAGTTCACATTTGTAGGTGGATCATCAGTGTTAGAGCTAAAATTAGCATGTTTAAAGTGATTTTCATGCTTCCAGGTGCTCAGGAAGTGAATTAAATACTATTTGGAGGCATTTAATGTTCAAGCTAAAACAGCAGATTTTTGACAAAAGAGATAACACCCCCCATTACGTCATGCTTCAGAAATGTGGAAAATGGTCCGTTTTCAAATGTTTTATTTTTGAACGTCAGTTCACATTTGTAGGTGGATCATCAGTGTTAGAGCTAAAATTAGCATGTTTAAAGTGATTTTCATGCTTCCAGGGGCCCTAAACACAAGATTTATGGAATGGTTAGAAGTCCATGAAAATGGCCAATTTACTCACTCTGAGTTCTCAAAAAGGGTTTCTTCACCCCGGGAAGTTAATTAAATACCATTTGGAGGCATTTAATGTTCGAGCCAAAACGGCTGATTTTCGACAAAAGAGATAACACCCCCCCATTACGTCATGCTTCAGAAATGTGGAAAATGGTCCGTTTTCAAATGTTTTATTTTTGAACGTCAGTTCACATTTGTAGGTGGATCATCAGTGTTAGAGCTAAAATTAGCATGTTTAAAGTGATTTTCATGCTTCCAGGTGCTCGGGAAGTGAATTAAATACTATTTGGAGGCATTTAATGTTCAAGCTAAAACAGCAGATTTTTGACAAAAGAGATAACACCCCCCCATTACGTCATGCTTCAGAAATGTGGAAAATGGTCCGTTTTCAAATGTTTTATTTTTGAACGTCAGTTCACATTTGTAGGTGGATCATCAGTGTTAGAGCTAAAATTAGCATGTTTAAAGTGATTTTCATGCTTCCAGGGGCCCTAAACACAAGATTTATAGAATGGTTAAAAGTGCATGAAAATGGCCAATTTACTCACTCTGAGTTCTCAAGAAGGGTTTCTTCACCCCGGGAAGTTAATTAAATACCATTTGGAGGCATTTAATGTTCGAGCAAAAACGGCTGATTTTCGACAAAAGAGATAACACCCCCCCATTACGTCATGCTTCAGAAATGTGGAAAATGGTCAGTTTTCAAATGTTTTATTTTTGAACGTCAGTTCACATTGGTAGGTGGATCATCAGTGTTAGAGCTAAAATTAGCATGTTTAAAGTGATCTTCATGCTTCCAGGGGCTCGGGAAGTGAATTAAATACTATTTGGAGGCATTTAATGTTCAAGCAAAAACAGCTGATTTTTGACAAAAGAGATAACACCCCCCCATTACTTCATGCTTCAGAAATGTGGAAAATGGTCCGTTTTCAAATGTTTTATTTTTGAACGTCAGTTCACATTTGTAGGTGGATCATCAGTGTTAGAGCTAAAATTAGCATGTTTAAAGTGATTTTCATGCTTCCAAGGGCCCTAAACACAAGATTTATGGAATGGTTAAAAGTGCATGAAAATGGCCAATTTACTCACTCTGAGTTCTCAAAAAGGGTTTCTTCACCCTGGGAAGTTAATTAAATACCATTTGGAGGCATTTAATGTTCGAGCAAAAACGGCTGATTTTCGACAAAAGAGATAACACCCCCCCATTACGTCATGCTTCAGAAATGTGGAAAATGGTCCGTTTTCAAATGTTTTATTTTTGAACGTCAGTTCACATTTGTAGGTGGATCATCAGTGTTAGAGCTAAAATTAGCATGTTTAAAGTGATTTTCATGCTTCCAGGGGCCCTAAACACAAGATTTATGGAATGGTTAAAAGTGCATGAAAATGGCCAATTTACTCACTCTGGGTTTTCAAAAAGGGTTTCTTCACCCCGGGAAGTTAATTAAATACCATTTGGAGGCATTTAATGTTCGAGCCAAAACGGCTGATTTTCGACAAAAGAGATAACACCCCCCCATTACGTCATGCTTCAGAAATGTGGAAAATGGTCCGTTTTCAAATGTTTTATTGTTGAACGTCAGTTCACATTTGTAGGTGGATCATCAGTGTTAGAGCTAAAATTAGCATGTTTAAAGTGATTTTCATGCTTCCAGGGGCCCTAAACACAAGATTTATGGAATGGTTAAAAGTCCATGAAAATGGCCAATTTACTCACTCTGAGTTCTCAAAAAGGGTTTCTTCACCCCGGGAAGTTAATTAAATACCATTTGGAGGCATTTAATGTTCAAGCCAAAACGGCTGATTTTCGACAAAAGAGATAACACCCCCCCATTACGTCATGCTTCAGAAATGTGGAAAATGGTCCGTTTTCAAATGTTTTATTTTTGAACGTCAGTTCACATTTGTAGGTGGATCATCAGTGTTAGAGCTAAAATTAGCATGTTTAAAGTGATTTTCATGCTTCCAGGTGCTCGGGAAGTGAATTAAATACTATTTGGAGGCATTTAATGTTCAAGCTAAAACAGCAGATTTTTGACAAAAGAGATAACACCCCCCCATTACGTCATGCTTCAGAAATGTGGAAAATGGTCCGTTTTCAAATGTTTTATTTTTGAACGTCAGTTCACATTTGTAGGTGGATCATCAGTGTTAGAGCTAAAATTAGCATGTTTAAAGTGATTTTCATGCTTCCAGGGGCCCTAAACACAGGATTTATAGAATGGTTAAAAGTGCATGAAAATGGCCAATTTACTCACTCTGAGTTCTCAAGAAGGGTTTCTTCACCCCGGGAAGTTAATTAAATACCATTTGGAGGCATTTAATGTTCGAGCAAAAACGGCTGATTTTCGACAAAAGAGATAACACCCCCCCATTACGTCATGCTTCAGAAATGTGGAAAATGGTCCGTTTTCAAATGTTTTATTTTTGAATGTCAGTTCACATTTGTAGGTGGATCATCAGTGTTAGAGCTAAAATTAGCATGTTTAAAGTGATTTTCATGCTTCCAGGTGCTCAGGAAGTGAATTAAATACTATTTGGAGGCATTTAATGTTCAAGCTAAAACAGCAGATTTTTGACAAAAGAGATAACACCCCCCCATTACGTCATGCTTCAGAAATGTGGAAAATGGTCCGTTTTCAAATGTTTTATTTTTGAACGTCAGTTCACATTTGTAGGTGGATCATCAGTGTTAGAGCTAAAATTAGCATGTTTAAAGTGATTTTCATGCTTCCAGGGGCCCTAAACACAAGATTTATGGAATGGTTAAAAGTGCATGAAAATGGCCAATTTACTCACTCTGAGTTCTCAAAAAGGGTTTCTTCACCCCGGGAAGTTAATTAAATACCAATTGGAGGCATTTAATGTTCGAGCAAAAACGGCTGATTTTCGACAAAAGAGATAACACCCCCCCATTACGTCATGCTTCAGAAATGTGGAAAATGGTCCGTTTTCAAATGTTTTATTTTTGAACGTCAGTTCACATTTGTAGGTGGATCATCAGTGTTAGAGCTAAAATTAGCATGTTTAAAGTGATTTTCATGCTTCCAGGGGCCCTAAACACAAGATTTATGGAATGGTTAGAAGTCCATGAAAATGGCCAATTTACTCACTCTGAGTTCTCAAAAAGGGTTTCTTCACCCCGGGAAGTTAATTAAATACCATTTGGAGGCATTTAATGTTCGAGCCAAAACGGCTGATTTTCGACAAAAGAGATAACACCCCCCCATTACGTCATGCTTCAGAAATGTGGAAAATGGTCCGTTTTCAAATGTTTTATTTTTGAACGTCAGTTCACATTTGTAGGTGGATCATCAGTGTTAGAGCTAAAATTAGCATGTTTAAAGTGATTTTCATGCTTCCAGGTGCTCGGGAAGTGAATTAAATACTATTTGGAGGCATTTAATGTTCAAGCTAAAACAGCAGATTTTTGACAAAAGAGATAACACCCCCCCATTACGTCATGCTTCAGAAATGTGGAAAATGGTCCGTTTTCAAATGTTTTATTTTTGAACGTCAGTTCACATTTGTAGGTGGATCATCAGTGTTAGAGCTAAAATTAGCATGTTTAAAGTGATTTTCATGCTTCCAGGGGCCCTAAACACAAGATTTATAGAATGGTTAAAAGTGCATGAAAATGGCCAATTTACTCACTCTGAGTTCTCAAGAAGGGTTTCTTCACCCCGGGAAGTTAATTAAATACCATTTGGAGGCATTTAATGTTCGAGCAAAAACGGCTGATTTTCGACAAAAGAGATAACACCCCCCCATTACGTCATGCTTCAGAAATGTGGAAAATGGTCAGTTTTCAAATGTTTTATTTTTGAACGTCAGTTCACATTTGTAGGTGGATCATCAGTGTTAGAGCTAAAATTAGCATGTTTAAAGTGATTTTCATGCTTCCAGGTGCTCAGGAAGTGAATTAAATACTATTTGGAGGCATTTAATGTTCAAGCTAAAACAGCAGATTTTTGACAAAAGAGATAACACCCCCCCATTACGTCATGCTTCAGAAATGTGGAAAATGGTCCGTTTTCAAATGTTTTATTTTTGAACGTCAGTTCACATTTGTAGGTGGATCATCAGTGTTAGAGCTAAAATTAGCATGTTTAAAGTGATTTTCATGCTTCCAGGGGCCCTAAACACAAGATTTATGGAATGGTTAAAAGTGCATGAAAATGGCCAATTTACTCACTCTGAGTTCTCAAAAAGGGTTTCTTCACCCCGGGAAGTTAATTAAATACCAATTGGAGGCATTTAATGTTCGAGCAAAAACGGCTGATTTTCGACAAAAGAGATAACACCCCCCCATTACGTCATGCTTCAGAAATGTGGAAAATGGTCCGTTTTCAAATGTTTTATTTTTGAACGTCAGTTCACATTTGTAGGTGGATCATCAGTGTTAGAGCTAAAATTAGCATGTTTAAAGTGATTTTCATGCTTCCAGGGGCCCTAAACACAAGATTTATGGAATGGTTAAAAGTGCATGAAAATGGCCAATTTACTCACTCTGAGTTCTCAAAAAGGGTTTCTTCACCCCGGGAAGTTAATTAAATACCATTTGGAGGCATTTAATGTTCGAGCCAAAACGGCTGATTTTCGACAAAATAGATAACACCCCCCATTACGTCATGCTTCAGAAATGTGGAAAATGGTCCGTTTTCAAATGTTTTATTTTTGAACGTCAGTTCACATTTGTAGGTGGATAATCAGTGTTAGAGCTAAAATTAGCATGTTTAAAGTGATCTTCATGCTTCCAGGGGCTCGGGAAGTGAATTAAATACTATTTGGAGGCATTTAATGTTCAAGCAAAAACAGCTGATTTTTGACAAAAGAGATAACACCCCCCCATTACTTCATGCTTCAGAAATGTGGAAAATGGTCCGTTTTCAAATGTTTTATTTTTGAACGTCAGTTCACATTTGTAGGTGGATCATCAGTGTTAGAGCTAAAATTAGCATGTTTAAAGTGATTTTCATGCTTCCAAGGGCCCTAAACACAAGATTTATGGAATGGTTAAAAGTGCATGAAAATGGCCAATTTACTCACTCTGAGTTCTCAAAAAGGGTTTCTTCACCCTGGGAAGTTAATTAAATACCATTTGGAGGCATTTAATGTTCGAGCAAAAACGGCTGATTTTCGACAAAAGAGATAACACCCCCCCATTACGTCATGCTTCAGAAATGTGGAAAATGGTCCGTTTTCAAATGTTTTATTTTTGAACGTCAGTTCACATTTGTAGGTGGATCATCAGTGTTAGAGCTAAAATTAGCATGTTTAAAGTGATTTTCATGCTTCCAGGGGCCCTAAACACAAGATTTATGGAATGGTTAAAAGTGCATGAAAATGGCCAATTTACTCACTCTGAGTTCTCAAAAAGGGTTTCTTCACCCCGGGAAGTTAATTAAATACCATTTGGAGGCATTTAATGTTCGAGCCAAAACGGCTGATTTTCGGCAAAAGAGATAACACCCCCCCATTACGTCATGCTTCAGAAATGTGGAAAATGGTCCGTTTTCAAATGTTTTATTTTTGAACGTCAGTTCACATTTGTAGGTGGATCATCAGTGTTAGAGCTAAAATTAGCATGTTTAAAGTGATTTTCATGCTTCCAGGGGCTCGGGAAGTGAATTAAATACTATTTGGAGGCATTTAATGTTCAAGCAAAAACAGCTGATTTTTGACAAAAGAGATAACACCCCCCCATTACTTCATGCTTCAGAAATGTGGAAAATGGTCCGTTTTCAAATGTTTTATTTTTGAACGTCAGTTCACATTTGTAGGTGGATCATCAGTGTTAGAGCTAAAATTAGCATGTTTAAAGTGATTTTCATGCTTCCAAGGGCCCTAAACACAAGATTTATGGAATGGTTAAAAGTGCATGAAAATGGCCAATTTACTCACTCTGAGTTCTCAAAAAGGGTTTCTTCACCCTGGGAAGTTAATTAAATACCATTTGGAGGCATTTAATGTTCGAGCAAAAACGGCTGATTTTCGACAAAAGAGATAACACCCCCCCATTACGTCATGCTTCAGAAATGTGGAAAATGGTCCGTTTTCAAATGTTTTATTTTTGAACGTCAGTTCACATTTGTAGGTGGATCATCAGTGTTAGAGCTAAAATTAACATGTTTAAAGTGATTTTCATGCTTTCAGGGGCCCAAAACACAAGATTTATGGAATGGTTAAAAGTGCATGAAAATGGCCAATTTACTCACTCTGAGTTCTCAAAAAAGGTTTCTTCATCCCGGGAAGTTAATTAAATACCATTTGGAGGCATTTAATGTTCGAGCTAAAACTGATGATTTTCGACAAAAGAGAGAACACCCCCCCCCATTACGTCATGCTTCAGAAATGTGGAAAATGGTCCGTTTTCAAATGTTTTATTTTTGAACGTCAGTTCACATTTGTAGGTGGATCATCAGTGTTAGAGCTAAAATTAGCATGTTTAAAGTGATTTTCATGCTTCCAGGGGCCCTAAACACAAGATTTATGGAATGGTTAAAAGTGCATGAAAATGGCCAATTTACTCACTCTGAGTTCTCAAAAAGGGTTTCTTCACCCCGGGAAGTTAATTAAATACCATTTGGAGGCATTTAATGTTCGAGCCAAAACGGCTGATTTTCGGCAAAAGAGATAACACCCCCCCATTACGTCATGCTTCAGAAATGTGGAAAATGGTCCGTTTTCAAATGTTTTATTTTTGAACGTCAGTTCACATTTGTAGGTGGATCATCAGTGTTAGAGCTAAAATTAGCATGTTCAAAGTGATTTTCATGCTTCCAGGGGCTCGGGAAGTGAATTAAATACTATTTGGAGGCATTTAATGTTCAAGCAAAAACAGCTGATTTTTGACAAAAGAGATAACACCCCCCAATTACGTCATGCTTCAGAAATGTGGAAAATGGTCCGTTTTCAAATGTTTTATTTTTGAACGTCAGTTCACATTTGTAGGTGGATCATCAGTGTTAGAGCTAAAATTAGCATGTTTAAAGTGATTTTCATGCTTCCAGGGGCCCTAAACACAAGATTTATGGAATGGTTAAAAGTGCATGAAAATGGCCAATTTACTCACTCTGAGTTCTCAAAAAGGGTTTCTTCACCCCGGGAAGTTAATTAAATACCATTTGGAGGCATTTAATGTTCGAGCTAAAACGGATGATTTTCGACAAAAGAGATAACACCCCCCCATTACGTCATGCTTCAGAAATGTGGAAAATGGTCCGTTTTCAAATGTTTTATTATTGAACGTCAGTTCACATTTGTAGGTGGATCATCAGTGTTAGAGCTAAAATTAGCATGTTTAATGTGATTTTCATGCTTCCAGGGGCTCGGAAAGTGATTTAAATACTATTTGGAGGCATTTAATGTTCAAGCAAAAACAGCAGATTTTTGACAAAAGAGATAACACCCCCCCATTACGTCATGTTTCAGAAATGTGGAAAATGGTCCGTTTTCAAATGTTTTATTTTTGAACGTCAGTTCACATTTGTAGGTGGATCATCAGTGTTAGAGCTAAAATTAGCATGTTTAAAGTGATTTTCATGCTTCCATGGGCCCTAAACACAAGATTTATGGAATGGTTAAAAGTGCATGAAAATGGCCAATTTACTCACTCTGAGTTCTCAAAAAGGGTTTCTTCACCCCGGGAAGTTAATTAAATACCATTTGGAGGCATTTAATGTTCGAGCCAAAACGGCTGATTTTCGACAAAAGAGATAACACCCCCCCATTACGTCATGCTTCAGAAATGTGGAAAATGGTCCGTTTTCAAATGTTTTATTGTTGAACGTCAGTTCACATTTGTAGGTGGATCATCAGTGTTAGAGCTAAAATTAGCATGTTTAAAGTGATTTTCATGCTTCCAGGGGCCCTAAACACAAGATTTATGGAATGGTTAAAAGTCCATGAAAATGGCCAATTTACTCACTCTGAGTTCTCAAAAAGGGTTTCTTCACCCTGGGAAGTTAATTAAATACCATTTGGAGGCATTTAATGTTCGAGCCAAAACGGCTGATTTTCGACAAAAGAGATAACACCCCCCCATTACGTCATGCTTCAGAAATGTGGAAAATGGTCCGTTTTCAAATGTTTTATTTTTGAACGTCAGTTCACATTTGTAGGTGGATCATCAGTGTTAGAGCTAAAATTAGCATGTTTAAAGTGATTTTCATGCTTCCAGGTGCTCGGGAAGTGAATTAAATACTATTTGGAGGCATTTAATGTTCAAGCTAAAACAGCAGATTTTTGACAAAAGAGATAACACCCCCCCATTACGTCATGCTTCAGAAATGTGGAAAATGGTCCGTTTTCAAATGTTTTATTTTTGAACGTCAGTTCACATTTGTAGGTGGATCATCAGTGTTAGAGCTAAAATTAGCATGTTTAAAGTGATTTTCATGCTTCCAGGGGCCCTAAACACAGGATTTATAGAATGGTTAAAAGTGCATGAAAATGGCCAATTTACTCACTCTGAGTTCTCAAGAAGGGTTTCTTCACCCCGGGAAGTTAATTAAATACCATTTGGAGGCATTTAATGTTCGAGCAAAAACGGCTGATTTTCGACAAAAGAGATAACACCCCCCCCATTACGTCATGCTTCAGAAATGTGGAAAATGGTCCGTTTTCAAATGTTTTATTTTTGAATGTCAGTTCACATTTGTAGGTGGATCATCAGTGTTAGAGCTAAAATTAGCATGTTTAAAGTGATTTTCATGCTTCCAGGTGCTCAGGAAGTGAATTAAATACTATTTGGAGGCATTTAATGTTCAAGCTAAAACAGCAGATTTTTGACAAAAGAGATAACACCCCCCCATTACGTCATGCTTCAGAAATGTGGAAAATGGTCCGTTTTCAAATGTTTTATTTTTGAACGTCAGTTCACATTTGTAGGTGGATCATCAGTGTTAGAGCTAAAATTAGCATGTTTAAAGTGATTTTCATGCTTCCAGGGGCCCTAAACACAAGATTTATGGAATGGTTAAAAGTGCATGAAAATGGCCAATTTACTCACTCTGAGTTCTCAAAAAGGGTTTCTTCACCCCGGGAAGTTAATTAAATACCAATTGGAGGCATTTAATGTTCGAGCAAAAACGGCTGATTTTCGACAAAAGAGATAACACCCCCCCATTACGTCATGCTTCAGAAATGTGGTAAATGGTCCGTTTTCAAATGTTTTATTTTTGAACGTCAGTTCACATTTGTAGGTGGATCATCAGTGTTAGAGCTAAAATTAGCATGTTTAAAGTGATTTTCATGCTTCCAGGGGCCCTAAACACAAGATTTATGGAATGGTTAAAAGTGCATGAAAATGGCCAATTTACTCACTCTGAGTTCTCAAAAAGGGTTTCTTCACCCCGGGAAGTTAATTAAATACCATTTGGAGGCATTTAATGTTCGAGCCAAAACGGCTGATTTTCGACAAAATAGATAACACCCCCCATTACGTCATGCTTCAGAAATGTGGAAAATGGTCCGTTTTCAAATGTTTTATTTTTGAACGTCAGTTCACATTTGTAGGTGGATAATGGAAAGGGGCGACCACTCGGTCCCCCCGAACGTATGGCGGAGTACCTCGATCCCCCCGGGAAGCCATTTTGGGCGGGAGGCGCGTCTCGGCTGGTATGCCCGAAGCGGCGTAGCCGGGGCGCGCTTTTTCCCGCCCTAGAGTGGGCTGGCCTAGACACTGACGCGGCTGGCCACGCCCTCGGGGCAGGCAGGGGCGGGTTTACGCCCGCCCTGAAGACGGATAAAAAGGACGCAAGACCAGAAGGCATCCTCTTGTTCCTGTGCTCTGAAGCTGCACCTCCTCGCTGCACGTGAGCTCGAGACGGAACGAAGAGCCAATTTTGAGCGTTGTAATCTTTCTTTTGTCTTACAGATACTCTGTCGAAGAAATGCCCAAGAAAGGCGGGAAGAGAATGACGACGGAACAGATGGTTCGGGTCCTCATGAAGGAGATGTCTGAGCTGAAGAAGCGGGTGGCGGAGAGAGACGGGGAAGGGGGGCCGGAACGTCCGTCGGCTGGAGCAGCTCCAGGAGGGAGAGCCAAGAGGCCAAGGAGGGGACCAGCCGGGGGAAGCGTCCCGGTTCCCTGTACCCCGCTCGAAGCGCCAACCCCAGTACCGGCGGAGGGGAATCCGATTCCCGTGGTGGTCACCCCGGTGTCCAATGAAGATATGCCGCCCGAGCTGGCAGCACAACTTGCAGCGTGGTTGGGCGACAGTAGCGAGGGCGCCACGGCTGCCGAGGCGCAGGCGCTAATGAAGCAATTGCGCGAGAAACGGGATGCAGCCAAGGGGTCCGTGCCGGCTGCAGTAGTTGACAAACCACAAGGGACGATGGCGACCGCAGAGGCAGCGTCCGGTGCAGGTAAGCGGCCATTGCCGATTGCGAGGGATGAGTCAGCACCCTCTCGTAGAGAAAGGTTGGGTCAACATGTTCCTTTGGCAATTAAGGAAAAGATTTGGGCGGGGGAATATGTGAACATCTTCTCGTTGCTTGTTGATCATTATGAGGTGGAGCATGTTAAGGGTCAGAAAGATCTCATGCATCCGAGTGTTTGGCGCGCTAAAATGGCCGCCTTTAAAGTGAATGAGAATATTGGCAATTGGGGCAAAGCATGGGGAATTTTTACGTCAATCTTAGGGGAACGTAAGCCCGAGTTGCTTTCTGAGTTGCCGACCTATCAGTCGCGAATCATGGGGTACTCGACATCACACCAGGGTAACCATTGGTTCTGCTACGATAATCTTTTTAGAAAGGCTAAGGAGCATAATAAAAGCTTAACTTGGGATTGTTATGATTCTTTGACATGGGATAAAATGAAGGAGACAGGTATGTTGAAGATGCCATTGGTAGGAAGTAATGTTGGCGAATCCTCCCGCCAATATGTGGGGACGCCCTTTCGTTCAGGTACGGGTACCGACGATTACTCGAGACCTGCCGGCAATACAGGAAAAAGGGGGTTCTGCTTTAATTTCAACAGAGGTAAATGTACTAGGCCCCAGGGATCGTGTAAATTTAAACATGAATGTAGTGGGTGCGGGTCGTCCCATCCTGAGTCCACGTGCAGAGCCAAAACGGGTGATAATGGGGGAGAGGAGGCGCCAAACAGGTCTAACGTAGTCCGAGGGGCGCCTTTACCTACCCCGATTGATACCTTGGCGATGATTCCCTGGCTCAGTGAATACCCGGATCGTACTTCTGCTGGGGTGCTGCGGAACGGATTTTCGTATGGTTTCCGCATCCCGGGTGTGGAGAAGTGTAAAAATCAACTTTCCGTCCTGCAGCATACGACCGTGGTACAGGATAAGATCCGGAAAGAGGTTGCTCGAGGTCGGGTCGCCGGCCCATTTAGTGTACCCCCGGTGCAGAATTTTGTTTGTTCTCCTTTAGGGGTGGTCCCCAAGAAGGACCCAGGTGAGTTCCGACTGATTCATAATTTGTCAGCTCCACGTGGTCTTTCTGTAAACGATGCAATAGATCCAGAAGTATGTTCCGTGCGGTACGCATCCTTCGATGAGGCCGTAGCCATTTTGAATCGCCTGGGGCCCGGGGCGCTGATGGCGAAGTCAGATATCGAGTCAGCGTTCCGGTTGCTCCCGGTACACCCAGACGACCAGCGTCTCCTGGGTTTCATGTTTCAGGGTTATTATTACATGGATAGGTGTATGCCGATGGGGTGCTCTATATCTTGTGCCTATTTCGAGAAATTCAGTAGCTTTCTACAATGGGTCTTCACAAAGAGGACGGGTTTCCAACATGTAATGCATTACCTTGATGATTTTCTGTTCCTGGGGGCAGCCGGGGATCTCGAATGTGGCCGGGCCTTGGCCGAATTTTGTGTGTTAATGAACCAGTTTGGTGTGCCATTGGCACCGGGTAAAACGGTGGGTCCTGCGACTTGCCTCGAGTTTCTGGGGATTGAGTTAGACTCCAGTGAGGGTTGTTTTCATTTGCCAGCTGACAAAGTGTGGAAGTTCAGGGCAGCCTTGCAAGTGTGTATAAATCGATCTAAAGTTACGCTGCATCAATTACAGCAGTTGGTGGGACAGTTGAATTTTGCCCTGAGGGTGATACCAATGGCCCGCCCCTTTTCCCGTTCAATTGCCCAAGCTATGGTCGGCCTAAAGGAGGGCCATCATCGCACGAGACTATCGGCTGAGGTCCGCCAGGACATGCGTATTTGGTTAGCATTTCTGGCGAACTTTAATGGTCGAGTCGTCTGGAACAAACCAGCCGTGTCCTCTGAAGAGCTGGGGCTATGGACAGATTCAGCAGGTAGCATAGGTTTTGGTGCCATCTTCGGCACAAAATGGTCGGCACAGAGGTGGCCGACATGGTGGCATGACAATGGTCTGACAAGTAATATTGCTTTCTTGGAACTTTTCCCCATTTTGGTGGCCCTGAGAACCTGGCCCGAAGGGTTCAAAGATCACTCTGTGATATTTTGGTCTGACAATATGACCGTGGTTGAGTGCATCAATAGTCAGGCAGCTCGATGCAAACTGATTTTAAGACTCCTCAAAGAAATTGTCTTACTGTGTATGCAACTGAATGTGCTATTCAGAGCAAAACATGTCCCAGGGGTAATGAATCAGGCGGCTGATGCACTGTCTCGTTTTCATATGCAGGCTTTCTCGGGTTTCCTTCCCTCAGCGGACCCAGAGCCGGCACCCTTTCCCGAAGCTCTCTGGTCTCTCGGTGCCCCGAACTTCGTCACCTCGTGGGAGAGAGTCTAGCACCAAGGACGAGGAAGGCATATGAAGGGGCGTTTCGGTCCTATTTAGCCTATTTGGGGACTGATAGAGAGAGGCTTTGGGGCCACGAGAAATGGGTAGTGCATTTTCTGATGTCCTTACGTAGGGCTGGGAAATCGGTGGCTACGGCCCAGAGGCATCGGGCTGCCATTTCCTTTGTTGCCAGGGCTCATAGTATCCAGGACCCGACAGCGTCTTTCGTTGTACAGAAAGCGCTGCGTGGGTGGCAACGCCTTGAGGGTCGCAGAGTAGATGAGAGGCGCCCGATAGGTTTGGATAGGTTGGCCCAGTTGTTGGCCACACTCCCTGCCACATGTTCATCTCAGTTTGAGACGGTTTTGTTCCGAGCCGCTTTTACGCTAGCATTTCACGGGGCGATGCGGGTAAGCGAACTGGTAGCAAGGAACAAACAGGAAGTGGCAGGGGGTTTGTGCCAGGAACACGTTCAGATCAGAGGAGAGACAATGACTGTCTCCTTTGTCAGGTCCAAGACCGATCAAGTTGGGATGGTTGACTGCATAATCATACGCAGGATTCCCGGGTCCTCCATGTGTCCGGTAAAGTGTTTAGAAGATTACCTAGCACGAAGGGTGGCATCATGGGGGGGGACCTTGTTGAGACACGCGGACGCCACCCCATTGATGAAATTTCAGTTTCAGCGGGTGCTTGCGATGTCAATTGCCGCTGCGGGCTTGAACCCGGGCGAGTTTGGGACCCATTCCTTTCGGATAGGGGCTGCTACAGAAGCTACAGCCAGCGGTCTTAATGTTGAACAAGTGAAACGAGTGGGGCGTTGGTCCTCCAATTGTTATAAGAGGTATGTGCGGTTGCACATGTTGTGAAGCTGTAATAATGTACTCACGCCTCTTGTTTTTGTTTGTTTTTCAGTTGCGCAAGCCTACGAGGCGGGGCGGACTATGCAGTCGACCCAACACCGGGCCAGCGGTCAGACATCACCGGCTGTGAAAAAGGAGGTGTGGGTCGTGGGCCACTCATACGTGAGGCGTGCCGCGGACGTATTCAAAGCAGGTGACATGATTCACGTAGCTGGGGAATACGGGTACAGGGTGTCCTTCTACGGAAGAGGCGGTCTCTGTATTGACCAGTTTCAAACATTTTTCGAGGGTTTGTTAGGGCGGACGAGGTCACCGCCGTCTATAGTCATAGTACATTTAGGGGGCAATGATTTGGTCACCACCGGTAGACGACTTCTCCTGGAGGCAATGCTTTCCACTGTAAGTTGGTTGGCGAGGAGAGTTCCGGGGTGCACAATTGCGTGGTCCCATATGATCCCACGAAAGGTGTGGCGGGGGGCTATTTCTATTCCTGCTTTGAATCATTCTGTTAGAAAGCTTAATAACAAAGTGAGTAGGTTGTTTCGTTCCAGGACATTGCATTCTATTTCGCATGGCTGTATTAATGATGACAGTATGTATTTGGGGGATGGTGTGCATTTGTCTCGGGTGGGGAATGAGTTACTCATAGCAGACTTCTTAGCATGGTTAAAAACGTTAAAACATGACCTTTAGGTAGGAGCTTTGTGGGGGGTCCGGATAGCCGGTCAACTATCCGGCCAGTGGCGGTAAGGTCATGATCGGTGAGCACTAATTGGAAGATCCCTATGAGTTGGCGTCACCCAACACGGATGGGAGCGCTCGGGAGAGGTGGCCTTTGGCCCCTCAACGGGGAGGCGGTCCCTTCTAAGGATGGGTCGCCGAAAGAAAAGGAAAGGCGGTCAAGGCCCCTTCCTGTGTAGGAGGGGTTACAGCCCCCTCCTGGGGAATTTCCCGGGGCCAGTGACGTCTGCGACGGCAGATGTGGTAAGTTGTGTGGGGTTTGGGGGGAGGTCTACGCTACCTTCTAGATACCTCACACGAGGCCTCGAACGACCTTTAAGTGGCGTCGAGTTTATTGGTGCCCCCGTCAAGTCAAGGGAAATTGGTAGTTGCACTCGATGTACGCCTCAGTGCTGTCGCCCCTCCCAAGTGGGGGGGTATTTCTGGTTAGGGATCTTGACACCGGTTAGGACCTTGCCGTTGGCCCTTAAACGTTAGGATGTACAATTTCAAAATTTCAAGAAAATGTTTTGTAGGTTGTTAGTTCGGCTAGGAGAACCTCTGTATTAGAGAATCTGTTAAGGTTAGCCAAACATCGCAATGTGGTACTGAAATTGTACATTAATATGAAACTGTTTAATGTTTTAATTTTTTGTTTTAATAAATACGGCCGGGGAGGGTCACTCCCTCCCTCATCCAAAAACTTCAAGAACTGTTTCCGGTTTCCCTCCTTTGGGGATTGTGTTGAGAGGGGGTGGCGGGTATCTCAGCCATATGGAAAGGGGCGACCTCTCGGTCCCCCCAAACGTATGGCGGAGTACCTCGATCCCCCCGGGAAGCCATTTTGGGCGGGAGGCGCGTCTCGGCTGGTATGCCCGAAGCGGCGTAGCCGGGGCGCGCTTTTTCCCGCCCTAGAGTGGGCTGGCCTAGACACTGACGCGGCTGGCCACGCCCTCGGGGCAGGCAGGGGCGGGTTTACGCCCGCCCTGAAGACGGATAAAAAGGGACGCAAGACCAGAAGGCATCCTCTTGTTCCTGTGCTCTGAAGCTGCACCTCCTCGCTGCACGTGAGCTCGAGACGGAACGAAGAGCCAATTTTGACCCACCCACCAGCCCCTGAAGACAGCGTGTTGTTTGTAATAAAAATTGATCGATAATTCTATTTCGTTTACAGGTTATGGTACTATCGTGTTGATATTGAGTGTGTAATAAAGTTGGTCTATTTTATGTCTGTTTTGTGATTAAAGAAATTCGGATTTAGTGTCCATTTATAAGCATGCTTTTTTCGGTCATAGTGGCCAATGTATTTTTAGTTTAGTTAGCATTGTCGTATTTATTTTGGTCGGGCGGTAAGGTCATGATCGGTGAGCACTAATTGGAAGATCCCTATTAGTGGGCGTCACCCAACACGGATGGGAGCGCTCGGGAGAGGTGGCCTTTGGCCCCTCAACGGGGAGGCGGTCCCTTCTAAGGATGGGTCGCCGAAAGAAAAGGAAAGGCGGTCAAGGCCCCTTCCTGTGTAGGAGGGGTTACAGCCCCCTCCTGGGGAATTTCCCGGGGCCAGTGACGTCTGCGACGGCAGATGTGGTAAGTTGTGTGGGGTTTGGGGGGAGGTCTACGCTACCTTCTAGATACCTCACACGAGGCCTCGAACGACCTTTAAGTGGCGTCGAGTTTATTGGTGCCCCCGTCAAGTCAAGGGAAATTGGTAGTTGCACTCGAGGTACGCCTCAGTGCTGTCGCCCCTCCCAAGTGGGGGGGGGTATTTCTGGTTAGGGATCTTGACACCGGTTACGACCTTGCCGTTGGCCCTTAAACGTTAGGATGTACAATTTCAAAATTTCAAGAAAATGTTTTGTAGGTTGTTAGTTCGGCTAGGAGAACCTCTGTATTAGAGAATCTGTTAAGGTTAGCCAAACATCGCAATGTGGTACTGAAATTGTACATTAATATGAAACTGTTTAATGTTTTAATTTTTTGTTTTAATAAATACGGCCGGGGAGGGTCACTCCCTCCCTCATCCAAAAACTTCAAGAACTGTTTCCGGTTTCCCTCCTTTGGGGATTGTGTTGAGAGGGGGTGGCGGGTATCTCAGCCATATCAGTGTTAGAGCTAAAATTAGCATGTTTAAAGTGATTTTCATGCTTCCAGGGGCTCGGGAAGTGAATTAAATACTATTTGGAGGCATTTAATGTTCAAGCAAAAACAGCTGATTTTTGACAAAAGAGATAACACCCCCCCATTACTTCATGCTTCAGAAATGTGGAAAATGGTCCGTTTTCAAATGTTTTATTTTTGAACGTCAGTTCACATTTGTAGGTGGATCATCAGTGTTAGAGCTAAAATTAGCATGTTTAAAGTGATTTTCATGCTTCCAAGGGCCCTAAACACAAGATTTATGGAATGGTTAAAAGTGCATGAAAATGGCCAATTTACTCACTCTGAGTTCTCAAAAAGGGTTTCTTCACCCAGGGAAGTTAATTAAATACCATTTGGAGGCATTTAATGTTCGAGCAAAAACGGCTGATTTTCGACAAAAGAGATAACACCCCCCCATTACGTCATGCTTCAGAAATGTGGAAAATGGTCCGTTTTCAAATGTTTTATTTTTGAACGTCAGTTCACATTTGTAGGTGGATCATCAGTGTTAGAGCTAAAATTAACATGTTTAAAGTGATGTTCATGCTTTCAGGGGCCCAAAACACAAGATTTATGGAATGGTTAAAAGTGCATGAAAATGGCCAATTTACTCACTCTGAGTTCTCAAAAAAGGTTTCTTCATCCCGGGAAGTTAATTAAATACCATTTGGAGGCATTTAATGTTCGAGCTAAAGCGGATGATTTTCGACAAAAGAGATAACACCCCCCCATTACGTCATGCTTCAGAAATGTGGAAAATGGTCCGTTTTCAAATGTTTTATTTTTGAACGTCAGTTCACATTTGTAGGTGGATCATCAGTGTTAGAGCTAAAATTAGCATGTTTAAAGTGATTTTCATGCTTCCAGGGGCCCTAAACACAAGATTTATGGAATGGTTAAAAGTGCATGAAAATGGCCAATTTACTCACTCTGAGTTCTCAAAAAGGGTTTCTTCACCCCGGGAAGTTAATTAAATACCATTTGGAGGCATTTAATGTTCGAGCCAAAACGGCTGATTTTCGGCAAAAGAGATAACACCCCCCCATTACGTCATGCTTCAGAAATGTGGAAAATGGTCCGTTTTCAAATGTTTTATTTTTGAACGTCAGTTCACATTTGTAGGTGGATCATCAGTGTTAGAGCTAAAATTAGCATGTTTAAAGTGATTTTCATGCTTCCAGGGGCTCGGGAAGTGAATTAAATACTATTTGGAGGCATTTAATGTTCAAGCAAAAACAGCTGATTTTTGACAAAAGAGATAACACCCCCCCATTACGTCATGCTTCAGAAATGTGGAAAATGGTCCGTTTTCAAATGTTTTATTTTTGAACGTCAGTTCACATTTGTAGGTGGATCATCAGTGTTAGAGCTAAAATTAGCATGTTTAAAGTGATTTTCATGCTTCCAGGGGCCCTAAACACAAGATTTATGGAATGGTTAAAAGTGCATGAAAATGGCCAATTTACTCACTCTGAGTTCTCAAAAGGGTTTCTTCACCCCGGGAAGTTAATTAAATACCATTTGGAGGCATTTAATGTTCGAGCTAAAACAGATGATTTTCGACAAAAGAGATAACACCCCCCCATTACGTCATGCTTCAGAAATGTGGAAAATGGTCCGTTTTCAAATGTTTTATTTTTGAACGTCAGTTCACATTTGTAGGTGGATCATCAGTGTTAGAGCTAAAATTAGCATGTTTAAAGTGATTTTCATGCTTCCAGGGGCTCAGGAAGTGAATTAAATACTATTTGTAGGCATTTAATGCTCAAGCAAAAACAGCTGATTTTTGACAAAAGAGATAACACCCCCCATTACGTCATGCTTCAGAAATGTGGAAAATGGTCCGTTTTCAAATGTTTTATTTTTGAACGTCAGTTCACATTTGTAGGTGGATCATCAGTGTTAGAGCTAAAATTAGCATGTTTAAAGTGATTTTCATGCTTCCAGGGGCCCTAAACACAAGATTTATGGAATGGTTAAAAGTGCATGAAAATGGCCAATTTACTCACTCTGAGTTTTCAAAAAGGGTTTCTTTACCCCGGGAAGTTAATTAAATACCATTTGGAGGCATTTAATGTTCGAGACAAAACGGCTGATTTTCGACAAAAGAGATAACACCCCCCCATTACGTCATGCTTCAGAAATGTGGAAAATGGTCCGTTTTCAAATGTTTTATTATTGAACGTCAGTTCACATTTGTAGGTGGATCATCAGTGTTAGAGCTAAAATTAGCATGTTTAATGTGATTTTCATGCTTCCAGGGGCTCGGAAAGTGATTTAAATACTATTTGGAGGCATTTAATGTTCAAGCAAAAACAGCTGATTTTTGACAAAAGAGATAACACCCCCCCATTACGTCATGCTTCAGAAATGTGGAAAATGGTCCGTTTTCAAATGTTTTATTTTTGAACGTCAGTTCACATTTGTAGGTGGATCATCAGTGTTAGAGCTAAAATTAGCATGTTTAAAGTGATTTTCATGCTTCCAGGGGCCCTAAACACAAGATTTATGGAATGGTTAAAAGTGCATGAAAATGGCCAATTTACTCACTCTGAGTTCTCAAAAAGGGTTTCTTCACCCCGGGAAGTTAATTAAATACCATTATTGGAGGCATTTAATGTTCAAAGCAAAAACAGCTGATTTTGACAAAAGAGATAACACCCCCCCATTACTTCATGCTTCAGAAATGTGGAAAATGGTCCGTTTCCAAATGTTTTATTTTGAACGTCAGTTCACATTTGTAGGTGGATCATCAGTGTTAGAGCTAAAATTAGCATGTTTAAAGTGATTTTCATGCTTCTAGGGGCCCTAAACACAAGATTTATGGAATGGTTAAAAGTGCATGAAAATGGCCAATTTACTCACTCTGAGTTCTCAAAAAGGGTTTCTTCACCCTGGGAAGTTAATTAAATACCATTTGGAGGCATTTAATGTTCGAGCAAAAACGGCTGATTTTCGACAAAAGAGATAACACCCCCCCATTACGTCATGCTTCAGAAATGTGGAAAATGGTCCGTTTTCAAATGTTTTAATTTTTGAACGTCAGTTCACATTTGTAGGTGGATCATCAGTGTTAGAGCTAAAATTAGCATGTTTAAAGTGATTTTCATGCTTTCCAGGGGCCCAAAACACAAGATTTATGGAATGGTTAAAAGTGCATGAAAATGGCCAATTTACTCACTCTGAGTTCTCAAAAAAGGTTTCTTCATCCCGGGAAGTTAATTAAATACCATTTGGAGGCATTTAATGTTCGAGCTAAAACGGATGATTTTCGACAAAAGAGATAACACTCCCCCCATTACGTCATGCTTCAGAAATGTGGAAAATGGTCCGTTTTCAAATGTTTTATTTTTGAACGTCAGTTCACATTTGTAGGTGGATCATCAGTGTTAGAGCTAAAATTAGCATGTTTAAAGTGATTTTCATGCTTCCAGGGGCCCTAAACACAAGATTTATGGAATGGTTAAAAGTGCATGAAAATGGCCAATTTACTCACTCTGAGTTCTCAAAAGGGTTCTTCACCCGGGAAGGTAATTAAATACCAATTGGAGGCATTTAATGTTCGAGCCAAAACGGCTGATTTTCGGCAAAAGAGATAACACCCCCCCATTACGTCATGCTTCAGAAATGTGAAAATGGTCCGTTTTCAAATGTTTTATTTTTGAATGTCATTTCACATTTGTAGGTGGATCATCAGTGTTAGAGCTAAAATTAGCATGTTTAAAGTGATTTTCATGCTTCCAGGGGCTCGGGAAGTGAATTAAATACTATTTGGAGGCATTTAATGTTCAAGCAAAAACAGCTGATTTTTGACAAAAGAGATAACACCCCCCCATTACGTCATGCTTCAGAAATGTGGAAAATGGTCCGTTTTCAAATGTTTTATTTTTGAACGTCAGTTCACATTTGTAGGTGGATCATCAGTGTTAGAGCTAAAATTAGCATGTTTAAAGTGATTTTCATGCTTCCAGGGGCCCTAAACACAAGATTTATGGAATGGTTAAAAGTGCATGAAAATGGCCAATTTACTCACTCTGAGTTCTCAAAAAGGGTTTCTTCACCCCGGGAAGTTAATTAAATACCATTTGGAGGCATTTAATGTTCGAGCTAAAACGGATGATTTTCGACAAAAGAGATAACACCCCCCCATTACGTCATGCTTCAGAAATGTGGAAAATGGTCCGTTTTCAAATGTTTTATTTTTGAACGTCAGTTCACATTTGTAGGTGGATCATCAGTGTTAGAGCTAAAATTAGCATGTTTAAAGTGATTTTCATGCTTCCAGGGGCTCAGGAAGTGAATTAAATACTATTTGTAGGCATTTAATGCTCAAGCAAAAACAGCTGATTTTTGACAAAAGAGATAACACCCCCCATTACGTCATGCTTCAGAAATGTGGAAAATGGTCCGTTTTCAAATGTTTTATTTTTGAACGTCAGTTCACATTTGTAGGTGGATCATCAGTGTTAGAGCTAAAATTAGCATGTTTAAAGTAATTTTCATGCTTCCAGGGGCCCTAAACACAAGATTTATGGAATGGTTAAAAGTGCATGAAAATGGCCAATTTACTCACTCTGAGTTTTCAAAAAGGGTTTCTTTACCCCGGGAAGTTAATTAAATACCATTTGGAGGCATTTAATGTTCGAGACAAAACGGCTGATTTTCGACAAAAGAGATAACACCCCCCCATTACGTCATGCTTCAGAAATGTGGAAAATGGTCCGTTTTCAAATGTTTTATTATTGAACGTCAGTTCACATTTGTAGGTGGATCATCAGTGTTAGAGCTAAAATTAGCATGTTTAATGTGATTTTCATGCTTCCAGGGGCTCGGAAAGTGATTTAAATACTATTTGGAGGCATTTAATGTTCAAGCAAAAACAGCTGATTTTTGACAAAAGAGATAACACCCCCCCATTACGTCATGCTTCAGAAATGTGGAAAATGGTCCGTTTTCAAATGTTTTATTTTTGAACGTCAGTTCACATTTGTAGGTGGATCATCAGTGTTAGAGCTAAAATTAGCATGTTTAAGGTGATTTTCATGCTTCCAGGGGCCCTAAACACAAGATTTATGGAATGGTTAAAAGTGCATGAAAATGGCCAATTTACTCACTCTGAGTTCTCAAAAAGGGTTTCTTCACCCCGGGAAGTTAATTAAATACCATTTGGAGGCATTTAATGTTCGAGCCAAAACGGCTGATTTTCGACAAAAGAGATAACACCCCCCCATTACGTCATGCTTCAGAAATGTGGAAAATGGTCCGTTTTCAAATGTTTTATTGTTGAACGTCAGTTCACATTTGTAGGTGGATCATCAGTGTTAGAGCTAAAATTAGCATGTTTAAAGTGATTTTCATGCTTCCAGGGGCCCGAAACACAAGATTTATGGAATGGTTAAAAGTCCATGAAAATGGCCAATTTACTCACTCTGAGTTCTCAAAAAGGGTTTCTTCACCCCGGGAAGTTAATTAAATACCATTTGGAGGCATTTAATGTTCGAGCCAAAACGGCTGATTTTCGACAAAAGAGATAACACCCCCCCATAACGTCATGCTTCAGAAATGTGGAAAATGGTCCGTTTTCAAATGTTTTATTTTTGAACGTCAGTTCACATTTGTAGGTGGATCATCAGTGTTAGAGCTAAAATTAGCATGTTTAAAGTGATTTTCATGCTTCCAGGGGCCCTAAACACAAGATTTATGGAATGGTTAAAAGTGCATGAAAATGGCCAATTTACTCACTCTGGGTTTTCAAAAAGGGTTTCTTCACCCCGGGAAGTTAATTAAATACCATTTGGAGGCATTTAATGTTCGAGCCAAAACGGCTGATTTTCGACAAAAGAGATAACACCCCCCCATTACGTCATGCTTCAGAAATGTGGAAAATGGTCCGTTTTCAAATGTTTTATTGTTGAACGTCAGTTCACATTTGTAGGTGGATCATCAGTGTTAGAGCTAAAATTAGCATGTTTAAAGTGATTTTCATGCTTCCAGGGGCCCTAAACACAAGATTTATGGAATGGTTAGAAGTCCATGAAAATGGCCAATTTACTCACTCTGAGTTCTCAAAAAGGGTTTCTTCACCCCGGGAAGTTAATTAAATACCATTTGAAGGCATTTAATGTTCGAGCCAAAACGGCTGATTTTCGACAAAAGAGATAACACCCCCCCATTACGTCATGCTTCAGAAATGTGGAAAATGGTCCGTTTTCAAATGTTTTATTTTTTAACGTCAGTTCACATTTGTAGGTGGATCATCAGTGTTAGAGCTAAAATTAGCATGTTTAAAGTGATTTTCATGCTTCCAGGGGCCCTAAACACAAGATTTATGGAATGGTTAAAAGTGCATGAAAATGGCCAATTTA
Organism: Lissotriton vulgaris; assembly: GCF_964263255.1. NCBI lineage: Eukaryota > Metazoa > Chordata > Amphibia > Caudata > Salamandridae > Lissotriton > Lissotriton vulgaris. The sequence continues at coordinate 258,283 of NW_028240993.1, forward strand.
CTCACTCTGGGTTTTCAAAAAGGGTTTCTTCACCCCGGGAAGTTAATTAAATACCATTTGGAGGCATTTAATGTTCGAGCCAAAACGGCTGATTTTCGACAAAAGAGATAACACCCCCCATTACGTCATGCTTCAGAAATGTGGAAAATGGTCCGTTTTCAAATGTTTTATTTTTGAACGTCAGTTCACATTTGTAGGTGGATCATCAGTGTTAGAGCTAAAATTAGCATGTTTAAAGTGATTTTCATGCTTCCAGGGGCCCTAAACACAAGATTTATGGAATGGTTAAAAGTGCATGAAAATGGCCAATTTACTCACTCTGAGTTTTCAAAAAGGGTTTCTTTACCCCGGGAAGTTAATTAAATACCATTTGGAGGCATTTAATGTTCGAGACAAAACGGCTGATTTTCGACAAAAGAGATAACACCCCCCCATTACGTCATGCTTCAGAAATGTGGAAAATGGTCCGTTTTCAAATGTTTTATTATTGAACGTCAGTTCACATTTGTAGGTGGATCATCAGTGTTAGAGCTAAAATTAGCATGTTTAATGTGATTTTCATGCTTCCAGGGGCTCGGAAAGTGATTTAAATACTATTTGGAGGCATTTAATGTTCAAGCAAAAACAGCTGATTTTTGACAAAAGAGATAACACCCCCCCATTACGTCATGCTTCAGAAATGTGGAAAATGGTCCGTTTTCAAATGTTTTATTTTTGAACGTCAGTTCACATTTGTAGGTGGATCATCAGTGTTAGAGCTAAAATTAGCATGTTTAAGGTGATTTTCATGCTTCCAGGGGCCCTAAACACAAGATTTATGGAATGGTTAAAAGTGCATGAAAATGGCCAATTTACTCACTCTGAGTTCTCAAAAAGGGTTTCTTCACCCCGGGAAGTTAATTAAATACCATTTGGAGGCATTTAATGTTCGAGCCAAAACGGCTGATTTTCGACAAAAGAGATAACACCCCCCCATTACGTCATGCTTCAGAAATGTGGAAAATGGTCCGTTTTCAAATGTTTTATTGTTGAACGTCAGTTCACATTTGTAGGTGGATCATCAGTGTTAGAGCTAAAATTAGCATGTTTAAAGTGATTTTCATGCTTCCAGGGGCCCGAAACACAAGATTTATGGAATGGTTAAAAGTCCATGAAAATGGCCAATTTACTCACTCTGAGTTCTCAAAAAGGGTTTCTTCACCCCGGGAAGTTAATTAAATACCATTTGGAGGCATTTAATGTTCGAGCCAAAACGGCTGATTTTCGACAAAAGAGATAACACCCCCCCATTACGTCATGCTTCAGAAATGTGGAAAATGGTCCGTTTTCAAATGTTTTATTGTTGAACGTCAGTTCACATTTGTAGGTGGATCATCAGTGTTAGAGCTAAAATTAGCATGTTTAAAGTGATTTTCATGCTTCCAGGGGCCCTAAACACAAGATTTATGGAATGGTTAGAAGTCCATGAAAATGGCCAATTTACTCACTCTGAGTTCTCAAAAAGGGTTTCTTCACCCCGGGAAGTTAATTAAATACCATTTGGAGGCATTTAATGTTCGAGCCAAAACGGCTGATTTTCGACAAAAGAGATAACACCCCCCCATTACGTCATGCTTCAGAAATGTGGAAAATGGTCCGTTTTCAAATGTTTTATTGTTGAACGTCAGTTCACATTTGTAGGTGGATCATCAGTGTTAGAGCTAAAATTAGCATGTTTAAAGTGATTTTCATGCTTCCAGGGGCCCTAAACACAAGATTTATGGAATGGTTAGAAGTCCATGAAAATGGCCAATTTACTCACTCTGAGTTCTCAAAAAGGGTTTCTTCACCCCGGGAAGTTAATTAAATACCATTTGGAGGCATTTAATGTTCGAGCCAAAACGGCTGATTTTCGACAAAAGAGATAACACCCCCCCATTACGTCATGCTTCAGAAATGTGGAAAATGGTCCGTTTTCAAATGTTTTATTTTTGAACGTCAGTTCACATTTGTAGGTGGATCATCAGTGTTAGAGCTAAAATTAGTATGTTTAAAGTGATTTTCATGCTTCCAGGTGCTCGGGAAGTTAATTAAATACCATTTGGAGGCATTTAATGTTCGAGCCAAAACGGCTGATTTTCGACAAAAGAGATAACACCCCCCCATTACGTCATGCTTCAGAAATGTGGAAAATGGTCCGTTTTCAAATGTTTTATTGTTGAACGTCAGTTCACATTTGTAGGTGGATCATCAGTGTTAGAGCTAAAATTAGCATGTTTAAAGTGATTTTCATGCTTCCAGGGGCCCTAAACACAAGATTTATGGAATGGTTAGAAGTCCATGAAAATGGCCAATTTACTCACTCTGAGTTCTCAAAAAGGGTTTCTTCACCCCGGGAAGTTAATTAAATACCATTTGGAGGCATTTAATGTTCGAGCCAAAACGGCTGATTTTCGACAAAAGAGATAACACCCCCCCATTACGTCATGCTTCAGAAATGTGGAAAATGGTCCGTTTTCAAATGTTTTATTGTTGAACGTCAGTTCACATTTGTAGGTGGATCATCAGTGTTAGAGCTAAAATTAGCATGTTTAAAGTGATTTTCATGCTTCCAGGGGCCCTAAACACAAGATTTATGGAATGGTTAGAAGTCCATGAAAATGGCCAATTTACTCACTCTGAGTTCTCAAAAAGGGTTTCTTCACCCCGGGAAGTTAATTAAATACCATTTGGAGGCATTTAATGTTCGAGCCAAAACGGCTGATTTTCGACAAAAGAGATAACACCCCCCCATTACGTCATGCTTCAGAAATGTGGAAAATGGTCCGTTTTCAAATGTTTTATTTTTGAACGTCAGTTCACATTTGTAGGTGGATCATCAGTGTTAGAGCTAAAATTAGTATGTTTAAAGTGATTTTCATGCTTCCAGGTGCTCGGGAAGTGAATTAAATACTATTTGGAGGCATTTAATGTTCAAGCTAAAACAGCAGATTTTTGACAAAAGAGATAACACCCCCCCATTACGTCATGCTTCAGAAATGTGGAAAATGGTCCGTTTTCAAATGTTTTATTTTTGAACGTCAGTTCACATTTGTAGGTGGATCATCAGTGTTAGAGCTAAAATTAGCATGTTTAAAGTGATTTTCATGCTTCCAGGGGCCCTAAACACAAGATTTATAGAATGGTTAAAAGTGCATGAAAATGGCCAATTTACTCACTCTGAGTTCTCAAGAAGGGTTTCTTCACCCCGGGAAGTTAATTAAATACCATTTGGAGGCATTTAATGTTCGAGCAAAAACGGCTGATTTTCGACAAAAGAGATAACACCCCCCCATTACGTCATGCTTCAGAAATGTGGAAAATGGTCCGTTTTCAAATGTTTTATTTTTGAACGTCAGTTCACATTTGTAGGTGGATCATCAGTGTTAGAGCTAAAATTAGCATGTTTAAAGTGATTTTCATGCTTCCAGGTGCTCAGGAAGTGAATTAAATACTATTTGGAGGCATTTAATGTTCAAGCTAAAACAGCAGATTTTTGACAAAAGAGATAACACCCCCCCATTACGTCATGCTTCAGAAATGTGGAAAATGGTCCGTTTTCAAATGTTTTATTTTTGAACGTCAGTTCACATTTGTAGGTGGATCATCAGTGTTAGAGCTAAAATTAGCATGTTTAAAGTGATTTTCATGCTTCCAGGGGCCCTAAACACAAGATTTATGGAATGGTTAAAAGTGCATGAAAATGGCCAATTTACTCACTCTGAGTTCTCAAAAAGGATTTCTTCACCCCGGGAAGTTAATTAAATACCATTTGGAGGCATTTAATGTTCGAGCCAAAACGGCTGACTTTCGACAAAATAGATAACACCCCCCATTACGTCATGCTTCAGAAATGTGGAAAATGGTCCGTTTTCAAATGTTTTATTTTTGAACGTCAGTTCACATTTGTAGGTGGATAATCAGTGTTAGAGCTAAAATTAGCATGTTTAAAGTGATTTTAATGCTTCCAGGGGCTCGGGAAGTGAATTAAATACTATTTGGAGGCATTTAATGTTCAAGCAAAAACAGCTGATTTTTGACAAAAGAGATAACACCCCCCCATTACTTCATGCTTCAGAAATGTGGAAAATGGTCCGTTTTCAAATGTTTTATTTTTGAACGTCAGTTCACATTTGTAGGTGGATCATCAGTGTTAGAGCTAAAATTAGCATGTTTAAAGTGATTTTCATGCTTCCAGGGGCCCTAAACACAAGATTTATGGAATGGTTAAAAGTGCATGAAAATGGCCAATTTACTCACTCTGAGTTCTCAAAAAGGGTTTCTTCACCCTGGGAAGTTAATTAAATACCATTTGGAGGCATTTAATGTTCGAGCAAAAACGGCTGATTTTCGACAAAAGAGATAACACCCCCCCATTACGTCATGCTTCAGAAATGTGGAAAATGGTCCGTTTTCAAATGTTTTATTTTTGAACGTCAGTTCACATTTGTAGGTGGATCATCAGTGTTAGAGCTAAAATTAACATGTTTAAAGTGATTTTCATGCTTTCAGGGGCCCAAAACACAAGATTTATGGAATGGTTAAAAGTGCATGAAAATGGCCAATTTACTCACTCTGAGTTCTCAAAAAAGGTTTCTTCATCCCGGGAAGTTAATTAAATACCATTTGGAGGCATTTAATGTTCGAGCTAAAACGGATGATTTTCGACAAAAGAGATAACACCCCCCCCATTACGTCATGCTTCAGAAATGTGGAAAATGGTCCGTTTTCAAATGTTTTATTTTTGAACGTCAGTTCACATTTGTAGGTGGATCATCAGTGTTAGAGCTAAAATTAGCATGTTTAAAGTGATTTTCATGCTTCCAGGGGCCCTAAACACAAGATTTATGGAATGGTTAAAAGTGCATGAAAATGGCCAATTTACTCACTCTGAGTTCTCAAAAAGGGTTTCTTCACCCAGGGAAGTTAATTAAATACCATTTGGAGGCATTTAATGTTCGAGCCAAAACGGCTGATTTTCGGCAAAAGAGATAACACCCCCCCATTACGTCATGCTTCAGAAATGTGGAAAATGGTCCGTTTTCAAATGTTTTATTTTTGAACGTCAGTTCACATTTGTAGGTGGATCATCAGTGTTAGAGCTAAAATTAGCATGTTTAAAGTGATTTTCATGCTTCCAGGGGCTCGGGAAGTGAATTAAATACTATTTGGAGGCATTTAATGTTCAAGCAAAAACAGCTGATTTTTGACAAAAGAGATAACACCCCCCCATTACGTCATGCTTCAGAAATGTGGAAAATGGTCCGTTTTCAAATGTTTTATTTTTGAACGTCAGTTCACATTTGTAGGTGGATCATCATTGTTAGAGCTAAAATTAGCATGTTTAAAGTGATTTTCATGCTTCCAGGGGCCCTAAACACAAGATTTATGGAATGGTTAAAAGTGCATGAAAATGGCCAATTTACTCACTCTGAGTTCTCAAAAAGGGTTTCTTCACCCCGGGAAGTTAATTAAATACCATTTGGAGGCATTTAATGTTCGAGCCAAAACGGCTGATTTTCGACAAAAGAGATAACACCCCCCCATTACGTCATGCTTCAGAAATGTGGAAAATGGTCCGTTTTCAAATGTTTTATTTTTGAACGTCAGTTCACATTTGTAGGTGGATAATCAGTGTTAGAGCTAAAATTAGCATGTTTAAAGTGATTTTCATGCTTCCAGGGGCTCGGGAAGTGAATTAAATACTATTTGGAGGCATTTAATGTTCAAGCAAAAACAGCTGATTTTTGACAAAAGAGATAACACCCCCCCATTATGTCATGCTTCAGAAATGTGGAAAATGGTCCGTTTTCAAATGTTTTATTTTTGAACGTCAGTTCACATTTGTAGGTGGATCATCAGTGTTAGAGCTAAAATTAGCATGTTTAAAGTGATTTTCATGCTTCCAGGGGCCCTAAACACAAGATTTATGGAATGGTTAAAAGTGCATGAAAATGGCCAATTTACTCACTCTGAGTTCTCAAAAAGGGTTTCTTCACCCCGGGAAGTTAATTAAATACCAATTGGAGGCATTTAATGTTCGAGCAAAAACGGCTGATTTTCGACAAAAGAGATAACACCCCCCCGTTACGTCATGCTTCAGAAATGTGGAAAATGGTCCGTTTTCAAATGTTTTATTTTTGAACATCAGTTCACATTTGTAGGTGGATCATCAGTGTTAGAGCTAAAATTAGCATGTTTAAAAAGATTTTCATGCTTCCAGGGGCCCTAAACACAAGATTTATGGAATGGTTAAAAGTGCATGAAAATGGCCAATTTACTCACTCTGAGTTCTCAAAAAGGGTTTCTTCACCCCGGGAAGTTAATTAAATACCATTTGGAGGCATTTAATGTTCGAGCCAAAACGGCTGATTTTCGACAAAATAGATAACAGCCCCCATTACGTCATGCTTCAGAAATGTGGAAAATGGTCCGTTTTCAAATGTTTTATTTTTGAACGTCAGTTCACATTTGTAGGTGGATAATCAGTGTTAGAGCTAAAATTAGCATGTTTAAAGTGATTTTCATGCTTCCAGGGGCTCGGGAAGTGAATTAAATACTATTTGGAGGCATTTAATGTTCAAGCAAAAACAGCTGATTTTTGACAAAAGAGATAACACCCCCCCATTACTTCATGCTTCAGAAATGTGGAAAATGGTCCGTTTTCAAATGTTTTATTTTTGAACGTCAGTTCACATTTGTAGGTGGATCATCAGTGTTAGAGCTAAAATTAGCATGTTTAAAGTGATTTTCATGCTTCTAGGGGCCCTAAACACAAGATTTATGGAATGGTTAAAAGTGCATGAAAATGGCCAATTTACTCACTCTGAGTTCTCAAAAAGGGTTTCTTCACCCTGGGAAGTTAATTAAATACCATTTGGAGGCATTTAATGTTCGAGCAAAAACGGCTGATTTTCGACAAAAGAGATAACACCCCCCCATTACGTCATGCTTCAGAAATGTGGAAAATGGTCCGTTTTCAAATGTTTTATTTTTGAACGTCAGTTCACATTTGTAGGTGGATCATCAGTGTTAGAGCTAAAATTAGCATGTTTAAAGTGATTTTCATGCTTTCAGGGGCCCAAAACACAAGATTTATGGAATGGTTAAAAGTGCATGAAAATGGCCAATTTACTCACTCTGAGTTCTCAAAAAAGGTTTCTTCATCCCGGGAAGTTAATTAAATACCATTTGGAGGCATTTAATGTTCGAGCTAAAACGGATGATTTTCGACAAAAGAGATAACACTCCCCCCATTACGTCATGCTTCAGAAATGTGGAAAATGGTCCGTTTTCAAATGTTTTATTTTTGAACGTCAGTTCACATTTGTAGGTGGATCATCAGTGTTAGAGCTAAAATTAGCATGTTTAAAGTGATTTTCATGCTTCCAGGGGCCCTAAACACAAGATTTATGGAATGGTTAAAAGTGCATGAAAATGGCCAATTTACTCACTCTGAGTTCTCAAAAAGGGTTTCTTCACCCCGGGAAGGTAATTAAATACCATTTGGAGGCATTTAATGTTCGAGCCAAAACGGCTGATTTTCGGCAAAAGAGATAACACCCCCCCATTACGTCATGCTTCAGAAATGTGGAAAATGGTCCGTTTTCAAATGTTTTATTTTTGAATGTCATTTCACATTTGTAGGTGGATCATCAGTGTTAGAGCTAAAATTAGCATGTTTAAAGTGATTTTCATGCTTCCAGGGGCTCGGGAAGTGAATTAAATACTATTTGGAGGCATTTAATGTTCAAGCAAAAACAGCTGATTTTTGACAAAAGAGATAACACCCCCCCCCCATTACGTCATGCTTCAGAAATGTGGAAAATGGTCCGTTTTCAAATGTTTTATTTTTGAACGTCAGTTCACATTTGTAGGTGGATCATCAGTGTTAGAGCTAAAATTAGCATGTTTAAAGTGATTTTCATGCTTCCAGGGGCCCTAAACACAAGATTTATGGAATGGTTAAAAGTGCATGAAAATGGCCAATTTACTCACTCTGAGTTCTCAAAAAGGGTTTCTTCACCCCGGGAAGTTAATTAAATACCATTTGGAGGCATTTAATGTTCGAGCCAAAACGGCTGATTTTCGACAAAAGAGATAACACCCCCCCATTACGTCATGCTTCAGAAATGTGGAAAATGGTCCGTTTTCAAATGTTTTATTTTTGAACTTCAGTTCACATTTGTAGGTGGATAATCAGTGTTAGAGCTAAAATTAGCATGTTTAAAGTGATTTTCATGCTTCCAGGGGCTCGGGAAGTGAATTAAATACTATTTGGAGGTATTTAATGTTCAAGCAAAAACAGCTGATTTTTGACAAAAGAGATAACACCCCCCCATTACTTCATGCTTCAGAAATGTGGAAAATGGTCCGTTTTCAAATGTTTTATTTTTGAATGTCAGTTCACATTTGTAGGTGGATCATCAGTGTTAGAGCTAAAATTAGCATGTTTAAAGTGATTTTCATGCTTCCAGGGGCCCTAAACACAAGATTTATGGAATGGTTAAAAGTGCATGAAAATGGCCAATTTACTCACTCTGAGTTTTCAAAAAGGGTTTCTTTACCCCGGGAAGTTAATTAAATACCATTTGGAGGCATTTAATGTTCGAGACAAAACGGCTGATTTTCGACAAAAGAGATAACACCCCCCCATTACGTCATGCTTCAGAAATGTGGAAAATGGTCCGTTTTCAAATGTTTTATTATTGAACGTCAGTTCACATTTGTAGGTGGATCATCAGTGTTAGAGCTAAAATTAGCATGTTTAATGTGATTTTCATGCTCCCAGGGGCTCGGAAAGTGATTTAAATACTATTTGGAGGCATTTAATGTTCAAGCAAAAACAGCTGATTTTTGACAAAAGAGATAACACCCCCCCATTACGTCATGCTTCAGAAATGTGGAAAATGGTCCGTTTTCAAATGTTTTATTTTTGAACGTCAGTTCACATTTGTAGGTGGATCATCAGTGTTAGAGCTAAAATTAGCATGTTTAAAGTGATTTTCATGCTTCCAGGGGCCCTAAACACAAGATTTATGGAATGGTTAAAAGTGCATGAAAATGGCCAATTTACTCACTCTGAGTTCTCAAAAAGGGTTTCTTCACCCCGGGAAGTTAATTAAATACCAATTGGAGGCATTTAATGTTCGAGCAAAAACGGCTGATTTTCGACAAAAGAGATAACACCCCCCCATTACGTCATGCTTCAGAAATGTGGAAAATGGTCCGTTTTCAAATGTTTTATTTTTGAACGTCAGTTCACATTTGTAGGTGGATCATCAGTGTTAGAGCTAAAATTAGCATGTTTAAAGTGATTTTCATGCTTCCAGGGGCCCTAAACACAAGATTTTTGGAATGGTTAAAAGTGCATGAAAATGGCCAATTTACTCACTCTGAGTTCTCAAAAAGGGTTTCTTCACCCCGGGAAGTTAATTAAATACCATTTGGAGGCATTTAATGTTCGAGCCAAAACGGCTGATTTTCGACAAAATAGATAACACCCCCCATTACGTCATGCTTCAGAAATGTGGAAAATGGTCCGTTTTCAAATGTTTTATTTTTGAACGTCAGTTCACATTTGTAGGTGGATAATCAGTGTTAGAGCTAAAATTAGCATGTTTAAAGTGATTTTCATGCTTCCAGGGGCTCGGGAAGTGAATTAAATACTATTTGGAGGCATTTAATGTTCAAGCAAAAACAGCTGATTTTTGACAAAAGAGATAACACCCCCCCATTACTTCATGCTTCAGAAATGTGGAAAATGGTCCGTTTTCAAATGTTTTATTTTTGAACGTCAGTTCACATTTGTAGGTGGATCATCAGTGTTAGAGCTAAAATTAGCATGTTTAAAGTGATTTTCATGCTTCCAGGGGCTCGGGAAGTGAATTAAATACTATTTGGAGGCATTTAATGTTCAAGCAAAAACAGCTGATTTTTGACAAAAGAGATAACACCCCCCCCCCATTACGTCATGCTTCAGAAATGTGGAAAATGGTCCGTTTTCAAATGTTTTATTTTTGAACGTCAGTTCACATTTGTAGGTGGATCATCAGTGTTAGAGCTAAAATTAGCATGTTTAAAGTGATTTTCATGCTTCCAAGGGCCCTAAACACAAGATTTATGGAATGGTTAAAAGTGCATGAAAATGGCCAATTTACTCACTCTGAGTTCTCAAAAAGGGTTTCTTCACCCTGGGAAGTTAATTAAATACCATTTGGAGGCATTTAATGTTCGAGCAAAAACGGCGGATTTTCGACAAAAGAGATAACACCCCCCCATTACGTCATTCTTCAGAAATGTGGAAAATGGTCCGTTTTCAAATGTTTTATTTTTGAACGTCAGTTCACATTTGTAGGTGGATCATCAGTGTTAGAGCTAAAATAAACATGTTTAAAGTGATTTTCATGCTTTCAGGGGCCCAAAACACAAGATTTATGGAATGGTTAAAAGTGCATGAAAATGGCCAATTTACTCACTCTGAGTTCTCAAAAAAGGTTTCTTCATCCCGGGAAGTTAATTAAATACCATTTGGAGGCATTTAATGTTCGAGCTAAAACGGATGATTTTCGACAAAAGAGATAACACCCCCCCCATTACGTCATGCTTCAGAAATGTGGAAAATGGTCCGTTTTCAAATGTTTTATTTTTGAACGTCAGTTCACATTTGTAGGTGGATCATCAGTGTTAGAGCTAAAATTAGCATGTTTAAAGTGATTTTCATGCTTCCAGGGGCTCGGGAAGTGAATTAAATACTATTTGGAGGTATTTAATGTTCAAGCAAAAACAGCTGATTTTTGACAAAAGAGATAACACCCCCCCATTACTTCATGCTTCAGAAATGTGGAAAATGGTCCGTTTTCAAATGTTTTATTTTTGAATGTCAGTTCACATTTGTAGGTGGATCATCAGTGTTAGAGCTAAAATTAGCATGTTTAAAGTGATTTTCATGCTTCCAGGGGCCCTAAACACAAGATTTATGGAATGGTTAAAAGTGCATGAAAATGGCCAATTTACTCACTCTGAGTTTTCAAAAAGGGTTTCTTTACCCCGGGAAGTTAATTAAATACCATTTGGAGGCATTTAATGTTCGAGACAAAACGGCTGATTTTCGACAAAAGAGATAACACCCCCCCATTACGTCATGCTTCAGAAATGTGGAAAATGGTCCGTTTTCAAATGTTTTATTATTGAACGTCAGTTCACATTTGTAGGTGTATCATCAGTGTTAGAGCTAAAATTAGCATGTTTAATGTGATTTTCATGCTCCCAGGGGCTCGGAAAGTGATTTAAATACTATTTGGAGGCATTTAATGTTCAAGCAAAAACAGCTGATTTTTGACAAAAGAGATAACACCCCCCCATTACGTCATGCTTCAGAAATGTGGAAAATGGTCCGTTTTCAAATGTTTTATTTTTGAACGTCAGTTCACATTTGTAGGTGGATCATCAGTGTTAGAGCTAAAATTAGCATGTTTAAAGTGATTTTCATGCTTCCAGGGGCCCTAAACACAAGATTTCTGGAATGGTTAAAAGTGCATGAAAATGGCCAATTTACTCACTCTGAGTTCTCAAAAAGGGTTTCTTCACCCCGGGAAGTTAATTAAATACCATTTGGAGGCATTTAATGTTCGAGCCAAAACGGCTGATTTTCGACAAAAGAGATAACACCCCCCCATTACGTCATGCTTCAGAAATGTGGAAAATGGTCCGTTTTCAAATGTTTTATTGTTAAACGTCAGTTCACATTTGTAGGTGGATCATCAGTGTTAGAGCTAAAATTAGCATGTTTAAAGTGATTTTCATGCTTCCAGGGGCCCTAAACACAAGATATTATGGAATGGTTAAAAGTCCATGAAAATGGCCAATTTACTCACTCTGAGTTCTCAAAAAGGGTTTCTTCACCCCGGGAAGTTAATTAAATACCATTTGGAGGCATTTAATGTTCGAGCCAAAACGGCTGATTTTCGACAAAAGAGATAACACCCCCCCATTACGTCATGCTTCAGAAATGTGGAAAATGGTCCATTTTCAAATGTTTTATTTTTGAACGTCAGTTCACATTTGTAGGTGGATCATCAGTGTTAGAGCTAAAATTAGCATGTTTAAAGTGATTTTCATGCTTCCAGGGGCCCTAAACACAAGATTTATGGAATGGTTAAAAGTGCATGAAAATGGCCAATTTACTCACTCTGGGTTTTCAAAAAGGGTTTCTTCACCCCGGGAAGTTAATTAAATACCATTTGGAGGCATATAATGTTCGAGCCAAAACGGCTGATTTTCGACAAAAGAGATAACACCCCCCCATTACGTCATGCTTCAGAAATGTGGAAAATGGTCCGTTTTCAAATGTTTTATTGTTGAACGTCAGTTCACATTTGTAGGTGGATCATCAGTGTTAGAGCTAAAATTAGCATGTTTAAAGTGATTTTCATGCTTCCAGGGGCCCTAAACACAAGATTTATGCAATGGTTAGAAGTCCATGAAAATGGCCAATTTACTCACTCTGAGTTCTCAAAAAGGGTTTCTTCACCCCGGGAAGTTAATTAAATACCATTTGGAGGCATTTAATGTTCGAGCCAAAACGGCTGATTTTCGACAAAAGAGATAACACCCCCCCATTACGTCATGCTTCAGAAATGTGGAAAATGGTCCGTTTTCAAATGTTTTATTTTTGAACGTCAGTTCACATTTGTAGGTGGATCATCAGTGTTAGAGCTAAAATTAGCATGTTTAAAGTGATTTTCATGCTTCCAGGTGCTCGGGAAGTGAATTAAATACTATTTGGAGGCATTTAATGTTCAAGCTAAAACAGCAGATTTTTGACAAAAGAGATAACACCCCCCCATTACGTCATGCTTCAGAAATGTGGAAAATGGTCCGTTTTCAAATGTTTTATTTTTGAACGTCAGTTCACATTTGTAGGTGGATCATCAGTGTTAGAGCTAAAATTAGCATGTTTAAAGTGATTTTCATGCTTCCAGGGGCCCTAAACACAAGATTTATAGAATGGTTAAAAGTGCATGAAAATGGCCAATTTACTCACTCTGAGTTCTCAAGAAGGGTTTCTTCACCCCGGGAAGTTAATTAAATACCATTTTGAGGCATTTAATGTTCGAGCAAAAACGGCTGATTTTCGACAAAAGAGATAACACCCCCCCCATTACGTCATGCTTCAGAAATGTGGAAAATGGTCCGTTTTCAAATGTTTTATTTTTGAACGTCAGTTCACATTTGTAGGTGGATCATCAGTGTTAGAGCTAAAATTAGCATGTTTAAAGTGATTTTCATGCTTCCAGGTGCTCAGGAAGTGAATTAAATACTATTTGGAGGCATTTAATGTTCAAGCTAAAACAGCAGATTTTTGACAAAAGAGATAACACCCCCCCATTACGTCATGCTTCAGAAATGTGGAAAATGGTCCGTTTTCAAATGTTTTATTTTTGAACGTCAGTTCACATTTGTAGGTGGATCATCAGTGTTAGAGCTAAAATTAGCATGTTTAAAGTGATTTTCATGCTTCCAGGGGCCCTAAACACAAGATTTATGGAATGGTTAAAAGTGCATGAAAATGGCCAATTTACTCACTCTGAGTTCTCAAAAAGGGTTTCTTCACCCCGGGAAGTTAATTAAATACCAATTGGAGGCATTTAATGTTCGAGCAAAAACGGCTGATTTTCGACAAAAGAGATAACACCCCCCCATTACGTCATGCTTCAGAAATGTGGAAAATGGTCCGTTTTCAAATGTTTTATTTTTGAACGTCAGTTCACATTTGTAGGTGGATCATCAGTGTTAGAGCTAAAATTAGCATGTTTAAAGTGATTTTCATGCTTCCAGGGGCCCTAAACACAAGATTTATGGAATGGTTAAAAGTGCATGAAAATGGCCAATTTACTCACTCTGAGTTCTCAAAAAGGGTTTCTTCACCCCGGGAAGTTAATTAAATACCATTTGGAGGCATTTAATGTTCGAGCCAAAACGGCTGATTTTCGACAAAATAGATAACACCCCCCATTACGTCATGCTTCAGAAATGTGGAAAATGGTCCGTTTTCAAATGTTTTATTTTTGAACGTCAGTTCACATTTGTAGGTGGATAATCAGTGTTAGAGCTAAAATTAGCATGTTTAAAGTGATTTTCATGCTTCCAGGGGCTCTGGAAGTGAATTAAATACTATTTGGAGGCATTTAATGTTCAAGCAAAAACAGCTGATTTTTGACAAAAGAGATAACACCCCCCCATTACTTCATGCTTCAGAAATGTGGAAAATGGTCCGTTTTCAAATGTTTTATTTTTGAACGTCAGTTCACATTTGTAGGTGGATCATCAGTGTTAGAGCTAAAATTAGCATGTTTAAAGTGATTTTCATGCTTCCAGGGGCTCGGGAAGTGAATTAAATACTATTTGGAGGCATTTAATGTTCAAGCAAAAACAGCTGATTTTTGACAAAAGAGATAACACCCCCCCCCCATTACGTCATGCTTCAGAAATGTGGAAAATGGTCCGTTTTCAAATGTTTTATTTTTGAACGTCAGTTCACATTTGTAGGTGGATCATCAGTGTTAGAGCTAAAATTAGCATGTTTAAAGTGATTTTCATGCTTCCAAGGGCCCTAAACACAAGATTTATGGAATGGTTAAAAGTGCATGAAAATGGCCAATTTACTCACTCTGAGTTCTCAAAAAGGGTTTCTTCACCCTGGGAAGTTAATTAAATACCATTTGGAGGCATTTAATGTTCGAGCAAAAACGGCGGATTTTCGACAAAAGAGATAACACCCCCCCATTACGTCATTCTTCAGAAATGTGGAAAATGGTCCATTTTCAAATGTTTTATTTTTGAACGTCAGTTCACATTTGTAGGTGGATCATCAGTGTTAGAGCTAAAATAAACATGTTTAAAGTGATTTTCATGCTTTCAGGGGCCCAAAACACAAGATTTATGGAATGGTTAAAAGTGCATGAAAATGGCCAATTTACTCACTCTGAGTTCTCAAAAAAGGTTTCTTCATCCCGGGAAGTTAATTAAATACCATTTGGAGGCATTTAATGTTCGAGCTAAAACGGATGATTTTCGACAAAAGAGATAACACCCCCCCCATTACGTCATGCTTCAGAAATGTGGAAAATGGTCCGTTTTCAAATGTTTTATTTTTGAACGTCAGTTCACATTTGTAGGTGGATCATCAGTGTTAGAGCTAAAATTAGCATGTTTAAAGTGATTTTCATGCTTCCAGGGGCCCTAAACACAAGATTTATGGAATGGTTAAAAGTGCATGAAAATGGCCAATTTACTCACTCTGAGTTCTCAAAAAGGGTTTCTTCACCCCGGGAAGTTAATTAAATACCATTTGGAGGCATTTAATGTTCGAGCTAAAACTGATGATTTTCGACAAAAGAGATAACACCCCCCCATTACGTCATGCTTCAGAAATGTGGAAAATGGTCCGTTTTCAAATGTTTTATTTTTGAACGTCAGTTCACATTTGTAGGTGGATCATCAGTGTTAGAGCTAAAATTAGCATGTTTAAAGTGATTTTCATGCTTCCAGGGGCTCAGGAAGTGAATTAAATACTATTTGTAGGCATTTAATGCTCAAGCAAAAACAGCTGATTTTTGACAAAAGAGATAACACCCCCCATTACGTCATGCTTCAGAAATGTGGAAAATGGTCCGTTTTCAAATGTTTTATTTTTGAACGTCAGTTCACATTTGTAGGTGGATCATCAGTGTTAGAGCTAAAATTAGCATGTTTAAAGTGATTTTCATGCTTCCAGGGGCCCTAAACACAAGATTTATGGAATGGTTAAAAGTGCATGAAAATGGCCAATTTACTCACTCTGAGTTTTCAAAAAGGGTTTCTTTACCCCGGGAAGTTAATTAAATACCATTTGGAGGCATTTAATGTTCGAGACAAAACGGCTGATTTTCGACAAAAGAGATAACACCCCTCCATTACGTCATGCTTCAGAAATGTGGAAAATGGTCCGTTTACAAATGTTTTATTATTGAACGTCAGTTCACATTTGTAGGTGGATCATCAGTGTTAGAGCTAAAATTAGCATGTTTAATGTGATTTTCATGCTTCCAGGGGCTCGGAAAGTGATTTAAATACTATTTGGAGGCATTTAATGTTCAAGCAAAAACAGCTGATTTTTGACAAAAGAGATAACACCCCCCCATTACGTCATGCTTCAGAAATGTGGAAAATGGTCCGTTTTCAAATGTTTTATTTTTGAACGTCAGTTCACATTTGTAGGTGGATCATCAGTGTTAGAGCTAAAATTAGCATGTTTAAAGTGATTTTCATGCTTCCAGGGGCCCTCAACACAAGATTTCTGGAATGGTTAAAAGTGCATGAAAATGGCCAATTTACTCACTCTGAGTTCTCAAAAAGGGTTTCTTCACCCCGGGAAGTTAATTAAATACCATTTGGAGGCATTTAATGTTCGAGCCAAAACGGCTGATTTTCGACAAAAGGGATAACACCCCCCCATTACGTCATGCTTCAGAAATGTGGAAAATGGTCCGTTTTCAAATGTTTTATTGTTGAACGTCAGTTCACATTTGTAGGTGGATCATCAGTGTTAGAGCTAAAATTAGCATGTTTAAAGTGATTTTCATGCTTCCAGGGGCCCTAAACACAAGATTTATGGAATGGTTAAAAGTCCATGAAAATGGCCAATTTACTCACTCTGAGTTCTCAAAAAGGGTTTCTTCACCCCGGGAAGTTAATTAAATACCATTTGGAGGCATTTAATGTTCGAGCCAAAACGGCTGATTTTCGACAAAAGAGATAACACCCCCCCATTACGTCATGCTTCAGAAATGTGGAAAATGGTCCGTTTTCAAATGTTTTATTTTTGAACGTCAGTTCACATTTGTAGGTGGATCATCAGTGTTAGAGCTAAAATTAGCATGTTTAAAGTGATTTTCATGCTTCCAGGGGCCCTAAACACAAGATTTGTGGAATGGTTAAAAGTGCATGAAAATGGCCAATTTACTCACTCTGAGTTCTCAAAAAAGGTTTCTTCATCCCGGGAAGTTAATTAAATACCATTTGGAGGCATTTAATGTTCGAGCTAAAACGGATGATTTTCGACAAAAGAGATAACACCCCCCCCATTACGTCATGCTTCAGAAATGTGGAAAATGGTCCGTTTTCAAATGTTTTATTTTTGAACGTCAGTTCACATTTGTAGGTGGATCATCAGTGTTAGAGCTAAAATTAGCATGTTTAAAGTGATTTTCATGCTTCCAGGGGCCCTAAACACAAGATTTATGGAATGGTTAAAAGTGCATGAAAATGGCCAATTTACTCACTCTGAGTTCTCAAAAAGGGTTTCTTCACCCCGGGAAGTTAATTAAATACCATTTGGAGGCATTTAATGTTCGAGCCAAAACGGCAGATTTTCGGCAAAAGAGATAACACCCCCCCATTACGTCATGCTTCAGAAATGTGGAAAATGGTCCGTTTTCAAATGTTTTATTTTTGAACGTCAGTTCACATTTGTAGGTGGATCATCAGTGTTAGAGCTAAAATTAGCATGTTTAAAGTGATTTTCATGCTTCCAGGGGCTCGGGAAGTGAATTAAATACAATTTGGAGGCATTTAATGTTCAAGCAAAAACAGCTGATTTTTGACAAAAGAGATAACACCCCCCCATTACGTCATGCTTCAGAAATGTGGAAAATGGTCCGTTTTCAAATGTTTTATTTTTGAACGTCAGTTCACATTTGTAGGTGGATCATCAGTGTTAGAGCTAAAATTAGCATGTTTAAAGTGATTTTCATGCTTCCAGGGGCCCTAAACACAAGATTTATGGAATGGTTAAAAGTGCATGAAAATGGCCAATTTATTCACTCTGAGTTCTCAAAAAGGGTTTCTTCACCCCGGGAAGTTAATTAAATACCATTTGGAGGCATTTAATGTTCGAGCTAAAACTGATGATTTTCGACAAAAGAGATAACACCCCCCCATTACGTCATGCTTCAGAAATGTGGAAAATGGTCCGTTTTCAAATGTTTTATTTTTGAACGTCAGTTCACATTTGTAGGTGGATCATCAGTGTTAGAGCTAAAATTAGCATGTTTAAAGTGATTTTCATGCTTCCAGGGGCTCAGGAAGTGAATTAAATACTATTTGTAGGCATTTAATGCTCAAGCAAAAACAGCTGATTTTTGACAAAAGAGATAACACCCCCCATTACGTCATGCTTCAGAAATGTGGAAAATGGTCCGTTTTCAAATGTTTTATTTTTGAACGTCAGTTCACATTTGTAGGTGGATCATCAGTGTTAGAGCTAAAATTAGCATGTTTAAAGTGATTTTCATGCTTCCAGGGGCCCTAAACACAAGATTTATGGAATGGTTAAAAGTGCATGAAAATGGCCAATTTACTCACTCTGAGTTTTCAAAAAGGGTTTCTTTACCCCGGGAAGTTAATTAAATACCATTTGGAGGCATTTAATGTTCGAGACAAAACGGCTGATTTTCGACAAAAGAGATAACACCCCCCCATTACGTCATGCTTCAGAAATGTGGAAAATGGTCCGTTTACAAATGTTTTATTATTGAACGTCAGTTCACATTTGTAGGTGGATCATCAGTGTTAGAGCTAAAATTAGCATGTTTAATGTGATTTTCATGCTTCCAGGGGCTCGGAAAGTGATTTAAATACTATTTGGAGGCATTTAATGTTCAAGCAAAAACAGCTGATTTTTGACAAAAGAGATAACACCCCCCCATTACGTCATGCTTCAGAAATGTGGAAAATGGTCCGTTTTCAAATGTTTTATTTTTGAACGTCAGTTCACATTTGTAGGTGGATCATCAGTGTTAGAGCTAAAATTAGCATGTTTAAAGTGATTTTCATGCTTCCAGGGGCCCTAAACACAAGATTTCTGGAATGGTTAAAAGTGCATGAAAATGGCCAATTTACTCACTCTGAGTTCTCAAAAAGGGTTTCTTCACCCCGGGAAGTTAATTAAATACCATTTGGAGGCATTTAATGTTCGAGCCAAAACGGCTGATTTTCGACAAAAGGGATAACACCCCCCCATTACGTCATGCTTCAGAAATGTGGAAAATGGTCCGTTTTCAAATGTTTTATTGTTGAACGTCAGTTCACATTTGAAGGTGGATCATCAGTGTTAGAGCTAAAATTAGCATGTTTAAAGTGATTTTCATGCTTCCAGGGGCCCTAAACACAAGATTTATGGAATGGTTAAAAGTCCATGAAAATGGCCAATTTACTCACTCTGAGTTCTCAAAAAGGGTTTCTTCACCCCTGGAAGTTAATTAAATACCATTTGGAGGCATTTAATGTTCGAGCCAAAACGGCTGATTTTCGACAAAAGAGATAACACCCCCCCATTACGTCATGCTTCAGAAATGTGGAAAATGGTCCGTTTTCAAATGTTTTATTTTTGAACGTCAGTTCACATTTGTGGGTGGATCATCAGTGTTAGAGCTAAAATTAGCATGTTTAAAGTGATTTTCATGCTTCCAGGGGCCCTAAACACAAGATTTATGGAATGGTTAAAAGTGCATGAAAATGGCCAATTTACTCACTCTGGGTTTTCAAAAAGGGTTTCTTCACCCCGGGAAGTTAATTAAATACCATTTGGAGGCATTTAATGTTCGAGCCAAAACGGCTGATTTTCGACAAAAGAGATAACACCCCCCCATTACGTCATGCTTCAGAAATGTGGAAAATGGTCCGTTTTCAAATGTTTTATTGTTGAACGTCAGTTCACATTTGTAGGTGGATCATCAGTGTTAGAGCTAAAATTAGCATGTTTAAAGTGATTTTCATGCTTCCAGGGGCCCTAAACACAAGATTTATGGAATGGTTAGAAGTCCATGAAAATGGCCAATTTACTCACTCTGAGTTCTCAAAAAGGGTTTCTTCACCCCGGGAAGTTAATTAAATACCATTTGGAGGCATTTAATGTTCGAGCCAAAACGGCTGATTTTCGACAAAAGAGATAACACCCCCCCATTACGTCATGCTTCAGAAATGTGGAAAATGGTCCGTTTTCAAATGTTTTATTTTTGAACGTCAGTTCACATTTGTAGGTGGATCATCAGTGTTAGAGCTAAAATTAGCATGTTTAAAGTGATTTTCATGCTTCCAGGTGCTCGGGAAGTGAATTAAATACTATTTGGAGGCATTTAATGTTCAAGCTAAAACAGCAGATTTTTGACAAAAGAGATAACACCCCCCCATTACGTCATGCTTCAGAAATGTGGAAAATGGTCCGTTTTCAAATGTTTTATTTTTGAACGTCAGTTCACATTTGTAGGTGGATCATCAGTGTTAGAGCTAAAATTAGCATGTTTAAAGTGATTTTCATGCTTCCAGGGGCCCTAAACACAAGATTTATAGAATGGTTAAAAGTGCATGAAAATGGCCAATTTACTCACTCTGAGTTCTCAAGAAGGGTTTCTTCACCCCGGGAAGTTAATTAAATACCATTTGGAGGCATTTAATGTTCGAGCAAAAACGGCTGATTTTCGACAAAAGAGATAACACCCCCCATTACGTCATGCTTCAGAAATGTGGAAAATGGTCCGTTTTCAAATGTTTTATTTTTGAACGTCAGTTCACATTTGTAGGTGGATCATCAGTGTTAGAGCTAAAATTAGCATGTTTAAAGTGATTTTCATGCTTCCAGGTGCTCAGGAAGTGAATTAAATACTATTTGGAGGCATTTAATGTTCAAGCTAAAACAGCAGATTTTTGACAAAAGAGATAACACCCCCCCATTACGTCATGCTTCAGAAATGTGGAAAATGGTCCGTTTTCAAATGTTTTATTTTTGAACGTCAGTTCACATTTGTAGGTGGATCATCAGTGTTAGAGCTAAAATTAGCATGTTTAAAGTGATTTTCATGCTTCCAGGGGCCCTAAACACAAGATTTATGGAATGGTTAAAAGTGCATGAAAATGGCCAATTTACTCACTCTGAGTTCTCAAAAAGGGTTTCTTCACCCCGGGAAGTTAATTAAATACCAATTGGAGGCATTTAATGTTCGAGCAAAAACGGCTGATTTTCGACAAAAGAGATAACACCCCCCCATTACGTCATGCTTCAGAAATGTGGAAAATGGTCCGTTTTCAAATGTTTTATTTTTGAACGTCAGTTCACATTTGTAGTTGGATAATCAGTGTTAGAGCTAAAATTAGCATGTTTAAAGTTATTTTCATGCTTCCAGGGGCTCGGGAAGTGAATTAAATACTATTTGGAGGCATTTAATGTTCAAGCAAAAACAGCTGATTTTTGACAAAAGAGATAACACCCCCCCATTACTTCATGCTTCAGAAATGTGGAAAATGGTCCGTTTTCAAATGTTTTATTTTTGAACGTCAGTTCACATTTGTAGGTGGATCATCAGTGTTAGAGCTAAAATTAGCATGTTTAAAGTGATTTTCATGCTTCCAGGGGCTCGGGAAGTGAATTAAATACTATTTGGAGGCATTTAATGTTCAAGCAAAAACAGCTGATTTTTGACAAAAGAGATAACACCCCCCCCCCATTACGTCATGCTTCAGAAATGTGGAAAATGGTCCGTTTTCAAATGTTTTATTTTTGAACGTCAGTTCACATTTGTAGGTGGATCATCAGTGTTAGAGCTAAAATTAGCATGTTTAAAGTGATTTTCATGCTTCCAAGGGCCCTAAACACAAGATTTATGGAATGGTTAAAAGTGCATGAAAATGGCCAATTTACTCACTCTGAGTTCTCAAAAAGGGTTTCTTCACCCTGGGAAGTTAATTAAATACCATTTGGAGGCATTTAATGTTCGAGCAAAAACGGCGGATTTTCGACAAAAGAGATAACACCCCCCCATTACGTCATGCTTCAGAAATGTGGAAAATGGTCCGTTTTCAAATGTTTTATTTTTGAACGTCAGTTCACATTTGTAGGTGGATCATCAGTGTTAGAGCTAAAATTAACATGTTTAAAGTGATTTTCATGCTTTCAGGGGCCCAAAACACAAGATTTATGGAATGGTTAAAAGTGCATGAAAATGGCCAATTTACTCACTCTGAGTTCTCAAAAAAGGTTTCTTCATCCCGGGAAGTTAATTAAATACCATTTGGAGGCATTTAATGTTCGAGCTAAAACGGATGATTTTCGACAAAAGAGATAACACCCCCCCCATGTTTTCAAATGTTTTATTTTTGAACGTCAGTTCACATTTGTAGGTGGATCATCAGTGTTAGAGCTAAAATTAGCATGTTTAAAGTGATTTTCATGCTTCCAGGGGCCCTAAACACAAGATTTATGGAATGGTTAAAAGTGCATGAAAATGGCCAATTTACTCACTCTGAGTTCTCAAAAAGGGTTTCTTCACCCCGGGAAGTTAATTAAATACCATTTGGAGGCATTTAATGTTCGAGCCAAAACGGCTGATTTTCGGCAAAAGAGATAACACCCCCCCCATTACGTCATGCTTCAGAAATGTGGAAAATGGTCCGTTTTCAAATGTTTTATTTTTGAACGTCAGTTCACATTTGTAGGTGGATCATCAGTGTTAGAGCTAAAATTAGCATGTTTAAAGTGATTTTCATGCTTCCAGGGGCTCGGGAAGTGAATTAAATACTATTTGGAGGCATTTAATGTTCAAGCAAAAACAGCTGATTTTTGACAAAAGAGATAACACCCCCCCATTACGTCATGCTTCAGAAATGTGGAAAATGGTCCGTTTTCAAATGTTTTATTTTTGAACGTCAGTTCACATTTGTAGGTGGATCAACAGTGTTAGAGCTAAAATTAGCATGTTTAAAGTGATTTTCATGCTTCCAGGGGCCCTAAACACAAGATTTATGGAATGGTTAAAAGTGCATGAAAATGGCCAATTTACTCACTCTGAGTTCTCAAAAAGGGTTTCTTCACCCCGGGAAGTTAATTAAATACCATTTGGAGGCATTTAATGTTCGAGCTAAAACGGATGATTTTCGACAAAAGAGATAACACCCCCCCATTACGTCATGCTTCAGAAATGTGGAAAATGGTCCGTTTTCAAATGTTTTATTTTTGAACGTCAGTTCACATTTGTAGGTGGATCATCAGTGTTAGAGCTAAAATTAGCATGTTTAAAGTGATTTTCATGCTTCCAGGGGCTCAGGAAGTGAATTAAATACTATTTGTAGGCATTTAATGCTCAAGCAAAAACAGCTGATTTTTGACAAAAGAGATAACACCCCCCATTACGTCATGCTTCAGAAATGTGGAAAATGGTCCGTTTTCAAATGTTTTATTTTTGAACGTCAGTTCACATTTGTAGGTGGATCATCAGTGTTAGAGCTAAAATTAGCATGTTTAAAGTGATTTTCATGCTTCCAGGGGCCCTAAACACAAGATTTATGGAATGGTTAAAAGTGCATGAAAATGGCCAATTTACTCACTCTGAGTTTTCAAAAAGGGTTTCTTTACCCCGGGAAGTTAATTAAATACCATTTGGAGGCATTTAATGTTCGAGACAAAACGGCTGATTTTCGACAAAAGAGATAACACCCCCCCCATTACGTCATGCTTCAGAAATGTGGAAAATGGACCGTTTACAAATGTTTTATTATTGAACGTCAGTTCACATTTGTAGGTGGATCATCAGTGTTAGAGCTAAAATTAGCATGTTTAATGTGATTTTCATGCTTCCCGGGGCTCGGAAAGTGATTTAAATACTATTTGGAGGCATTTAATGTTCAAGCAAAAACAGCTGATTTTTGACAAAAGAGATAACACCCCCCCATTACGTCATGCTTCAGAAATGTGGAAAATGGTCCGTTTTCAAATGTTTTATTTTTGAACGTCAGTTCACATTTGTAGGTGGATCATCAGTGTTAGAGCTAAAATTAGCATGTTTAAAGTGATTTTCATGCTTCCAGGGGCCCTAAACACAAGATTTATGGAATGGTTAAAAGTGCATGAAAATGGCCAATTTACTCACTCTGAGTTCTCAAAAAGGGTTTCTTCACCCCGGGAAGTTAATTAAATACCATTTGGAGGCATTTAATGTTCGAGCCAAAACGGCTGATTTTCGACAAAAGAGATAACACCCCCCCATTACGTCATGCTTCAGAAATGTGGAAAATGGTCCGTTTTCAAATGTTTTATTGTTGAACGTCAGTTCACATTTGTAGGTGGATCATCAGTGTTAGAGCTAAAATTAGCATGTTTAAAGTGATTTTCATGCTTCCAGGGGCCCTAAACACAAGATTTATGGAATGGTTAAAAGTCCATGAAAATGGCCAATTTACTCACTCTGAGTTCTCAAAAAGGGTTTCTTCACCCCGGGAAGTTAATTAAATACCATTTGGAGGCATTTAATGTTCGAGCCAAAACGGCTGATTTTCGACAAAAGAGATAACACCCCCCCATTACGTCATGCTTCAGAAATGTGGAAAATGGTCCGTTTTCAAATGTTTTATTTTTGAACGTCAGTTCACATTTGTAGGTGGATCATCAGTGTTAGAGCTAAAATTAGCATGTTTAAAGTGATTTTCATGCTTCCAGGGGCTCAGGAAGTGAATTAAATACTATTTGTAGGCATTTAATGCTCAAGCAAAAACAGCTGATTTTTGACAAAAGAGATAACACCCCCCATTACGTCATGCTTCAGAAATGTGGAAAATGGTCCGTTTTCAAATGTTTTATTTTTGAACGTCAGTTCACATTTGTAGGTGGATCATCAGTGTTAGAGCTAAAATTAGCATGTTTAAAGTGATTTTCATGCTTCCAGGGGCCCTAAACACAAGATTTATGGAATGGTTAAAAGTGCATGAAAATGGCCAATTTACTCACTCTGAGTTTTCAAAAAGGGTTTCTTTACCCCGGGAAGTTAATTAAATACCATTTGGAGGCATTTAATGTTCGAGACAAAACGGCTGATTTTCGACAAAAGAGATAAAACCCCTCCATTACGTCATGCTTCAGAAATGTGGAAAATGGTCCGTTTACAAATGTTTTATTATTGAACGTCAGTTCACATTTGTAGGTGGATCATCAGTGTTAGAGCTAAAATTAGCATGTTTAATGTGATTTTCATGCTTCCAGGGGCTCGGAAAGTGATTTAAATACTATTTGGAGGCATTTAATGTTCAAGCAAAAACAGCTGATTTTTGACAAAAGAGATAACACCCCCCCATTACGTCATGCTTCAGAAATGTGGAAAATGGTCCGTTTTCAAATGTTTTATTTTTGAACGTCAGTTCACATTTGTAGGTGGATCATCAGTGTTAGAGCTAAAATTAGCATGTTTAAAGTGATTTTCATGCTTCCAGGGGCCCTCAACACAAGATTTCTGGAATGGTTAAAAGTGCATGAAAATGGCCAATTTACTCACTCTGAGTTCTCAAAAAGGGTTTCTTCACCCCGGGAAGTTAATTAAATACCATTTGGAGGCATTTAATGTTCGAGCCAAAACGGCTGATTTTCGACAAAAGGGATAACACCCCCCCATTACGTCATGCTTCAGAAATGTGG
This sequence comes from Lissotriton vulgaris, assembly GCF_964263255.1. Taxonomy (NCBI): domain Eukaryota; kingdom Metazoa; phylum Chordata; class Amphibia; order Caudata; family Salamandridae; genus Lissotriton; species Lissotriton vulgaris. The sequence goes on from NW_028240993.1 coordinate 283,796, forward strand.
AAAATGGTCCGTTTTCAAATGTTTTATTGTTGAACGTCAGTTCACATTTGTAGGTGGATCATCAGTGTTAGAGCTAAAATTAGCATGTTTAAAGTGATTTTCATGCTTCCAGGGGCCCTAAACACAAGATTTATGGAATGGTTAAAAGTCCATGAAAATGGCCAATTTACTCACTCTGAGTTCTCAAAAAGGGTTTCTTCACCCCGGGAAGTTAATTAAATACCATTTGGAGGCATTTAATGTTCGAGCCAAAACGGCTGATTTTCGACAAAAGAGATAACACCCCCCCATTACGTCATGCTTCAGAAATGTGGAAAATGGTCCGTTTTCAAATGTTTTATTTTTGAACGTCAGTTCACATTTGTAGGTGGATCATCAGTGTTAGAGCTAAAATTAGCATGTTTAAAGTGATTTTCATGCTTCCAGGGGCCCTAAACACAAGATTTGTGGAATGGTTAAAAGTGCATGAAAATGGCCAATTTACTCACTCTGAGTTCTCAAAAAAGGTTTCTTCATCCCGGGAAGTTAATTAAATACCATTTGGAGGCATTTAATGTTCGAGCTAAAACGGATGATTTTCGACAAAAGAGATAACACCCCCCCCATTACGTCATGCTTCAGAAATGTGGAAAATGGTCCGTTTTCAAATGTTTTATTTTTGAACGTCAGTTCACATTTGTAGGTGGATCATCAGTGTTAGAGCTAAAATTAGCATGTTTAAAGTGATTTTCATGCTTCCAGGGGCCCTAAACACAAGATTTATGGAATGGTTAAAAGTGCATGAAAATGGCCAATTTACTCACTCTGAGTTCTCAAAAAGGGTTTCTTCACCCCGGGAAGTTAATTAAATACCATTTGGAGGCATTTAATGTTCGAGCCAAAACGGCAGATTTTCGGCAAAAGAGATAACACCCCCCCATTACGTCATGCTTCAGAAATGTGGAAAATGGTCCGTTTTCAAATGTTTTATTTTTGAACGTCAGTTCACATTTGTAGGTGGATCATCAGTGTTAGAGCTAAAATTAGCATGTTTAAAGTGATTTTCATGCTTCCAGGGGCTCGGGAAGTGAATTAAATACAATTTGGAGGCATTTAATGTTCAAGCAAAAACAGCTGATTTTTGACAAAAGAGATAACACCCCCCCATTACGTCATGCTTCAGAAATGTGGAAAATGGTCCGTTTTCAAATGTTTTATTTTTGAACGTCAGTTCACATTTGTAGGTGGATCATCAGTGTTAGAGCTAAAATTAGCATGTTTAAAGTGATTTTCATGCTTCCAGGGGCCCTAAACACAAGATTTATGGAATGGTTAAAAGTGCATGAAAATGGCCAATTTATTCACTCTGAGTTCTCAAAAAGGGTTTCTTCACCCCGGGAAGTTAATTAAATACCATTTGGAGGCATTTAATGTTCGAGCTAAAACTGATGATTTTCGACAAAAGAGATAACACCCCCCCATTACGTCATGCTTCAGAAATGTGGAAAATGGTCCGTTTTCAAATGTTTTATTTTTGAACGTCAGTTCACATTTGTAGGTGGATCATCAGTGTTAGAGCTAAAATTAGCATGTTTAAAGTGATTTTCATGCTTCCAGGGGCTCAGGAAGTGAATTAAATACTATTTGTAGGCATTTAATGCTCAAGCAAAAACAGCTGATTTTTGACAAAAGAGATAACACCCCCCATTACGTCATGCTTCAGAAATGTGGAAAATGGTCCGTTTTCAAATGTTTTATTTTTGAACGTCAGTTCACATTTGTAGGTGGATCATCAGTGTTAGAGCTAAAATTAGCATGTTTAAAGTGATTTTCATGCTTCCAGGGGCCCTAAACACAAGATTTATGGAATGGTTAAAAGTGCATGAAAATGGCCAATTTACTCACTCTGAGTTTTCAAAAAGGGTTTCTTTACCCCGGGAAGTTAATTAAATACCATTTGGAGGCATTTAATGTTCGAGACAAAACGGCTGATTTTCGACAAAAGAGATAACACCCCCCCATTACGTCATGCTTCAGAAATGTGGAAAATGGTCCGTTTTCAAATGTTTTATTTTTGAACGTCAGTTCACATTTGTAGGTGGATCATCAGTGTTAGAGCTAAAATTAGCATGTTTAAAGTGATTTTCATGCTTCCAGGGGCTCGGGAAGTGAATTAAATACAATTTGGAGGCATTTAATGTTCAAGCAAAAACAGCTGATTTTTGACAAAAGAGATAACACCCCCCCATTACGTCATGCTTCAGAAATGTGGAAAATGGTCCGTTTTCAAATGTTTTATTTTTGAACGTCAGTTCACATTTGTAGGTGGATCATCAGTGTTAGAGCTAAAATTAGCATGTTTAAAGTGATTTTCATGCTTCCAGGGGCCCTAAACACAAGATTTATGGAATGGTTAAAAGTGCATGAAAATGGCCAATTTATTCACTCTGAGTTCTCAAAAAGGGTTTCTTCACCCCGGGAAGTTAATTAAATACCATTTGGAGGCATTTAATGTTCGAGCTAAAACTGATGATTTTCGACAAAAGAGATAACACCCCCCCATTACGTCATGCTTCAGAAATGTGGAAAATGGTCCGTTTTCAAATGTTTTATTTTTGAACGTCAGTTCACATTTGTAGGTGGATCATCAGTGTTAGAGCTAAAATTAGCATGTTTAAAGTGATTTTCATGCTTCCAGGGGCTCAGGAAGTGAATTAAATACTATTTGTAGGCATTTAATGCTCAAGCAAAAACAGCTGATTTTTGACAAAAGAGATAACACCCCCCATTACGTCATGCTTCAGAAATGTGGAAAATGGTCCGTTTTCAAATGTTTTATTTTTGAACGTCAGTTCACATTTGTAGGTGGATCATCAGTGTTAGAGCTAAAATTAGCATGTTTAAAGTGATTTTCATGCTTCCAGGGGCCCTAAACACAAGATTTATGGAATGGTTAAAAGTGCATGAAAATGGCCAATTTACTCACTCTGAGTTTTCAAAAAGGGTTTCTTTACCCCGGGAAGTTAATTAAATACCATTTGGAGGCATTTAATGTTCGAGACAAAACGGCTGATTTTCGACAAAAGAGATAACACCCCCCCATTACGTCATGCTTCAGAAATGTGGAAAATGGTCCGTTTACAAATGTTTTATTATTGAACGTCAGTTCACATTTGTAGGTGGATCATCAGTGTTAGAGCTAAAATTAGCATGTTTAATGTGATTTTCATGCTTCCAGGGGCTCGGAAAGTGATTTAAATACTATTTGGAGGCATTTAATGTTCAAGCAAAAACAGCTGATTTTTGACAAAAGAGATAACACCCCCCCATTACGTCATGCTTCAGAAATGTGGAAAATGGTCCGTTTTCAAATGTTTTATTTTTGAACGTCAGTTCACATTTGTAGGTGGATAATCAGTGTTAGAGCTAAAATTAGCATGTTTAAAGTGATTTTCATGCTTCCAGGGGCTCGGGAAGTGAATTAAATACTATTTGGAGGCATTTAATGTTCAAGCAAAAACAGCTGATTTTTGACAAAAGAGATAACACCCCCCCATTACTTCATGCTTCAGAAATGTGGAAAATGGTCCGTTTTCAAATGTTTTATTTTTGAACGTCAGTTCACATTTGTAGGTGGATCATCAGTGTTAGAGCTAAAATTAGCATGTTTAAAGTGATTTTCATGCTTCTAGGGGCCCTAAACACAAGATTTATGGAATGGTTAAAAGTGCATGAAAATGGCCAATTTACTCACTCTGAGTTCTCAAAAAGGGTTTCTTCACCCTGGGAAGTTAATTAAATACCATTTGGAGGCATTTAATGTTCGAGCAAAAACGGCTGATTTTCGACAAAAGAGATAACACCCCCCCATTACGTCATGCTTCAGAAATGTGGAAAATGGTCCGTTTTCAAATGTTTTATTTTTGAACGTCAGTTCACATTTGTAGGTGGATCATCAGTGTTAGAGCTAAAATTAGCATGTTTAAAGTGATTTTCATGCTTCCAGGGGCTCGGGAAGTGAATTAAATACTATTTGGAGGCATTTAATGTTCAAGCAAAAACAGCTGATTTTTGACAAAAGAGATAACACCCCCCCCCCATTACGTCATGCTTCAGAAATGTGGAAAATGGTCCGTTTTCAAATGTTTTATTTTTGAACGTCAGTTCACATTTGTAGGTGGATCATCAGTGTTAGAGCTAAAATTAGCATGTTTAAAGTGATTTTCATGCTTCCAAGGGCCCTAAACACAAGATTTATGGAATGGTTAAAAGTGCATGAAAATGGCCAATTTACTCACTCTGAGTTCTCAAAAAGGGTTTCTTCACCCTGGGAAGTTAATTAAATACCATTTGGAGGCATTTAATGTTCGAGCAAAAACGGCGGATTTTCGACAAAAGAGATAACACCCCCCCATTACGTCATTCTTCAGAAATGTGGAAAATGGTCCGTTTTCAAATGTTTTATTTTTGAACGTCAGTTCACATTTGTAGGTGGATCATCAGTGTTAGAGCTAAAATAAACATGTTTAAAGTGATTTTCATGCTTTCAGGGGCCCAAAACACAAGATTTATGGAATGGTTAAAAGTGCATGAAAATGGCCAATTTACTCACTCTGAGTTCTCAAAAAAGGTTTCTTCATCCCGGGAAGTTAATTAAATACCATTTGGAGGCATTTAATGTTCGAGCTAAAACGGATGATTTTCGACAAAAGAGATAACACCCCCCCCATTACGTCATGCTTCAGAAATGTGGAAAATGGTCCGTTTTCAAATGTTTTATTTTTGAACGTCAGTTCACATTTGTAGGTGGATCATCAGTGTTAGAGCTAAAATTAGCATGTTTAAAGTGATTTTCATGCTTCCAGGGGCTCGGGAAGTGAATTAAATACTATTTGGAGGTATTTAATGTTCAAGCAAAAACAGCTGATTTTTGACAAAAGAGATAACACCCCCCCATTACTTCATGCTTCAGAAATGTGGAAAATGGTCCGTTTTCAAATGTTTTATTTTTGAATGTCAGTTCACATTTGTAGGTGGATCATCAGTGTTAGAGCTAAAATTAGCATGTTTAAAGTGATTTTCATGCTTCCAGGGGCCCTAAACACAAGATTTATGGAATGGTTAAAAGTGCATGAAAATGGCCAATTTACTCACTCTGAGTTTTCAAAAAGGGTTTCTTTACCCCGGGAAGTTAATTAAATACCATTTGGAGGCATTTAATGTTCGAGACAAAACGGCTGATTTTCGACAAAAGAGATAACACCCCCCCATTACGTCATGCTTCAGAAATGTGGAAAATGGTCCGTTTTCAAATGTTTTATTATTGAACGTCAGTTCACATTTGTAGGTGTATCATCAGTGTTAGAGCTAAAATTAGCATGTTTAATGTGATTTTCATGCTCCCAGGGGCTCGGAAAGTGATTTAAATACTATTTGGAGGCATTTAATGTTCAAGCAAAAACAGCTGATTTTTGACAAAAGAGATAACACCCCCCCATTACGTCATGCTTCAGAAATGTGGAAAATGGTCCGTTTTCAAATGTTTTATTTTTGAACGTCAGTTCACATTTGTAGGTGGATCATCAGTGTTAGAGCTAAAATTAGCATGTTTAAAGTGATTTTCATGCTTCCAGGGGCCCTAAACACAAGATTTCTGGAATGGTTAAAAGTGCATGAAAATGGCCAATTTACTCACTCTGAGTTCTCAAAAAGGGTTTCTTCACCCCGGGAAGTTAATTAAATACCATTTGGAGGCATTTAATGTTCGAGCCAAAACGGCTGATTTTCGACAAAAGAGATAACACCCCCCCATTACGTCATGCTTCAGAAATGTGGAAAATGGTCCGTTTTCAAATGTTTTATTGTTAAACGTCAGTTCACATTTGTAGGTGGATCATCAGTGTTAGAGCTAAAATTAGCATGTTTAAAGTGATTTTCATGCTTCCAGGGGCCCTAAACACAAGATTTATGGAATGGTTAAAAGTCCATGAAAATGGCCAATTTACTCACTCTGAGTTCTCAAAAAGGGTTTCTTCACCCCGGGAAGTTAATTAAATACCATTTGGAGGCATTTAATGTTCGAGCCAAAACGGCTGATTTTCGACAAAAGAGATAACACCCCCCCATTACGTCATGCTTCAGAAATGTGGAAAATGGTCCATTTTCAAATGTTTTATTTTTGAACGTCAGTTCACATTTGTAGGTGGATCATCAGTGTTAGAGCTAAAATTAGCATGTTTAAAGTGATTTTCATGCTTCCAGGGGCCCTAAACACAAGATTTATGGAATGGTTAAAAGTGCATGAAAATGGCCAATTTACTCACTCTGGGTTTTCAAAAAGGGTTTCTTCACCCCGGGAAGTTAATTAAATACCATTTGGAGGCATATAATGTTCGAGCCAAAACGGCTGATTTTCGACAAAAGAGATAACACCCCCCCATTACGTCATGCTTCAGAAATGTGGAAAATGGTCCGTTTTCAAATGTTTTATTGTTGAACGTCAGTTCACATTTGTAGGTGGATCATCAGTGTTAGAGCTAAAATTAGCATGTTTAAAGTGATTTTCATGCTTCCAGGGGCCCTAAACACAAGATTTATGCAATGGTTAGAAGTCCATGAAAATGGCCAATTTACTCACTCTGAGTTCTCAAAAAGGGTTTCTTCACCCCGGGAAGTTAATTAAATACCATTTGGAGGCATTTAATGTTCGAGCCAAAACGGCTGATTTTCGACAAAAGAGATAACACCCCCCCATTACGTCATGCTTCAGAAATGTGGAAAATGGTCCGTTTTCAAATGTTTTATTTTTGAACGTCAGTTCACATTTGTAGGTGGATCATCAGTGTTAGAGCTAAAATTAGCATGTTTAAAGTGATTTTCATGCTTCCAGGTGCTCGGGAAGTGAATTAAATACTATTTGGAGGCATTTAATGTTCAAGCTAAAACAGCAGATTTTTGACAAAAGAGATAACACCCCCCCATTACGTCATGCTTCAGAAATGTGGAAAATGGTCCGTTTTCAAATGTTTTATTTTTGAACGTCAGTTCACATTTGTAGGTGGATCATCAGTGTTAGAGCTAAAATTAGCATGTTTAAAGTGATTTTCATGCTTCCAGGGGCCCTAAACACAAGATTTATAGAATGGTTAAAAGTGCATGAAAATGGCCAATTTACTCACTCTGAGTTCTCAAGAAGGGTTTCTTCACCCCGGGAAGTTAATTAAATACCATTTTGAGGCATTTAATGTTCGAGCAAAAACGGCTGATTTTCGACAAAAGAGATAACACCCCCCCCATTACGTCATGCTTCAGAAATGTGGAAAATGGTCCGTTTTCAAATGTTTTATTTTTGAACGTCAGTTCACATTTGTAGGTGGATCATCAGTGTTAGAGCTAAAATTAGCATGTTTAAAGTGATTTTCATGCTTCCAGGTGCTCAGGAAGTGAATTAAATACTATTTGGAGGCATTTAATGTTCAAGCTAAAACAGCAGATTTTTGACAAAAGAGATAACACCCCCCCATTACGTCATGCTTCAGAAATGTGGAAAATGGTCCGTTTTCAAATGTTTTATTTTTGAACGTCAGTTCACATTTGTAGGTGGATCATCAGTGTTAGAGCTAAAATTAGCATGTTTAAAGTGATTTTCATGCTTCCAGGGGCCCTAAACACAAGATTTATGGAATGGTTAAAAGTGCATGAAAATGGCCAATTTACTCACTCTGAGTTCTCAAAAAGGGTTTCTTCACCCCGGGAAGTTAATTAAATACCAATTGGAGGCATTTAATGTTCGAGCAAAAACGGCTGATTTTCGACAAAAGAGATAACACCCCCCCATTACGTCATGCTTCAGAAATGTGGAAAATGGTCCGTTTTCAAATGTTTTATTTTTGAACGTCAGTTCACATTTGTAGGTGGATCATCAGTGTTAGAGCTAAAATTAGCATGTTTAAAGTGATTTTCATGCTTCCAGGGGCCCTAAACACAAGATTTATGGAATGGTTAAAAGTGCATGAAAATGGCCAATTTACTCACTCTGAGTTCTCAAAAAGGGTTTCTTCACCCCGGGAAGTTAATTAAATACCATTTGGAGGCATTTAATGTTCGAGCCAAAACGGCTGATTTTCGACAAAATAGATAACACCCCCCATTACGTCATGCTTCAGAAATGTGGAAAATGGTCCGTTTTCAAATGTTTTATTTTTGAACGTCAGTTCACATTTGTAGGTGGATAATCAGTGTTAGAGCTAAAATTAGCATGTTTAAAGTGATTTTCATGCTTCCAGGGGCTCTGGAAGTGAATTAAATACTATTTGGAGGCATTTAATGTTCAAGCAAAAACAGCTGATTTTTGACAAAAGAGATAACACCCCCCCATTACTTCATGCTTCAGAAATGTGGAAAATGGTCCGTTTTCAAATGTTTTATTTTTGAACGTCAGTTCACATTTGTAGGTGGATCATCAGTGTTAGAGCTAAAATTAGCATGTTTAAAGTGATTTTCATGCTTCCAGGGGCTCGGGAAGTGAATTAAATACTATTTGGAGGCATTTAATGTTCAAGCAAAAACAGCTGATTTTTGACAAAAGAGATAACACCCCCCCCCCATTACGTCATGCTTCAGAAATGTGGAAAATGGTCCGTTTTCAAATGTTTTATTTTTGAACGTCAGTTCACATTTGTAGGTGGATCATCAGTGTTAGAGCTAAAATTAGCATGTTTAAAGTGATTTTCATGCTTCCAAGGGCCCTAAACACAAGATTTATGGAATGGTTAAAAGTGCATGAAAATGGCCAATTTACTCACTCTGAGTTCTCAAAAAGGGTTTCTTCACCCTGGGAAGTTAATTAAATACCATTTGGAGGCATTTAATGTTCGAGCAAAAACGGCGGATTTTCGACAAAAGAGATAACACCCCCCCATTACGTCATTCTTCAGAAATGTGGAAAATGGTCCATTTTCAAATGTTTTATTTTTGAACGTCAGTTCACATTTGTAGGTGGATCATCAGTGTTAGAGCTAAAATAAACATGTTTAAAGTGATTTTCATGCTTTCAGGGGCCCAAAACACAAGATTTATGGAATGGTTAAAAGTGCATGAAAATGGCCAATTTACTCACTCTGAGTTCTCAAAAAAGGTTTCTTCATCCCGGGAAGTTAATTAAATACCATTTGGAGGCATTTAATGTTCGAGCTAAAACGGATGATTTTCGACAAAAGAGATAACACCCCCCCCATTACGTCATGCTTCAGAAATGTGGAAAATGGTCCGTTTTCAAATGTTTTATTTTTGAACGTCAGTTCACATTTGTAGGTGGATCATCAGTGTTAGAGCTAAAATTAGCATGTTTAAAGTGATTTTCATGCTTCCAGGGGCCCTAAACACAAGATTTATGGAATGGTTAAAAGTGCATGAAAATGGCCAATTTACTCACTCTGAGTTCTCAAAAAGGGTTTCTTCACCCCGGGAAGTTAATTAAATACCATTTGGAGGCATTTAATGTTCGAGCTAAAACTGATGATTTTCGACAAAAGAGATAACACCCCCCCATTACGTCATGCTTCAGAAATGTGGAAAATGGTCCGTTTTCAAATGTTTTATTTTTGAACGTCAGTTCACATTTGTAGGTGGATCATCAGTGTTAGAGCTAAAATTAGCATGTTTAAAGTGATTTTCATGCTTCCAGGGGCTCAGGAAGTGAATTAAATACTATTTGTAGGCATTTAATGCTCAAGCAAAAACAGCTGATTTTTGACAAAAGAGATAACACCCCCCATTACGTCATGCTTCAGAAATGTGGAAAATGGTCCGTTTTCAAATGTTTTATTTTTGAACGTCAGTTCACATTTGTAGGTGGATCATCAGTGTTAGAGCTAAAATTAGCATGTTTAAAGTGATTTTCATGCTTCCAGGGGCCCTAAACACAAGATTTATGGAATGGTTAAAAGTGCATGAAAATGGCCAATTTACTCACTCTGAGTTTTCAAAAAGGGTTTCTTTACCCCGGGAAGTTAATTAAATACCATTTGGAGGCATTTAATGTTCGAGACAAAACGGCTGATTTTCGACAAAAGAGATAACACCCCTCCATTACGTCATGCTTCAGAAATGTGGAAAATGGTCCGTTTACAAATGTTTTATTATTGAACGTCAGTTCACATTTGTAGGTGGATCATCAGTGTTAGAGCTAAAATTAGCATGTTTAATGTGATTTTCATGCTTCCAGGGGCTCGGAAAGTGATTTAAATACTATTTGGAGGCATTTAATGTTCAAGCAAAAACAGCTGATTTTTGACAAAAGAGATAACACCCCCCCATTACGTCATGCTTCAGAAATGTGGAAAATGGTCCGTTTTCAAATGTTTTATTTTTGAACGTCAGTTCACATTTGTAGGTGGATCATCAGTGTTAGAGCTAAAATTAGCATGTTTAAAGTGATTTTCATGCTTCCAGGGGCCCTCAACACAAGATTTCTGGAATGGTTAAAAGTGCATGAAAATGGCCAATTTACTCACTCTGAGTTCTCAAAAAGGGTTTCTTCACCCCGGGAAGTTAATTAAATACCATTTGGAGGCATTTAATGTTCGAGCCAAAACGGCTGATTTTCGACAAAAGGGATAACACCCCCCCATTACGTCATGCTTCAGAAATGTGGAAAATGGTCCGTTTTCAAATGTTTTATTGTTGAACGTCAGTTCACATTTGTAGGTGGATCATCAGTGTTAGAGCTAAAATTAGCATGTTTAAAGTGATTTTCATGCTTCCAGGGGCCCTAAACACAAGATTTATGGAATGGTTAAAAGTCCATGAAAATGGCCAATTTACTCACTCTGAGTTCTCAAAAAGGGTTTCTTCACCCCGGGAAGTTAATTAAATACCATTTGGAGGCATTTAATGTTCGAGCCAAAACGGCTGATTTTCGACAAAAGAGATAACACCCCCCCATTACGTCATGCTTCAGAAATGTGGAAAATGGTCCGTTTTCAAATGTTTTATTTTTGAACGTCAGTTCACATTTGTAGGTGGATCATCAGTGTTAGAGCTAAAATTAGCATGTTTAAAGTGATTTTCATGCTTCCAGGGGCCCTAAACACAAGATTTGTGGAATGGTTAAAAGTGCATGAAAATGGCCAATTTACTCACTCTGAGTTCTCAAAAAAGGTTTCTTCATCCCGGGAAGTTAATTAAATACCATTTGGAGGCATTTAATGTTCGAGCTAAAACGGATGATTTTCGACAAAAGAGATAACACCCCCCCCATTACGTCATGCTTCAGAAATGTGGAAAATGGTCCGTTTTCAAATGTTTTATTTTTGAACGTCAGTTCACATTTGTAGGTGGATCATCAGTGTTAGAGCTAAAATTAGCATGTTTAAAGTGATTTTCATGCTTCCAGGGGCCCTAAACACAAGATTTATGGAATGGTTAAAAGTGCATGAAAATGGCCAATTTACTCACTCTGAGTTCTCAAAAAGGGTTTCTTCACCCCGGGAAGTTAATTAAATACCATTTGGAGGCATTTAATGTTCGAGCCAAAACGGCAGATTTTCGGCAAAAGAGATAACACCCCCCCATTACGTCATGCTTCAGAAATGTGGAAAATGGTCCGTTTTCAAATGTTTTATTTTTGAACGTCAGTTCACATTTGTAGGTGGATCATCAGTGTTAGAGCTAAAATTAGCATGTTTAAAGTGATTTTCATGCTTCCAGGGGCTCGGGAAGTGAATTAAATACAATTTGGAGGCATTTAATGTTCAAGCAAAAACAGCTGATTTTTGACAAAAGAGATAACACCCCCCCATTACGTCATGCTTCAGAAATGTGGAAAATGGTCCGTTTTCAAATGTTTTATTTTTGAACGTCAGTTCACATTTGTAGGTGGATCATCAGTGTTAGAGCTAAAATTAGCATGTTTAAAGTGATTTTCATGCTTCCAGGGGCCCTAAACACAAGATTTATGGAATGGTTAAAAGTGCATGAAAATGGCCAATTTATTCACTCTGAGTTCTCAAAAAGGGTTTCTTCACCCCGGGAAGTTAATTAAATACCATTTGGAGGCATTTAATGTTCGAGCTAAAACTGATGATTTTCGACAAAAGAGATAACACCCCCCCATTACGTCATGCTTCAGAAATGTGGAAAATGGTCCGTTTTCAAATGTTTTATTTTTGAACGTCAGTTCACATTTGTAGGTGGATCATCAGTGTTAGAGCTAAAATTAGCATGTTTAAAGTGATTTTCATGCTTCCAGGGGCTCAGGAAGTGAATTAAATACTATTTGTAGGCATTTAATGCTCAAGCAAAAACAGCTGATTTTTGACAAAAGAGATAACACCCCCCATTACGTCATGCTTCAGAAATGTGGAAAATGGTCCGTTTTCAAATGTTTTATTTTTGAACGTCAGTTCACATTTGTAGGTGGATCATCAGTGTTAGAGCTAAAATTAGCATGTTTAAAGTGATTTTCATGCTTCCAGGGGCCCTAAACACAAGATTTATGGAATGGTTAAAAGTGCATGAAAATGGCCAATTTACTCACTCTGAGTTTTCAAAAAGGGTTTCTTTACCCCGGGAAGTTAATTAAATACCATTTGGAGGCATTTAATGTTCGAGACAAAACGGCTGATTTTCGACAAAAGAGATAACACCCCCCCATTACGTCATGCTTCAGAAATGTGGAAAATGGTCCGTTTACAAATGTTTTATTATTGAACGTCAGTTCACATTTGTAGGTGGATCATCAGTGTTAGAGCTAAAATTAGCATGTTTAATGTGATTTTCATGCTTCCAGGGGCTCGGAAAGTGATTTAAATACTATTTGGAGGCATTTAATGTTCAAGCAAAAACAGCTGATTTTTGACAAAAGAGATAACACCCCCCCATTACGTCATGCTTCAGAAATGTGGAAAATGGTCCGTTTTCAAATGTTTTATTTTTGAACGTCAGTTCACATTTGTAGGTGGATCATCAGTGTTAGAGCTAAAATTAGCATGTTTAAAGTGATTTTCATGCTTCCAGGGGCCCTAAACACAAGATTTCTGGAATGGTTAAAAGTGCATGAAAATGGCCAATTTACTCACTCTGAGTTCTCAAAAAGGGTTTCTTCACCCCGGGAAGTTAATTAAATACCATTTGGAGGCATTTAATGTTCGAGCCAAAACGGCTGATTTTCGACAAAAGGGATAACACCCCCCCATTACGTCATGCTTCAGAAATGTGGAAAATGGTCCGTTTTCAAATGTTTTATTGTTGAACGTCAGTTCACATTTGAAGGTGGATCATCAGTGTTAGAGCTAAAATTAGCATGTTTAAAGTGATTTTCATGCTTCCAGGGGCCCTAAACACAAGATTTATGGAATGGTTAAAAGTCCATGAAAATGGCCAATTTACTCACTCTGAGTTCTCAAAAAGGGTTTCTTCACCCCTGGAAGTTAATTAAATACCATTTGGAGGCATTTAATGTTCGAGCCAAAACGGCTGATTTTCGACAAAAGAGATAACACCCCCCCATTACGTCATGCTTCAGAAATGTGGAAAATGGTCCGTTTTCAAATGTTTTATTTTTGAACGTCAGTTCACATTTGTGGGTGGATCATCAGTGTTAGAGCTAAAATTAGCATGTTTAAAGTGATTTTCATGCTTCCAGGGGCCCTAAACACAAGATTTATGGAATGGTTAAAAGTGCATGAAAATGGCCAATTTACTCACTCTGGGTTTTCAAAAAGGGTTTCTTCACCCCGGGAAGTTAATTAAATACCATTTGGAGGCATTTAATGTTCGAGCCAAAACGGCTGATTTTCGACAAAAGAGATAACACCCCCCCATTACGTCATGCTTCAGAAATGTGGAAAATGGTCCGTTTTCAAATGTTTTATTGTTGAACGTCAGTTCACATTTGTAGGTGGATCATCAGTGTTAGAGCTAAAATTAGCATGTTTAAAGTGATTTTCATGCTTCCAGGGGCCCTAAACACAAGATTTATGGAATGGTTAGAAGTCCATGAAAATGGCCAATTTACTCACTCTGAGTTCTCAAAAAGGGTTTCTTCACCCCGGGAAGTTAATTAAATACCATTTGGAGGCATTTAATGTTCGAGCCAAAACGGCTGATTTTCGACAAAAGAGATAACACCCCCCCATTACGTCATGCTTCAGAAATGTGGAAAATGGTCCGTTTTCAAATGTTTTATTTTTGAACGTCAGTTCACATTTGTAGGTGGATCATCAGTGTTAGAGCTAAAATTAGCATGTTTAAAGTGATTTTCATGCTTCCAGGTGCTCGGGAAGTGAATTAAATACTATTTGGAGGCATTTAATGTTCAAGCTAAAACAGCAGATTTTTGACAAAAGAGATAACACCCCCCCATTACGTCATGCTTCAGAAATGTGGAAAATGGTCCGTTTTCAAATGTTTTATTTTTGAACGTCAGTTCACATTTGTAGGTGGATCATCAGTGTTAGAGCTAAAATTAGCATGTTTAAAGTGATTTTCATGCTTCCAGGGGCCCTAAACACAAGATTTATAGAATGGTTAAAAGTGCATGAAAATGGCCAATTTACTCACTCTGAGTTCTCAAGAAGGGTTTCTTCACCCCGGGAAGTTAATTAAATACCATTTGGAGGCATTTAATGTTCGAGCAAAAACGGCTGATTTTCGACAAAAGAGATAACACCCCCCATTACGTCATGCTTCAGAAATGTGGAAAATGGTCCGTTTTCAAATGTTTTATTTTTGAACGTCAGTTCACATTTGTAGGTGGATCATCAGTGTTAGAGCTAAAATTAGCATGTTTAAAGTGATTTTCATGCTTCCAGGTGCTCAGGAAGTGAATTAAATACTATTTGGAGGCATTTAATGTTCAAGCTAAAACAGCAGATTTTTGACAAAAGAGATAACACCCCCCCATTACGTCATGCTTCAGAAATGTGGAAAATGGTCCGTTTTCAAATGTTTTATTTTTGAACGTCAGTTCACATTTGTAGGTGGATCATCAGTGTTAGAGCTAAAATTAGCATGTTTAAAGTGATTTTCATGCTTCCAGGGGCCCTAAACACAAGATTTATGGAATGGTTAAAAGTGCATGAAAATGGCCAATTTACTCACTCTGAGTTCTCAAAAAGGGTTTCTTCACCCCGGGAAGTTAATTAAATACCAATTGGAGGCATTTAATGTTCGAGCAAAAACGGCTGATTTTCGACAAAAGAGATAACACCCCCCCATTACGTCATGCTTCAGAAATGTGGAAAATGGTCCGTTTTCAAATGTTTTATTTTTGAACGTCAGTTCACATTTGTAGTTGGATAATCAGTGTTAGAGCTAAAATTAGCATGTTTAAAGTTATTTTCATGCTTCCAGGGGCTCGGGAAGTGAATTAAATACTATTTGGAGGCATTTAATGTTCAAGCAAAAACAGCTGATTTTTGACAAAAGAGATAACACCCCCCCATTACTTCATGCTTCAGAAATGTGGAAAATGGTCCGTTTTCAAATGTTTTATTTTTGAACGTCAGTTCACATTTGTAGGTGGATCATCAGTGTTAGAGCTAAAATTAGCATGTTTAAAGTGATTTTCATGCTTCCAGGGGCTCGGGAAGTGAATTAAATACTATTTGGAGGCATTTAATGTTCAAGCAAAAACAGCTGATTTTTGACAAAAGAGATAACACCCCCCCCCCATTACGTCATGCTTCAGAAATGTGGAAAATGGTCCGTTTTCAAATGTTTTATTTTTGAACGTCAGTTCACATTTGTAGGTGGATCATCAGTGTTAGAGCTAAAATTAGCATGTTTAAAGTGATTTTCATGCTTCCAAGGGCCCTAAACACAAGATTTATGGAATGGTTAAAAGTGCATGAAAATGGCCAATTTACTCACTCTGAGTTCTCAAAAAGGGTTTCTTCACCCTGGGAAGTTAATTAAATACCATTTGGAGGCATTTAATGTTCGAGCAAAAACGGCGGATTTTCGACAAAAGAGATAACACCCCCCCATTACGTCATGCTTCAGAAATGTGGAAAATGGTCCGTTTTCAAATGTTTTATTTTTGAACGTCAGTTCACATTTGTAGGTGGATCATCAGTGTTAGAGCTAAAATTAACATGTTTAAAGTGATTTTCATGCTTTCAGGGGCCCAAAACACAAGATTTATGGAATGGTTAAAAGTGCATGAAAATGGCCAATTTACTCACTCTGAGTTCTCAAAAAAGGTTTCTTCATCCCGGGAAGTTAATTAAATACCATTTGGAGGCATTTAATGTTCGAGCTAAAACGGATGATTTTCGACAAAAGAGATAACACCCCCCCCATGTTTTCAAATGTTTTATTTTTGAACGTCAGTTCACATTTGTAGGTGGATCATCAGTGTTAGAGCTAAAATTAGCATGTTTAAAGTGATTTTCATGCTTCCAGGGGCCCTAAACACAAGATTTATGGAATGGTTAAAAGTGCATGAAAATGGCCAATTTACTCACTCTGAGTTCTCAAAAAGGGTTTCTTCACCCCGGGAAGTTAATTAAATACCATTTGGAGGCATTTAATGTTCGAGCCAAAACGGCTGATTTTCGGCAAAAGAGATAACACCCCCCCCATTACGTCATGCTTCAGAAATGTGGAAAATGGTCCGTTTTCAAATGTTTTATTTTTGAACGTCAGTTCACATTTGTAGGTGGATCATCAGTGTTAGAGCTAAAATTAGCATGTTTAAAGTGATTTTCATGCTTCCAGGGGCTCGGGAAGTGAATTAAATACTATTTGGAGGCATTTAATGTTCAAGCAAAAACAGCTGATTTTTGACAAAAGAGATAACACCCCCCCATTACGTCATGCTTCAGAAATGTGGAAAATGGTCCGTTTTCAAATGTTTTATTTTTGAACGTCAGTTCACATTTGTAGGTGGATCAACAGTGTTAGAGCTAAAATTAGCATGTTTAAAGTGATTTTCATGCTTCCAGGGGCCCTAAACACAAGATTTATGGAATGGTTAAAAGTGCATGAAAATGGCCAATTTACTCACTCTGAGTTCTCAAAAAGGGTTTCTTCACCCCGGGAAGTTAATTAAATACCATTTGGAGGCATTTAATGTTCGAGCTAAAACGGATGATTTTCGACAAAAGAGATAACACCCCCCCATTACGTCATGCTTCAGAAATGTGGAAAATGGTCCGTTTTCAAATGTTTTATTTTTGAACGTCAGTTCACATTTGTAGGTGGATCATCAGTGTTAGAGCTAAAATTAGCATGTTTAAAGTGATTTTCATGCTTCCAGGGGCTCAGGAAGTGAATTAAATACTATTTGTAGGCATTTAATGCTCAAGCAAAAACAGCTGATTTTTGACAAAAGAGATAACACCCCCCATTACGTCATGCTTCAGAAATGTGGAAAATGGTCCGTTTTCAAATGTTTTATTTTTGAACGTCAGTTCACATTTGTAGGTGGATCATCAGTGTTAGAGCTAAAATTAGCATGTTTAAAGTGATTTTCATGCTTCCAGGGGCCCTAAACACAAGATTTATGGAATGGTTAAAAGTGCATGAAAATGGCCAATTTACTCACTCTGAGTTTTCAAAAAGGGTTTCTTTACCCCGGGAAGTTAATTAAATACCATTTGGAGGCATTTAATGTTCGAGACAAAACGGCTGATTTTCGACAAAAGAGATAACACCCCCCCCATTACGTCATGCTTCAGAAATGTGGAAAATGGACCGTTTACAAATGTTTTATTATTGAACGTCAGTTCACATTTGTAGGTGGATCATCAGTGTTAGAGCTAAAATTAGCATGTTTAATGTGATTTTCATGCTTCCCGGGGCTCGGAAAGTGATTTAAATACTATTTGGAGGCATTTAATGTTCAAGCAAAAACAGCTGATTTTTGACAAAAGAGATAACACCCCCCCATTACGTCATGCTTCAGAAATGTGGAAAATGGTCCGTTTTCAAATGTTTTATTTTTGAACGTCAGTTCACATTTGTAGGTGGATCATCAGTGTTAGAGCTAAAATTAGCATGTTTAAAGTGATTTTCATGCTTCCAGGGGCCCTAAACACAAGATTTATGGAATGGTTAAAAGTGCATGAAAATGGCCAATTTACTCACTCTGAGTTCTCAAAAAGGGTTTCTTCACCCCGGGAAGTTAATTAAATACCATTTGGAGGCATTTAATGTTCGAGCCAAAACGGCTGATTTTCGACAAAAGAGATAACACCCCCCCATTACGTCATGCTTCAGAAATGTGGAAAATGGTCCGTTTTCAAATGTTTTATTGTTGAACGTCAGTTCACATTTGTAGGTGGATCATCAGTGTTAGAGCTAAAATTAGCATGTTTAAAGTGATTTTCATGCTTCCAGGGGCCCTAAACACAAGATTTATGGAATGGTTAAAAGTCCATGAAAATGGCCAATTTACTCACTCTGAGTTCTCAAAAAGGGTTTCTTCACCCCGGGAAGTTAATTAAATACCATTTGGAGGCATTTAATGTTCGAGCCAAAACGGCTGATTTTCGACAAAAGAGATAACACCCCCCCATTACGTCATGCTTCAGAAATGTGGAAAATGGTCCGTTTTCAAATGTTTTATTTTTGAACGTCAGTTCACATTTGTAGGTGGATCATCAGTGTTAGAGCTAAAATTAGCATGTTTAAAGTGATTTTCATGCTTCCAGGGGCTCAGGAAGTGAATTAAATACTATTTGTAGGCATTTAATGCTCAAGCAAAAACAGCTGATTTTTGACAAAAGAGATAACACCCCCCATTACGTCATGCTTCAGAAATGTGGAAAATGGTCCGTTTTCAAATGTTTTATTTTTGAACGTCAGTTCACATTTGTAGGTGGATCATCAGTGTTAGAGCTAAAATTAGCATGTTTAAAGTGATTTTCATGCTTCCAGGGGCCCTAAACACAAGATTTATGGAATGGTTAAAAGTGCATGAAAATGGCCAATTTACTCACTCTGAGTTTTCAAAAAGGGTTTCTTTACCCCGGGAAGTTAATTAAATACCATTTGGAGGCATTTAATGTTCGAGACAAAACGGCTGATTTTCGACAAAAGAGATAAAACCCCTCCATTACGTCATGCTTCAGAAATGTGGAAAATGGTCCGTTTACAAATGTTTTATTATTGAACGTCAGTTCACATTTGTAGGTGGATCATCAGTGTTAGAGCTAAAATTAGCATGTTTAATGTGATTTTCATGCTTCCAGGGGCTCGGAAAGTGATTTAAATACTAT